>NW_026683127.1:1200000-1500000 GCF_027887145.1 Ammospiza caudacuta | reverse complement strand
CAGTAAGCCTGGAACTCAGGGCTTTCTGGATAAAAAAATCCTTGCCCTTGGCTGAGCCCTAACCCTAACCCAAGGCAGATAAATCAGCCTAGGTATAGGGATGGTGCCAAGGAAAAAGCTGTGAAAGCTGCCATGTTGTTGCACTTTTGTACTCCCCTTGGGATGCCTTTCACAGCTGCCGTGTGCCTGGAGCTCAGGGCTTCCTGGTTTAAAAAACAATGTCCCTAGCTGAGACTGGAGGCAGGTAATTCAGCCTGGGCTTATCAATGGTGCCAATGAAAACGTGTGGAGGCAGCCATTTTCTGGCACTTTTGTGCTCACCTTGGGATGCCTTTCGCAGCTGCCGTGTGCCTGGAGCTCAGAGCTTGCTGGTTCAAAAAGCTCTACACCTAGGCGTAACCCTAACCCTAACCGTAACACTGGTCATTTAAATCAGCCTGGGTTTAGGAATTATCCCAAGGGAAAAGCTGTGGAGACAGCCATGTTGTGGCACTTTTGCGCTCCCCTTGGGATGCCTTTCACAGCTGCAGTGTGCTTGTAGCACAGGGCTTCCTGGTTTACAAAACCACAACTTTAGCCCAAACTGGAGGCTTCTAAATCAGCCTTCGTTTCGGGACGTCCCCAAGGAAAAAGCTGTGGAGGCAGGCATGTTGAGGCACTTCTGCGCTCTTCTTGGGTAGTCCTTTGCAGCTGCTGTGTTCTTGGAACTCAGGGCTTTCTGGTTAAAAGAACACTAACCCTAGGCCTAACTCAAACCTTAAGCCTAGGAAGGAAAATCAGCCTATGATTCGGGATGGTCTCATGGAAATAGCAGTGGAGGCAGCTAAGTTGTGTCACTTTTGCGCTCCCCTTGGGATGCCTTTAACAGCTGCAGTGTGCCTGGAGCACAGGGCTTCCTGGTTTTAAAAGTCCTAGGCCTAAGCCTAACAGTAACCCTAGGAAGGTAAATCAGCCGGGTATTAGGGTTCTTCCTAAGGAAAAAGCTGTGAAAGCAGCCATGTTGTGGCACTTCTGCACTCCCTTTGGGATGCCTTTGGCAGATGCAGTAAGCCTGGAACTCAGGGCTTTCTAGTTAAAAAAATCCGTGCCCTTGGCTGAGCCCTAACCCTAACCCAAGGCAGATAAATCAGCCTAGGTATAAGGATGGTGCCAAGGAAAAAGCTGTGAAAGCTGCCATGTTGTTGCACTTTTGTACTCCCTTTGGGATGCCTTTCACAGCTGCCGTGTGCCTGGAGCACAGGGCATCCTGGTTTAAAAATCCACGTCCCTAGCTGAGACTGGAGGCAGGTGATTCAGCTTAGGCTTAGCAATGGTGCCAATGAAAACGTGTGGAGGCAGCCATTTCCTGGCACTTTTGTGCTCCCCTTGGGATGCCTTTCACAGCTGCCGTGTGCCTGGAGCTCAGGGCTTCCTGGTTTAAAAAACAATGTCCTTAGCTGAGACTGGAGGCAGGTAATTCAGCCTGGGCTTATCAATGGTGCCAATGAAAACGTGTGGAGGCAGCCATTTTCTCGCACTTTTGTGCTCCCCTTGGGATGCCTTTCTCAGCTGCCGTGTGCCTGGACCTCAGAGCTTGCTGGTTTAAAAAGCTCTACACCTAGGCGTAACCCTAACCCTAACCGTAACACTGGTCATTTAAATCAGCCTGGGTTTAGGAATTATCCCAAGGGAAAAGCTGTGGAGACAGCCATGTTGTGGCACTTTTGCGCTCCCCTTGGGATGCCTTTCACAGCTGCAGTGTGCTTGGAGCTCAGGGCTTCCTGGTTTAAGAAACCATGTCCCTAGCTGAGACTGGAGGCAGGTAATTCAGCCTAGGCTTAGCAATGGTGCCAATGAAAACGTGTGGAGGCAGCCATTTTCTGGCACTTTTGTGCTCCCCTTGGGATGCCTTTCGCAGCTGCCGTGTGCCTGGAGCTCAGATCTTGCTGGTTTATAAAGCTCTACACTTAGGCGTAACCCTAACCGTGACCGTAACACTGGTCATTTAAATCAGCCTGGGTTTAGGAATTATCCCAAGGGAAAAGCTGTGGAGACAGCCATGTTGTGGCACTTTTGCGCTCCCCTTGGGATGCCTTTCACAGCTGCAGTGTACCTGGAGCACAGGGCTTCCTGGTTTTAAAAGTCCTAGGCCTAAGCCTAACAGTAACCCTAGGAAGGTAAATCAGCCGGGTATTAGGGTTCTTCCTAAGGAAAAAGCTGTGAAAGCAGCCATGTTGTGGCACTTCTGCGCTCCCTTTGGGATGCCTTTGGCAGATGCTGTAAGCCTGGAACTCAGGGCTTCCTGCTTAATAAAATCCTAGCCTTAGGCTGAGCCCTAACCCCAACCCTAGGCAGATAAATTAGCCTAGGTATAGGGATGGTGCCAAGGAAAAAGCTGTGAAAGCTGCCATGTTGTTGCACTTTTGTACTCCCCTTGGGATGCCTTTCACAGCTGCCGTGTGCCTGGAGCTCAGGGCTTCCTGGTTTAAAAAACTATGTCCCTAGCTGAGACTGGAGGCAGGTGATTCAGACTAGGCTTAGCAATGGAGCCAATCAAAACGTGTGGAGGCAGCCATTTTCTGGCACTTTTGTGCTCCCCTTGGGATGCCTTTCGCAGCTGCCGTGTGCCTGGAGCTCAGAGCTTGCTGGTTTAAAAAGCTCTACACCTAGGCGTAGCCCTAACCCTAACCGTAACACTGGTCATTTAAAGCAGCCTGGGTTTAGGAATTATCCCAAGGGAAAAGCTGTGGAGACAGCCATGTTGTGGCACTTTTGCGCTCCCCTTGGGATGCCTTTCACAGCTGCAGTGTGCTTGGAGCACAGGGCTTCCTGGTTTAAAAAACCACAACTTTAGCCCAAACTGGAGGCTTCTAAATCAGCCTTCGTTTCGGGACGTCCCCAAGGAAAAAGCTGTGGAGGCAGGCATGTTGAGGCACTTCTGCGCTCTTCATGGGTAGTCCTTTGCAGCTGCTGTGTTCTTGGAACTCAGGGCTTTCTGGTTAAAAGAACACTAACCCTAGGCCTAACTCAAACCTTAAGCCTAGGAAGGAAAATCAGCCTATGATTCGGGATGGTCTCATGGAAATAGCAGTGGAGGCAGCCAAGTTGTGTCACTTTTGCGCTCCCCTTGGGATGCCTTTAACAGCTGCAGTGCGCCTGGAGCACAGGGCTTCCTGGTTTTAAAAGTCCTAGGCCTAAGCCTAACAGTAACCCTAGGAAGGTAAATCAGCCGGGTATTAGGGTTCTTCCTAAGGAAAAAGCTGTGAAAGCAGCCATGTTGTGGCACTTCTGCGCTCCCTTTGGGATGCCTTTGGCAGATGCAGTAAACCTGGAACTCAGGGCTTCCTGGTTAAAAAAATCCTAGCCCTAGGCTGAGCCCTAACCATATCCCTAGGCAGATAAATCAGCCTTGGTATAGGGATGGTGCCAAGGAAAAAGCTGTGAAAGCTGCCATGTTGTTGCACTTTTGTACTCCCCTTGGGATGTCTTTCACAGCTGCCGTGTGCCTGGAGCTCAGGGCTTCCTGGTTTAAAAAACCATGTCCCTAGCTGAGACTGGAGGCAGGTAATTCAGCCTAGGCTTAGCAATGGTGCCAATGAAAACGTGTGGAGGCAGCCATTTCCTGGCACTTTTGTGCTCCCCTTGGGATGCCTTTCGCAGCTGCCGTGTGCCTGGAGCTCAGAGCTTGCTGGTTTAAAAAGCTCTACACCTAGGCGTAACCCTAACCCTAACCGTAACACTGGTCATTTAAATCAGCCTGGGTTTAGGAATTATCCCAAGGGAAAAGCTGTGGAGACAGCCATGTTGTGGCACTTTTGCGCTCCCCTTGGGATGCCTTTCACAGCTGCAGTGTGCTTGGAGCACAGGGCTTCCTGGTTTAAAAAACCACAACTTTAGCCCAAACTGGAGGCTTCTAAATCAGCCTTCGTTTCGGGACGTCCCCAAGGAAAAAGCTGTGGAGGCAGGCATGTTGAGGCACTTCTGCGCTCTTCTTGGGTAGTCCTTCGCAGCTGCTGTGTTCTTGGAACTCAGGGCTTTCTGGTTAAAAGAACACTAACCCTAGGCCTAACTCAAACCTTAAGCCTAGGAAGGAAAATCAGCCTATGATTCGGGATGGTCTCATGGAAATAGCAGTGGAGGCAGCCAAGTTGTGTCACTTTTGCGCTCCCCTTGGGATGCCTTTAACAGCTGCAGTGTGCCTGGAGCACAGGGCTTCCTGGTTTTAAAAGTCCTAGGCCTAAGCCTAACAGTAACCCTAGGAAGGTAAATCAGCCGGGTATTAGGGTTCTTCCTAAGGAAAAAGCTGTGAAAGCAGCCATGTTGTGGCACTTCTGCGCTCCCTTTGGGATGCCTTTGGCAGATGCAGTAAGCCTGGAACTCAGGGCTTCCTGGTTAAAAAAATCCTAGCCCTAGGCTGAGCCCTAACCCTAACCCTAGGCAGATAAATCAGCCTAGGTATAGGGATGGTGCCAAGGAAAAAGCTGTGAAAGCTGCCATGCTCTTGTACATTTGTACTCCCTTTGGGATGCCTTTCACAGCTGCCATGTGCTTGGAGCTCAGGACTTCCTGGTGTAAAAAACCATGTCCCTTGCTGAGACTGGAGGCAGGTAATTCAGACTAGGCTTATCAATGGTGCCAATGAAAACGTGTGGAGGCAGCCATTTTCTGGCACTTTCGTACTCCCCTTGGGATGCCTTTCGCAGCTGCCGTGTGCCTGGAGCACAGGGCTTCCTGGTTTAAAAGACCATGTCCCTAGCTGAGACTGGAGGCAGGTAATTCAGCCTAGGCTTAGCAATGGTGCCAATGAAAACGTGTGGAGGCAGCCATTTTCTGGCACTTTTGTGCTCCCCTTGGGATGCCTTTCGCAGCTGCCGTGTGCCTGGAGCTCAGAGCTTGCTGGTTGAAAAAGCTCTACACCTAGGCGTAACCCTAACCCTAACCGTAACACTGGCCATTTAAATCAGCCTGGGTTTAGGAATTATCCCAAGGGAAAAGCTGTGGAGACAGCCATGTTGTGGCACTTTTGCGCTCCCCTTGGGATGCCTTTCCCAGCTGCAGTGTGCTTGGAGCACAGGGCTTCCTGGTTTTAAAAGTCCTAGGCCTAAGCCTAACAGTAACACTAGGAAGGTAAATCAGCCGGGTATTAGGGTTCTTCCTAAGGAAAAAGCTGTGAAAGCAGCCATGTTGTGGCACTTCTGTGCTCTCTTTGGAATGCCTTTGGCAGATGCAGTAAGCCTGGAACTCAGGGCTTTCTGGTTAAAAAATCCTTGCCCTTGGCTGAGCCCTAACCCAAACCCAAGACAGATAAATCAGCCTATGTATAGGGATGGTGCCAAGGAAAAAGCTGTGAAAGCTGCCATGTTTTTGTACTTTTGTACTCCCTTTGGGATGCCTTTCACAGCTGCCATGTGCCTGGAGCTCAGAGCTTGCTGGTTTAAAAAGCTCTACACCTAGGCGTAACCCTAACCCTAACCGTAACACTGGTCATTTAAATCAGCCTGGGTTTAGGAATTATCCCAAGGGAAAAGCTGTGGAGACAGCCATGTTGTGGCACTTTTGCGCTCCCCTTGGGATGCCTTTCACAGCTGCAGTGTGCTTGGAGCACAGGGCTTCCTGGTTTAAAAAACCACAACTTTAGCCCAAACTGGAGGCTTCTAAATCAGCCTTCGTTTCGGGACGTCCCCAAGGAAAAAGCTGTGGAGGCAGGCATGTTGAGGCACTTCTGCGCTCTTCTTGGGTAGTCCTTTGCAGCTGCTGTGTTCTTGGAACTCAGGGCTTTCTGGTTAAAAGAACACTAACCCTAGGCCTAACTCAAACCTTAAGCCTAGGAAGGAAAATCAGCCTATGATTCGGGATGGTCTCATGGAAATAGCAGTGGAGGCAGCCAAGTTGTGTCACTTTTGCGCTCCCCTTGGGATGCCTTTAACAGCTGCAGTGTGCCTGGAGCACAGGGCTTCCTGGTTTTAAAAGTCCTAGGCCTAAGCCTAACAGTAACCCTAGGAAGGTAAATCAGCCGGGTATTAGGGTTCTTCCTAAGGAAAAAGCTGTGAAAGCAGCCATGTTGTGGACCTTCTGCGCTCCCTTTGGGATGCCTTTGGCAGATGCAGTAAGCCTGGAACTCAGGGCTTCCTGCTTAATAAAATCCTAGCATTAGGATGAGCCCTAACCCCAACCCTAGGCAGATAAATCAGCATAGGTATAGGGATGGTGCCAAGGAAAAAGCTGTGAAAGCTGCCATGTTGTTGCACTTTTGTACTCCGCTTGGGATGTCTTTCACAGCTGCCGTGTGCCTGGAGCTCAGGGCTTCCTGGTTTAAAAAACCATGTCCCTAGCTGAGACTGGAGGCAGGTAATTCAGCCTAGGCTTAGCAATGGTGCCAATGAAAACGTGTGGAGGCAGCCATTTCCTGGCACTTTTGTGCTCCCCTTGGGATGCCTTTCGCAGCTGCCGTGTGCCTGGAGCTCAGAGCTTGCTGGTTTAAAAAGCTCTACACCTAGGCGTAACCCTAACCCTATCCGTAACACTGGTCATTTAAATCAGCCTGGGTTTAGGAATTATCCCAAGGGAAAAGCTGTGGAGACAGCCATGTTGTGGCACTTTTGCGCTCCCCTTGGGATGCCTTTCACAGCTGCAGTGTGCTTGGAGCACAGGGCTTCCTGGTGTAAAAAACCACAACTTTAGCCCAAACTGGAGGCTTCTAAATCAGCCTTCGTTTCGGGACGTCCCCAAGGAAAAAGCTGTGGAGGCAGGCATGTTGAGGCACTTCTGCGCTCTTCTTGGGTAGTCCTTCGCAGCTGCTGTGTTCTTGGAACTCAGGGCTTTCTGGTTAAAAGAACACTAACCCTAGGCCTAACTCAAACCTTAAGCCTAGGAAGGAAAATCAGCCTATGATTCGGGATGGTCTCATGGAAATAGCAGTGGAGGCAGCCAAGTTGTGTCACTTTTGCGCTCCCCTTGGGATGCCTTTAACAGCTGCAGTGTGCCTGGAGCACAGGGCTTCCTGGTTTTAAAAGTCCTAGGCCTAAGCCTAACAGTAACCCTAGGAAGGTAAATCAGCCGGGTATTAGGGTTCTTCCTAAGGAAAAAGCTGTGAAAGCAGCCATGTTGTGGCACTTCTGCGCTCCCTTTGGGATGCCTTTGGCAGATGCAGTAAGCCTGGAACTCAGGGCTTCCTGGTTAAAAAAATCCTAGCCCTAGGCTGAGCCCTAACCCTAACCCTAGGCAGATAAATCAGCCTAGGTATAGGGATGGTGCCAAGGAAAAAGCTGTGAAAGCTGCCATGCTCTTGTACATTTGTACTCCCTTTGGGATGCCTTTCACAGCTGCCATGTGCTTGGAGCTCAGGGCTTCCTGGTTTAAAAAACCATGTCCCTTGCTGAGACTGGAGGCAGGTAATTCAGACTAGGCTTATCAATGGTGCCAATGAAAACGTGTGGAGGCAGCCATTTTCTGGCACTTTCGTACTCCCCTTGGGATGCCTTTCGCAGCTGCCGTGTGCCTGGAGCACAGGGCTTCCTGGTTTAAAAGACCATGTCCCTAGCTGAGACTGGAGGCAGGTAATTCAGCCTAGGCTTAGCAATGGTGCCAATGAAAACGTGTGGAGGCAGCCATTTTCTGGCACTTTTGTGCTCCCCTTGGGATGCCTTTCGCAGCTGCCGTGTGCCTGGAGCTCAGAGCTTGCTGGTTGAAAAAGCTCTACACCTAGGCGTAACCCTAACCCTAACCGTAACACTGGCCATTTAAATCAGCCTGGGTTTAGGAATTATCCCAAGGGAAAAGCTGTGGAGACAGCCATGTTGTGGCACTTTTGCGCTCCCCTTGGGATGCCTTTCCCAGCTGCAGTGTGCTTGGAGCACAGGGCTTCCTGGTTTTAAAAGTCCTAGGCCTAAGCCTAACAGTAACCCTAGGAAGGTAAATCAGCCGGGTATTAGGGTTCTTCCTAAGGAAAAAGCTGTGAAAGCAGCCATGTTGTGGCACTTCTGTGCTCTCTTTGGGATGCCTTTGGCAGATGCAGTAAGCCTGGAACTCAGGGCTTTCTGGTTAAAAAATCCTTGCCCTTGGCTGAGCCCTAACCCAAACCCAAGACAGATAAATCAGCCTATGTATAGGGATGGTGCCAAGGAAAAAGCTGTGAAAGCTGCCATGTTTTTGTACTTTTGTACTCCCTTTGGGATGCCTTTCACAGCTGCCATGTGCCTGGAGCTCAGAGCTTGCTGGTTTAAAAAGCTCTACACCTAGGCGTAACCCTAACCCTAACCGTAACACTGGTCATTTAAATCAGCCTGGGTTTAGGAATTATCCCAAGGGAAAAGCTGTGGAGACAGCCATGTTGTGGCACTTTTGCGCTCCCCTTGGGATGCCTTTCACAGCTGCAGTGTGCTTGGAGCACAGGGCTTCCTGGTTTAAAAAACCACAACTTTAGCCCAAACTGGAGGCTTCTAAATCAGCCTTCGTTTCGGGACGTCCCCAAGGAAAAAGCTGTGGAGGCAGGCATGTTGAGGCACTTCTGCGCTCTTCTTGGGTAGTCCTTTGCAGCTGCTGTGTTCTTGGAACTCAGGGCTTTCTGGTTAAAAGAACACTAACCCTAGGCCTAACTCAAACCTTAAGCCTAGGAAGGAAAATCAGCCTATGATTCGGGATGGTCTCATGGAAATAGCAGTGGAGGCAGCCAAGTTGTGTCACTTTTGCGCTCCCCTTGGGATGCCTTTAACAGCTGCAGTGTGCCTGGAGCACAGGGCTTCCTGGTTTTAAAAGTCCTAGGCCTAAGCCTAACAGTAACCCTAGGAAGGTAAATCAGCCGGGTATTAGGGTTCTTCCTAAGGAAAAAGCTGTGAAAGCAGCCATGTTGTGGACCTTCTGCGCTCCCTTTGGGATGCCTTTGGCAGATGCAGTAAGCCTGGAACTCAGGGCTTCCTGCTTAATAAAATCCTAGCATTAGGATGAGCCCTAACCCCAACCCTAGGCAGATAAATCAGCATAGGTATAGGGATGGTGCCAAGGAAAAAGCTGTGAAAGCTGCCATGTTGTTGCACTTTTGTACTCCGCTTGGGATGTCTTTCACAGCTGCCGTGTGCCTGGAGCTCAGGGCTTCCTGGTTTAAAAAACCATGTCCCTAGCTGAGACTGGAGGCAGGTAATTCAGCCTAGGCTTAGCAATGGTGCCAATGAAAACGTGTGGAGGCAGCCATTTCCTGGCACTTTTGTGCTCCCCTTGGGATGCCTTTCGCAGCTGCCGTGTGCCTGGAGCTCAGAGCTTGCTGGTTTAAAAAGCTCTACACCTAGGCGTAACCCTAACCCTATCCGTAACACTGGTCATTTAAATCAGCCTGGGTTTAGGAATTATCCCAAGGGAAAAGCTGTGGAGACAGCCATGTTGTGGCACTTTTGCGCTCCCCTTGGGATGCCTTTCACAGCTGCAGTGTGCTTGGAGCACAGGGCTTCCTGGTGTAAAAAACCACAACTTTAGCCCAAACTGGAGGCTTCTAAATCAGCCTTCGTTTCGGGACGTCCCCAAGGAAAAAGCTGTGGAGGCAGGCATGTTGAGGCACTTCTGCGCTCTTCTTGGGTAGTCCTTCGCAGCTGCTGTGTTCTTGGAACTCAGGGCTTTCTGGTTAAAAGAACACTAACCCTAGGCCTAACTCAAACCTTAAGCCTAGGAAGGAAAATCAGCCTATGATTCGGGATGGTCTCATGGAAATAGCAGTGGAGGCAGCCAAGTTGTGTCACTTTTGCGCTCCCCTTGGGATGCCTTTAACAGCTGCAGTGTGCCTGGAGCACAGGGCTTCCTGGTTTTAAAAGTCCTAGGCCTAAGCCTAACAGTAACCCTAGGAAGGTAAATCAGCCGGGTATTAGGGTTCTTCCTAAGGAAAAAGCTGTGAAAGCAGCCATGTTGTGGCACTTCTGCGCTCCCTTTGGGATGCCTTTGGCAGATGCAGTAAGCCTGGAACTCAGGGCTTCCTGGTTAAAAAAATCCTAGCCCTAGGCTGAGCCCTAACCCTAACCCTAGGCAGATAAATCAGCCTAGGTATAGGGATGGTGCCAAGGAAAAAGCTGTGAAAGCTGCCATGCTCTTGTACATTTGTACTCCCTTTGGGATGCCTTTCACAGCTGCCATGTGCTTGGAGCTCAGGGCTTCCTGGTTTAAAAAACCATGTCCCTTGCTGAGACTGGAGGCAGGTAATTCAGACTAGGCTTATCAATGGTGCCAATGAAAACGTGTGGAGGCAGCCATTTTCTGGCACTTTCGTACTCCCCTTGGGATGCCTTTCGCAGCTGCCGTGTGCCTGGAGCACAGGGCTTCCTGGTTTAAAAGACCATGTCCCTAGCTGAGACTGGAGGCAGGTAATTCAGCCTAGGCTTAGCAATGGTGCCAATGAAAACGTGTGGAGGCAGCCATTTTCTGGCACTTTTGTGCTCCCCTTGGGATGCCTTTCGCAGCTGCCGTGTGCCTGGAGCTCAGAGCTTGCTGGTTGAAAAAGCTCTACACCTAGGCGTAACCCTAACCCTAACCGTAACACTGGCCATTTAAATCAGCCTGGGTTTAGGAATTATCCCAAGGGAAAAGCTGTGGAGACAGCCATGTTGTGGCACTTTTGCGCTCCCCTTGGGATGCCTTTCCCAGCTGCAGTGTGCTTGGAGCACAGGGCTTCCTGGTTTTAAAAGTCCTAGGCCTAAGCCTAACAGTAACCCTAGGAAGGTAAATCAGCCGGGTATTAGGGTTCTTCCTAAGGAAAAAGCTGTGAAAGCAGCCATGTTGTGGCACTTCTGTGCTCTCTTTGGGATGCCTTTGGCAGATGCAGTAAGCCTGGAACTCAGGGCTTTCTGGTTAAAAAATCCTTGCCCTTGGCTGAGCCCTAACCCAAACCCAAGACAGATAAATCAGCCTATGTATAGGGATGGTGCCAAGGAAAAAGCTGTGAAAGCTGCCATGTTTTTGTACTTTTGTACTCCCTTTGGGATGCCTTTCACAGCTGCCATGTGCCTGGAGCTCAGAGCTTGCTGGTTTAAAAAGCTCTACACCTAGGCGTAACCCTAACCCTAACCGTAACACTGGTCATTTAAATCAGCCTGGGTTTAGGAATTATCCCAAGGGAAAAGCTGTGGAGACAGCCATGTTGTGGCACTTTTGCGCTCCCCGTGGGATGCCTTTCACAGCTGCAGTGTGCTTGGAGCACAGGGCTTCCTGGTTTACAAAACCACAACTTTAGCCCAAACTGGAGGCTTCTAAATCAGCCTTCGTTTCGGGACATCCCCAAGGAAAAAGCTGTGGAGGCAGGCATGTTGAGGCACTTCTGCGCTCTTCTTGGGTAGTCCTTCGCAGCTGCTGTGTTCTTGGAACTCAGGGCTTTCTGGTTAAAAGAACACTAACCCTAGGCCTAACTCAAACCTTAAGCCTAGGAAGGAAAATCAGCCTATGATTCGGGATGGTCTCATGGAAATAGCAGTGGAGGCAGCCAAGTTGTGTCACTTTTGCGCTCCCCTTGGGATGCCTTTCACAGCTGCAGTGTGCTTGGAGCACAGGGCTTCCTGGTGTAAAAAACCACAACTTTAGCCCAAACTGGAGGCTTCTAAATCAGCCTTCGTTTCGGGACGTCCCCAAGGAAAAAGATGTGGAGGCAGGTATGTTGTGGCACTTCTGTGCTCTTCTTGGGCAGTCCTTCGCAGCTGCTGTGTTCTTGGAACTCAGGGCTTTCTGGTTAAAAGAACACTAACCCTAGGCCTAACTCAAACCTTAAGCCTAGGAAGGAAAATCAGCCTATGATTCGGGATGGTCTCATGGAAATAGCAGTGGAGGCAGCCAAGTTGTGTCACTTTTGCGCTCCCCTTGGGATGCCTTTAACAGCTGCAGTGTGCCTGGAGCACAGGGCTTCCTGGTTTTAAAAGTCCTAGGCCTAAGCCTAACAGTAACCCTAGGAAGGTAAATCAGCCGGGTATTAGGGTTCTTCCTAAGGAAAAAGCTGTGAAAGCAGCCATGTTGTGGCACTTCTGCGCTCCCTTTGGGATGCCTTTGGCAGATGCAGTAAGCCTGGAACTCAGGGCTTCCTGGTTAAAAAAATCCTAGCCTTAGGCTGAGCCCTAACCCCAACCCTAGGCAGATAAATTAGCCTAGGTATAGGGATGGTGCCAAGGAAAAAGCTGTGAAAGCTGCCATGTTGTTGCACTTTTGTACTCCCCTTGGGATGCCTTTCACAGCTGCCAAGTGCCTGGAGCTCAGGGCTTCCTGGTTTAAAAAACCATGTCCCTAGCTGAGACTGGAGGCAGGTGATTCAGCCTAGGCTTAGCAATGGTGCCAATGAAAACGTGTGGAGGCAGCCATTTTCTGGCACTTTTGTGCTCCCCTTGGGATGCCTTTCGCAGCTGCCGTGTGCATGGAGCTACGAGCTTGCTGGTTTAAAAAGCTCTACACCTAGGCGTAACCCAAAGCCTATCCGTAACACTGGTCATTTAAATCAGCCTGGGTTTAGGAATTATCCCAAGGGAAAAGCTGAGGAGACAGCCATGTTGTGGCACTTTTGCGCTCCCCTTGGGATGCCTTTCACAGCTGCCGTGTGCCTGGAGCTCAGGGCTTCCTGGTTTAAAAATCCATGTCCCTAGCTGAGACTGGAGGCAGGTAATTCAGCCTAGGCTTAGCAATGGTGCCCATGAAAACGTGTGGAGGCAGCCATTTTCTGGCACTTCTGTGCTCCCCTTGGGATGCCTTTCGCAGCTGCCTTGTGCCTGGAGCTCAGAGCTTGCTGGTTTAAAAAGCTCTACACCTAGGCGTAACCCTAACCCTAACTGTAACACTGGTCATTTAAATCAGCCTGGGTTTAGGAATTATCCCAAGGGAAAAGCTGTGGAGACAGCCATGTTGTGGCACTTCTGCGCTCCCTTTGGGATGCCTTTGGCAGATGCAGTAAGCCTGGAACTCAGGGGTTTCTGGTTAAAAGATCCTTGCCCTTGGCTGAGCCCTAACCCTTACCCAAGGCAGATAAATCAGCCTAGGTATAGGGATGGTGCCAAGGAAAAAGCTGTGAAAGCTGCAATGTTGTTGTACTTTTGTACTCCCTTTGGGATGCCTTTCACAGCTGCCATGTGCTTGGAGCTCAGGGCTTCCTGGTGTAAAAAACCATGTCCCTAGCTGAGACTGGAGGCAGGTAATTCAGCCTAGGCTTAGCAATGGTGCCAATGAAAACGTGTGGAGGCAGCCATTTCCTGGCACTTTTGTGCTCCCCTTGGGATGCCTTTCGCAGCTGCCGTGTGCCTGGAGCTCAGAGCTTGCTGGTTTAAAAAGCTCTACACCTAGGCGTAACCCTAACCCTAACCGTAACACTGGTCATTTAAATCAGCCTGGGTTTAGGAATTATCCCAAGGGAAAAGCTGTGGAGACAGCCATGTTGTGGCACTTTTGCGCTCCCCTTGGGATGCCTTTCACAGCTGCAGTGTGCTTGGAGCACAGGGCTTCCTGGTTTACAAAACCACAACTTTAGCCCAAACTGGAGGCTTCTAAATCAGCCTTCGTTTCGGGACGTCCCCAAGGAAAAAGCTGTGGAGGCAGGCATGTTGAGGCACTTCTGCGCTCTTCTTGGGTAGTCCTTTGCAGCTGCTGTGTTCTTGGATCTCAGGGCTTTCTGGTTAAAAGAACACTAACCCTAGGCCTAACTCAAACCTTAAGCCTAGGAAGGAAAATCAGCCTATGATTCGGGATGGTCTCATGGAAATAGCAGTGGAGGCAGCCAAGTTGTGTCACTTTTGCGCTCCCCTTGGGATGCCTTTAACAGCTGCAGTGTGCCTGGAGCACAGGGCTTCCTGGTTTTAAAAGTCCTAGGCCTAAGCCTAACAGTAACCCTAGGAAGGTAAATCAGCCGGGTATTAGGGTTCTTCCTAAGGAAAAAGCTTTGAAAGCAGCCATGTTGTGGCACTTCTGCGCTCCCTTTGGGATGCCTTTGGCAGATGCAGTAAGCCTGGAACTCAGGGCTTCCTGGTTAAAAAAATGCTAGCCCTAGGCTGAGCCCTAACCAAAACCCTAGGCAGATAAATCAGCCTTGGTATAGGGATGATGCCAAGGAAAAAGCTGTGAAAGCTGCCATGTTGTTGCACTTTTGTACTCCCCTTGGGATGCCTTTCACAGCTGCCGTGTGCCTGGAGCTCAGGGCTTCCTGGTTTAAAAATCCATGTCCCTAGCTGAGACTGGAGGCAGGTGATTCAGCCTAGGCTTAGCAATGGTGCCAATGAAAACGTGTGGAGGCAGCCATTTTCTGGCACTTTTGTGCTCCCCTTGGGATGCCTTTCGCAGCTGCCGTGTGCCTGGAGCTCAGAGCTTGCTGGTTTAAAAAGCTCTACACCTAGGCGTAACCCTAACCCTAACCGTAACACTGGTCATTTAAATCAGCCTGGGTTTAGGAATTATCCCAAGGGAAAAGCTGTGGACACAGCCATGTTGTGGCACTTTTGCGCTCCCCTTGGGATGCCTTTAACAGCTGCAGTGTGTCTGGAGCACAGGGCTTCCTGGTTTAAAAAACCATGTCCCTAGCTGAGACTGGAGGCAGGTAATTCAGCCTAGGCTTAGCAATGGTGCCAATGAAAACGTGTGGAGGCAGCCATTTTCTGGCACTTTTGTGCTCCCCTTGGGATGCCTTTCGCAGCTGCCGTGTGCCTGGAGCTCAGAGCTTGCTGGTTTAAAAAGCTCTACACCTAGGCGTAACCCTAACCCTGACCGTAACACTGGTCATTTAAATCAGCCTGGGTTTAGGAATTATCCCAAGGGAAAAGCTGTGGAGACAGCCATGTTGTGGCACTTTTGCGCTCCCCTTGGGATGCCTTTCACAGCTGCAGTGTGCTTGGAGCACAGGGCTTCCTGGTTTACAAAACCACAACTTTAGCCAAAACTGGAGGCTTCTAAATCAGCCTTCGTTTCGGGACGTCCCCAAGGAAAAAGCTGTGGAGGCAGGCATGTTGAGGCACTTCTGCGCTCTTCTTGGGTAGTCCTTCGCAGCTGCTGTGTTCTTGGAACTCAGGGCTTTCTGGTTAAAAGAACACTAACCCTAGGCCTAACTCAAACCTTAAGCCTAGGAAGGAAAATCAGCCTATGATTCGGGATGGTCTCATGGAAATAGCAGTGGAGGCAGCCAAGTTGTGTCACTTTTGCGCTCCCCTTGGGATGCCTTTCACAGCTGCAGTGTGCCTGGAGCACAGGGCTTCCTGGTTTTAAAAGTCCTAGGCCTAAGCCTAACAGTAACCCTAGGAAGGTAAATCAGCCGGGTATTAGGGTTCTTCCTAAGGAAAAAGCTGTGAAAGCAGCCATGTTGTGGCACTTCTGCGCTCCCTTTGGGATGACTTTGGCAGATGCAGTAAGCCAGGAACTCAGGGCTTCCTGGTTAAAAAAATCCTAGCCCTAGGCTGAGCCCTAACCATAACCCTAGGCAGATAAATCAGCCTTGGTATAGGGATGGTGCCAAGGAAAAAGCTGTGAAAGCTGCCATGTTGTTGCACTTTTGTACTCCCCTTGGGATGCCTTTCACAGCTGCCAAGTGCCTGGAGCTCAGGGCTTCCTGGTTTAAAAAACCATGTCCCTAGCTGAGACTGGAGGCAGGTAATTCAGCCTAGGCTTAGCAATGGTGCCAATGAAAACGTGTGGAGGCAGCCATTTTCTGGCACTTTTGTGCTCCCCTTGGGATGCATTTCGCAGCTGCCGTGTGCATGGAGCTCAGAGCTTGCTGGTTTAAAAAGCTCTACACCTAGGCGTAACCCTAACCCTATCCGTAACACTGGTCATTTAAATCAGCCTGGGTTTAGGAATTATCCCAAGGGAAAAGCTGAGGAGACAGCCATGTTGTGGCACTTTTGCGCTCCCCTTGGGATGCCTTTCACAGCTGCCGTGTGCCTGGAGCTCAGGGCTTCCTGGTTTAAAAATCCATGTCCCTAGCTGAGACTGGAGGCAGGTAATTCAGCCTAGGCTTAGCAATGGTGCCCATGAAAACGTGTGGAGGCAGCCATTTTCTGGCACTTTTGTGCTCCCCTTGGGATGCCTTTCGCAGCTGCCTTGTGCCTGGAGCTCAGAGCGTGCTGGTTTAAAAAGCTCTACACCTAGGCGTAACCCTAACCCTAACTGTAACACTGGTCATTTAAAGCAGCCTGGGTTTAGGAATTATCCCAAGGGAAAAGCTGTGGAGACAGCCATGTTGTGGCACTTCTGCGCTCCCTTTGGGATGCCTTTGGCAGATGCAGTAAGCCTGGAACTCAGGGCTTTCTGGTTAAAAGATCCTTGCCCTTGCTGAGCCCTAACCCTTACCCAAGGCAGATAAATCAGCCTAGGTATAGGGATGGTGCCAAGGAAAAAGCTGTGAAAGCTGCAATGTTGTTGTACTTTTGTACTCCCTTTGGGATGCCTTTCACAGCTGCCATGTGCTTGGAGCTCAGGGCTTCCTGGTGTAAAAAACCATGTCCCTAGCTGAGACTGGAGGCAGGTAATTCAGCCTAGGCTTAGCAATGGTGCCAATGAAAACGTGTGGAGGCAGCCATTTCCTGGCACTTTTGTGCTCCCCTTGGGATGCCTTTCGCAGCTGCCGTGTGCCTGGAGCTCAGAGCTTGCTGGTTTAAAAAGCTCTACACCTAGGCGTAACCCTAACCCTAACCGTAACACTGGTCATTTAAATCAGCCTGGGTTTAGGAATTATCCCAAGGGAAAAGCTGTGGAGACAGCCATGTTGTGGCACTTTTGCGCTCCCCTTGGGATGCCTTTCACAGCTGCAGTGTGCTTGGAGCACAGGGCTTCCTGGTGTAAAAAACCACAACTTTAGCCAAAACTGGAGGCTTCTAAATCAGCCTTCGTTTCGGGACGTCCCCAAGGAAAAAGCTGTGGAGGCAGGCATGTTGAGGCACTTCTGCGCTCTTCTTGGGTAGTCCTTTGCAGCTGCTGTGTTCTTGGATCTCAGGGCTTTCTGGTTAAAAGAACACTAACCCTAGGCCTAACTCAAACCTTAAGCCTAGGAAGGAAAATCAGCCTATGATTCGGGATGGTCTCATGGAAATAGCAGTGGAGGCAGCCAAGTTGTGTCACTTTTGCGCTCCCCTTGGGATGCCTTTAACAGCTGCAGTGTGCCTGGAGCACAGGGCTTCCTGGTTTTAAAAGTCCTAGGCCTAAGCCTAACAGTAACCCTAGGAAGGTAAATCAGCCGGGTATTAGGGTTCTTCCTAAGGAAAAAGCTTTGAAAGCAGCCATGTTGTGGCACTTCTGCGCTCCCTTTGGGATGCCTTTGGCAGATGCAGTAAGCCTGGAACTCAGGGCTTCCTGGTTAAAAAAATGCTAGCCCTAAGCTGAGCCCTAACCAAAACCCTAGGCAGATAAATTAGCCTAGGTATAGGGATGGTGCCAAGGAAAAAGCTGTGAAAGCTGCCATGTTGTTGCACTTTTGTACTCCCCTTGGGATGCCTTTCACAGCTGCCGTGTGCCTGGAGCTCAGGGCTTCCTGGTTTAAAAATCCATGTCCCTAGCTGAGACTGGAGGCAGGTGATTCAGCCTAGGCTTAGCAATGGTGCCAATGAAAACGTGTGGAGGCAGCCATTTTCTGGCACTTTTGTGCTCCCCTTGGGATGCCTTTCGCAGCTGCCGTGTGCCTGGAGCTCAGAGCTTGCTGGTTTAAAAAGCTCTACACCTAGGCGTAACCCTAACCCTAACCGTAACACTGGTCATTTAAATCAGCCTGGGTTTAGGAATTATCCCAAGGGAAAAGCTGTGGACACAGCCATGTTGTGGCACTTTTGCGCTCCCCTTGGGATGCCTTTAACAGCTGCAGTGTGTCTGGAGCACAGGGCTTCCTGGTTTAAAAAACCATGTCCCTAGCTGAGACTGGAGGCAGGTAATTCAGCCTAGGCTTAGCAATGGTGCCAATGAAAACGTGTGGAGGCAGCCATTTTCTGGCACTTTTGTGCTCCCCTTGGGATGCCTTTCGCAGCTGCCGTGTGCCTGGAGCTCAGAGCTTGCTGGTTTAAAAAGCTCTACACCTAGGCGTAACCCTAACCCTAACCGTAACACTGGTCATTTAAATCAGCCTGGGTTTAGGAATTATCCCAAGGGAAAAGCTGTGGACACAGCCATGTTGTGGCACTTTTGCGCTCCCCTTGGGATGCCTTTCACAGCTGCAGTGTGCTTGGAGCACAGGGCTTCCTGGTTTAAAAAACCACAACTTTAGCCCAAATTGGAGGCTTCTAAATCAGCCTTCGTTTCGGGACGTCCCCAAGGAAAAAGCTGTGGAGGCAGGCATGTTGAGGCACTTCTGCGCTCTTCTTGGGTAGTCCTTCGCAGCTGTTGTGTTCTTGGAACTCAGGGCTTTCTGGTTAAAAGAACACTAACCCTAGGCCTAACTCAAACCTTAAGCCTAGGAAGGAAAATCAGCCTATGATTCGGGATGGTCTCATGGAAATAGCAGTGGAGGCAGCTACGTTGTGTCACTTTTGCGGTCCCCTAGGGATGCCTTTAACAGCTGCAGTGTGCCTGGAGAACAGGGCTTCCTGGTTTTAAAAGTCCTAGGCCTAAGCCTAACAGTAACCCTAGGAAGGTAAATCAGCCGGGTATTAGGGTTCTTCCTAAGGAAAAAGCTGTGAAAGCAGCCATGTTGTGGCACTTCTGCGCTCCCTTTGGGATGCCTTTGGCAGATGCAGTAAGCCTGGAACTCCGGGCTTCCTGCTTAAAAAAATCCTAGCCTTAGGCTGAGCCCTAACCCTAACCCTAGGCAGATAAATCAGCCTTGGTATAGGGATGGTGCCAAGGAAAAAGCTGTGAAAGCTGCCATGTTGTTGCACTTTTGTACTCCCCTTGGGATGCCTTTCACAGCTGCCGTGTGCCTGGAGCTCAGGGCTTCCTGGTTTAAAAATCCATGTCCCTAGCTGAGACTGGAGGCAGGTGATTCAGCCTAGGCTTAGCAATGGTGCCAATGAAAACGTGTGGAGGCAGCCATTTTCTGGCCCTTTTGTGCTCCCCTTGGGATGCCTTTTGCAGCTGCCGTGTGCCTGGAGCTCAGAGCTTGCTGGTTTAAAAAGCTCTACACCTAGGCGTAACCCTAACCCTAACCGTAACACTGGTCATTTGAATCAGCCTGGGTTTAGGAATTATCCCAAGGGAAAAGCTGTGGAGACAGCCATGTTGTGGCACTTTTGCGCTCCCCTTGGGATGCCTTTCACAGCTGCAGTGTGCTTGGAGCACAGGGCTTCCTGGTTTACAAAACCACAACTTTAGCCAAAACTGGAGGCTTCTAAATCAGCCTTCGTTTCGGGACGTCCCCAAGGAAAAAGCTGTGGAGGCAGGCATGTTGAGGCACTTCTGCGCTCTTCTTGGGTAGTCCTTCGCAGCTGCTGTGTTCTTGGAACTCAGGGCTTTCTGGTTAAAAGAACACTAACCCTAGGCCTAACTCAAACCTTAAGCCTAGGAAGGAAAATCAGCCTATGATTGGGGATGGTCTCATGGAAATAGCAGTGGAGGCAGCCAAGTTGTGTCACTTTTGCGCTCCCCTTGGGATGCCTTTAACAGCTGCAGTGTGCCTGGAGCACAGGGCTTCCTGGTTTTAAAAGTCCTAGGCCTAAGCCTAACAGTAACCCTAGGAAGGTAAATCAGCCGGGTATTAGGGTTCTTCCTAAGGAAAAAGCTGTGAAAGCAGCCATGTTGTGGCACTTCTGCGCTCCCTTTGGGATGACTTTGGCAGATGCAGTAAGCCTGGAACTCAGGGCTTCCTGGTTAAAAAAATCCTAGCCCTAGGCTGAGCCCTAACCATAACCCTAGGCAGATAAATCAGCCTTGGTATAGGGATGGTGCCAAGGAAAAAGCTGTGAAAGCTGCCATGTTGTTGCACTTTTGTACTCCCCTTGGGATGCCTTTCACAGCTGCCGTGTGCCTGGAGCTCAGGGCTTCCTGGTTTAAAAATCCATGTCCCTAGCTGAGACTGGAGGCAGGTAATTCAGCCTAGGCTTAGCAATGGTGCCAATGAAAACGTGTGGAGGCAGCCATTTTCTGGCACTTTTGTACTCCCCTTGGGATGCCTTTCACAGCTGCAGTGTGTCTGGAGCACAGGGCTTCCTGTTTTAAAAGACCATGTCCCTAGCTGAGACTGGAGGCAGGTAATTCAGCCTAGGCTTAGCAATGGTGCCAATGAAAACGTGTGGAGGCAGCCATTTTCTGGCCCTTTTGTGCTCCCCTTGGGATGCCTTTCGCAGCTGCCGTGTGCCTGGAGCTCAGAGCTTGCTGGTTTAAAAAGCTCTACACCTAGGCGTAACCCTAACCCTAACCGTAACACTGGTCATTTAAATCAGCCTGGGTTTAGGAATTATCCCAAGGGAAAAGCTGTGGAGACAGCCATGTTGTGGCACTTTTGCGCTCCCCTTGGGATGCCTTTCACAGCTGCAGTGTGCTTGGAGCACAGGGCTTCCTGGTTTACAAAACCACAACTTTAGCCCAAACTGGAGGCTTCTAAATCAGCCTTCGTTTCGGGACGTCCCCAAGGAAAAAGCTGTGGAGGCAGGCATGTTGAGGCACTTCTGCGCTCTTCTTGGGTAGTCCTTCGCAGCTGCTGTGTTCTTGGAACTCAGGGCTTTCTGGTTAAAAGAACACTAACCCTAGGCCTAACTCAAACCTTAAGCCTAGGAAGGAAAATCAGCCTATGATTCGGGATGGTCTCATGGAAATAGCAGTGGAGGCAGCCAAGTTGTGTCACTTTTGCGCTCCCCTTGGGATGCCTTTAACAGCTGCAGTGTGCCTGGAGCACAGGGCTTCCTGGTTTTAAAAGTCCTAGGCCTAAGCCTAACAGTAACCCTAGGAAGGTAAATCAGCCGGGTATTAGGGTTCTTCCTAAGGAAAAAGCTGTGAAAGCAGCCATGTTGTGGCACTTCTGCGCTCCCTTTGGGATGCCTTTGGCAGATGCAGTAAGCCTGGAACTCAGGGCTTCCTGGTTAAAAAAATCCTAGCCTTAGGCTGAGCCCTAACCAAAACCCTAGGCAGATAAATCAGCCTTGGTATAGGGATGGTGCCAAGGAAAAAACTGTGAAAGCTGCCATGTTGTTGCACTTTTGTACTCCCCTTGGGATGCCTTTCACAGCTGCCGTGTGCCTGGAGCTCAGGGCTTCCTGGTGTAAAAAACCATGTCCCTAGCTGAGACTGGAGGCAGGTCATTCAGCCTAGGCTTAGCAATGGTGCCAATGAAAACGTGTGGAGGCAGCCATTTCCTGGCACTTTTGTGCTCACCTTGGGATGCCTTTCGCAGCTGCCGTGTGCCTGGAGCTCAGAGCTTGCTGGTTTAAAAAGCTCTACACCTTGGCGTAACCCTAACCCTAACCGTAACACTGGTCATTTATATCAGCCTGGGTTAGGAATTATCCCAAGGGACAAGCTGAGGACACAGCCATGTTGTGGCACTTTTGCGCTCCCCTTGGGATGCCTTTCACAGCTGCAGTGTGTCTGGAGCACAGGGCTTCCTGGTTTAAAAAACCATGTCCCTAGCTGAGACTGGAGGCAGGTAATTCAGCCTAGGCTTAGCAATGGTGCCAATGAAAACGTGTGGAGGCAGCCATTTTCTGGCACTTTTGTGCTCCCCTTGGGATGCCTTTCGCAGCTGCCGTGTGCCTGGAGCTCAGAGCTTGCTGGTTTAAAAAGCTCTACACCTAGGTGTAACCCTAACCCTAACCGTAACACTGGTCATTTAAATCAGCCTGGGTTTAGGAATTATCCCAAGGGAAAAGCTGTGGAGACAGCCATGTTGTGGCACTTTTGCGCTCCCCTTGGGATGCCTTTCACAGCTGCAGTGTGCTTGGAGCACAGGGCTTCCTGGTTTAAAAAACCACAACTTAACCCAAATTGGAGGCTTCTAAATCAGCCTTCGTTTCGGGACGTCCCCAAGGAAAAAGCTGTGCAGGCAGGCATGTTGAGGCACTTCTGCGCTCTTCTTGGCTAGTCCTTCGCAGCTGTTGTGTTCTTGGAACTCAGGGCTTTCTGGTTAAAAGAACACTAACCCTAGGCCTAACTCAAACCTTAAGCCTAGGAAGGAAAATCAGCCTATGATTCGGGATGATCTGATGGAAATAGCAGTGGAGGCAGCCAAGTTGTGTCACTTTTGCGCTCCCCTTGGGATGCCTTTAACAGCTGCAGTGTGCCTGGAGCACAGGGCTTCCTGGTTTTAAAAGTCCTAGGCCTAAGCCTAACAGTAACCCGAGGTAGGTAAATCAGCCGGGTATTAGGGTTCTTCCTAAGAAAAAAGCTGTGAAAGCAGCCATGTTGTGGCACTTCTGCGCTCCCATTGGGATGCCTTTGGCAGATGCAGTAAGCCTGGAACTCAGGGCTTCCTGCTTAAAAAAATCCTAGCCCTAGGCTGAGCCCTAACCATAACCCTAGGCAGATAAATCAGCCTTGGTATAGGGATGGTGCCAAGGAAAAAGCTGTGAAAGCTGCCATGTTGTTGCACTTTTGTACTCCCCTTGGGATGCCTTTCACAGCTGCCGTGTGCCTGGAGCTCAGGGCTTCCTGGTTTAAAAATCCATGTCCCTAGCTGAGACTGGAGGCAGGTAATTCAGCCTAGGCTTAGCAATGGTGCCAATGAAAACGTGTGGAGGCAGCCATTTTCTGGCACTTTTGTACTCCCCTTGGGATGCCTTTCACAGCTGCAGTGTGTCTGGAGCACAGGGCTTCCTGTTTTAAAAGACCATGTCCCTAGATGAGACTGGAGGCAGGTAATTCAGCCTAGGCTTAGCAATGGTGCCAATGAAAACGTGTGGAGGCAGCCATTTTCTGGCACTTTTGTGCTCCCCTTGGGATGCCTTTCGCAGCTGCCGTGTGCCTGGAGCTCAGAGCTTGCTGGTTTAAAAAGCTCTACACCTAGGCGTAACCCTAACCCTAACCGTAACACTGGTCATTTAAATCAGCCTGGGTTTAGGAATTATCCCAAGGGAAAAGCTGTGGAGACAGCCATGTTGTGGCACTTTTGCGCTCCCCTTGGGATGCCTTTCACAGCTGCAGTGTGCTTGGAGCACAGGGCTTCCTGGTTTAAAAAACCACAACTTAACCCAAAACTGGAGGCTTCTAAATCAGCCTTCGTTTCGGGACGTCCCCAAGGAAAAAGCTGTGCAGGCAGGCATGTTGAGGCACTTCTGCGCTCTTCTTGGGTAGTCCTTCGCAGCTGTTGTGTTCTTGGAACTCAGGGCTTTCTGGTTAAAAGAACACTAACCCTAGGCCTAACTCAAACCTTAAGCCTAGGAAGGAAAATCAGCCTATGATTCGGGATGGTCTGATGGAAATAGCAGTGGAGGCAGCCAAGTTGTGTCACTTTTGCGCTCCCCTTGGGATGCCTTTCACAGCTGCAGTGTGCCTGGAGCACAGGGCTTCCTGGTTTAAAAAGTCCTAGGCCTAAGCCTAACAGTAACCCTAGGAAGGTAAATCAGCCGGGTATTAGGGTTCTTCCTAAGAAAAAAGCTGTGAAAGCAGCCATGTTGTGGCACTTCTGCGCTCCCATTGGGATGCCTTTGGCAGATGCAGTAAGCCTGGAACTCAGGGCTTCCTGCTTAAAAAAATCCTAGCCCTAGGCTGAGCCCTAACCATAACCCTAGGCAGATAAATCAGCCTTGGTATAGGGATGGTGCCAAGGAAAAAGCTGTGAAAGCTGCCATGTTGTTGCACTTTTGTACTCCCCTTGGGATGCCTTTCACAGCTGCCGTGTGCCTGGAGCTCAGGGCTTCCTGGTTTAAAAATCCATGTCCCTAGCTGAGACTGGAGGCAGGTAATTCAGCCTAGGCTTAGCAATGGTGCCAATGAAAACGTGTGGAGGCAGCCATTTTCTGGCACTTTTGTACTCCCCTTGGGATGCCTTTCACAGCTGCAGTGTGTCTGGAGCACAGGGCTTCCTGTTTTAAAAGACCATGTCCCTAGCTGAGACTGGAGGCAGGTAATTCAGCCTATGCTTAGCAATGGTGCCAATGAAAACGTGTGGAGGCAGCCATTTTCTGGCACTTTTGTGCTCCCCTTGGGATGCCTTTCGCAGCTGCCGTGTGCCTGGAGCTCAGAGCTTGCTGGTTTAAAAAGCTCTACACCTAGGCGTAACCCTAACCCTAACCGTAACACTGGTCATTTAAATCAGCCTGGGTTTAGGAATTATCCCAAGGGAAAAGCTGTGGAGACAGCCATGTTGTGGCACTTTTGCGCTCCCCTTGGGATGCCTTTCACAGCTGCAGTGTGCTTGGAGCACAGGGCTTCCTGGTTTACAAAACCACAACTTTAGCCCAAACTGGAGGCTTCTAAATCAGCCTTCGTTTCGGGACGTCCCCAAGGAAAAAGCTGTGCAGGCAGGCATGTTGAGGCACTTCTGCGCTCTTCTTGGGTAGTCCTTCGCAGCTGTTGTGTTCTTGGAACTCAGGGCTTTCTGGTTAAAAGAACACTAACCCTAGGCCTAACTCAAACCTTAAGCCTAGGAAGGAAAATCAGCCTATGATTCGGGATGGTCTCATGGAAATAGCAGTGGAGGCAGCCAAGTTGTGTCACTTTTGCGCTCCCCTTGGGATGCCTTTAACAGCTGCAGTGTGCCTGGAGCACAGGGCTTCCTGGTTTTAAAAGTCCTAGGCCTAAGCCTAACAGTAACCCTAGGAAGGTAAATCAGCCGGGTATTAGGGTTCTTCCTAAGGAAAAAGCTGTGAAAGCAGCCATGTTGTGGCACTTCTGCGCTCCCTTTGGGATGCCTTTGGCAGATGCAGTAAGCCTGGAACTCAGGGCTTCCTGGTTAAAAAAATCCTAGCCTTAGGCTGAGCCCTAACCAAAACCCTAGGCAGATAAATCAGCCTTGGTATAGGGATGGTGCCAAGGAAAAAGCTGTGAAAGCTGCCATGTTGTTGCACTTTTGTACTCCCCTTGGGATGCCTTTCACAGCTGCCGTGTGCCTGGAGCTCAGGGCTTCCTGGTGTAAAAAACCATGTCCCTAGCTGAGACTGGAGGCAGGTGATTCAGCCTAGGCTTAGCAATGGTGCCAATGAAAACGTGTGGAGGCAGCCATTTCCTGGCACTTTTGTGCTCACCTTGGGATGCCTTTCGCAGCTGCCGTGTGCCTGGAGCTCAGAGCCCGCTGGTTTAAAAAGCTCTACACCTTGGCCTAACCCTAACCCTAACCGTAACACTGGTCATTTAAATCAGCCTGGGTTAGGAATTATCCCAAGGGACAAGCTGAGGACACAGCCATGTTGTGGCACTTTTGCGCTCCCCTTGGGATGCCTTTCACAGCTGCAGTGTGTCTGGAGCACAGGGCTTCCTGGTTTAAAAAACCATGTCCCTAGCTGAGACTGGAGGCAGGTAATTCAGCCTAGGCTTAGCAATGGTGCCAATGAAAACGTGTGGAGGCAGCCATTTTCTGGCACTTTTGTGCTCCCCTTGGGATGCCTTTCGCAGCTGCCGTGTGCCTGGAGCTCAGAGCTTGCTGGTTTAAAAAGCTCTACACCTAGGCGTAACCCTAACCCTAACCGTAACACTGGTCATTTAAATCAGCCTGGGTTTAGGAATTATCCCAAGGGAAAAGCTGTGGAGACAGCCATGTTGTGGCACTTTTGCGCTCCCCTTGGGATGCCTTTCACAGCTGCAGTGTGCTTGGAGCACAGGGCTTCCTGGTTTAAAAAACCACAACTTAACCCAAATTGGAGGCTTCTAAATCAGCCTTCGTTTCGGGACGTCCCCAAGGAAAAAGCTGTGGAGGCAGGCATGTTGAGGCACTTCTGCGCTCTTCTTGGGTAGTCCTTCGCAGCTGTTGTGTTCTTGGAACTCAGGGCTTTCTGGTTAAAAGAACACTAACCCTAGGCCTAACTCAAACCTTAAGCCTAGGAAGGAAAATCAGCCTATGATTCGGGATGGTCTCATGGAAATAGCAGTGGAGGCAGCCAAGTTGTGTCACTTTTGCGCTCCCCTTGGGATGCCTTTCACAGCTGCAGTGTGCCTGGAGCACAGGGCTTCCTGGTTTTAAAAGTCCTAGGCCTAAGCCTAACAGTAACCCTAGGAAGGTAAATCAGCCGGGTATTAGGGTTCTTCCTAAGGAAAAAGCTGTGAAAGCAGCCATGTTGTGGCACTTCTGCGCTCCCTTTGGGATGCCTTTGGCAGATGCAGTAAGCCTGGAACTCAGGGCTTCCTGCTAAAAAAATCCTAGCCTTAGGCTGAGCCCTAACCCTAACCCTAGGCAGATAAATCAGCCTTGGTATAGGGAAGGTGCCAAGGAAAAAGCTGTGAAAGCTGCCATGTTGTTGCACTTTTGTACTCCCCTTGGGATGCCTTTCACAGCTGCCGTGTGTCTGGAGCTCAGGGCTTCCTGGTTTAAAAGACCATGTCCCTAGCTGAGACTGGAGGCAGGTAATTCAGCCTAGGCTTAGCAATGGTGCCAATGAAAACGTGTGGAGGCAGCCATTTTCTGGCACTTTTGTGCTCCCCTTGGGATGCCTTTCGCAGCTGCCGTGTGCCTGGAGCTCAGAGCTTGCTGGTTTAAAAAGCTCTACACCTAGGCGTAACCCTAACCCTGACCGTAACACTGGTCATTTAAATCAGCCTGGGTTTAGGAATTATCCCAAGGGAAAAGCTGTGGAGACAGCCATGTTGTGGCACTTTTGCGCTCCCCTTGGGATGCCTTTCACAGCTGCAGTGTGCTTGGAGCACAGGGCTTCCTGGTTTACAAAACCACAACTTTAGCCAAAACTGGAGGCTTCTAAATCAGCCTTCGTTTCGGGACGTCCCCAAGGAAAAAGCTGTGGAGGCAGGCATGTTGAGGCGCTTCTGCGCTCTTCTTGGGTAGTCCTTCGCAGCTGCTGTGTTCTTGGAACTCAGGGCTTTCTGGTTAAAAGAACACTAACCCTAGGCCTAACTCAAACCTTAAGCCTAGGAAGGAAAATCAGCCTATGATTCGGGATGGTCTCATGGAAATAGCAGTGGAGGCAGCTAAGTTGTGTCACTTTTGCGCTCCCCTTGGGATGCCTTTAACAGCTGCAGTGTGCCTGGAGAACAGGGCTTCCTGGTTTTAAAAGTCCTAGGCCTAAGCCTAACAGTAACCCTAGGAAGGTAAATCAGCCGGGTATTAGGGTTCTTCCTAAGGAAAAAGCTGTGAAAGCAGCCATGTTGTGGCACTTCTGCGCTCCCTTTGGGATGCCTTTGGCAGATGCAGTAAGCCTGGAACTCAGGGCTTCCTGGTTAAAAAAATCCTTGCCCTTGGCTGAGCCCTAACCCTAACCCTAGGCAGATAAATCAGCCTAGGTATAGGGATGGTTCCAAGGAAAAAGCTGTGAAAGCTGCCATGTTGTTGCACTTTTGTACTCCCCTTGGGATGCCTTTCACAGCTGCCGTGTGCCTGGAGCTCAGGGCTTCCTGGTTTAAGAATCCATGTCCCTAGCTGAGACTGGAGGCAGGTAATTCAGCCTAGGCTTAGCAATGGTGCCAATGAAAACGTGTGGAGGCAGCCATTTCCTGGAACTTTTGTGCTCCCCTTGCGATGCCTTTCGCAGCTGCCGTGTGCCTGGAGCTCAGAGCTCGCTGGTTTAAAAAGCTCTACACCTAGGCGTAACCCTAACCCTGACCGTAACACTGGTCATTTAAATCAGCCTGGGTTTAGGAATTATCCCAAGGGAAAAGCGGTGGACACAGCCATGTTGTGGCACTTTTGCGCTCCCCTTGGGATGCCTTTCACAGCTGCAGTGTGTCTGGAGCACAGGGCTTCCTGGTTTAAAAAACCATGTCCCTAGCTGAGACTGGAGGCAGGTAATTCAGCCTAGGCTTAGCAATGGTGCCAATGAAAACGTGTGGAGGCAGCCATTTCCTGGCACTTTTGTGCTCCCCTTGGGATGCCTTTCGCAGCTGCCGTGTGCCTGGAGCTCAGAGCTTGCTGGTTTAAAAAGCTCTACACCTAGGCGTAACCCTATCCCTGACCGTAACACTGGTCATTTAAATCAGCCTGGGTTTAGGAATTATCCCAAGGGAAAAGCTGTGGACACAGCCATGTTGTGGCACTTTTGCGCTCCCCTTGGGATGCCTTTCACAGCTGCAGTGTGCTTGGAGCACAGGGCTTCCTGGTTTACAAAACCACAACTTTAGCCCAAACTGGAGGCTTCTAAATCAGCCTTCGTTTCGGGACGTCCCCAAGGAAAAAGCTGTGGAGGCAGGCATGTTGAGGCACTTCTGCGCTCTTCTTGGGTAGTCCTTCGCAGCTGCTGTGTTCTTGGAACTCAGGGCTTTCTGGTTAAAAGAACACTAACCCTAGGCTTAACTCAAACCTTAAGCCTAGGAAGGAAAATCAGCCTATGATTCGGGATGGTCTCATGGAAATAGCAGTGGAGGCAGCCAAGTTGTGTCACTTTTGCGCTCCCCTTGGGATGCCTTTAACAGCTGCAGTGTGCCTAGAGAACAGGGCTTCCTGGTTTTAAAAGTCCTAGGCCTAAGCCTAACAGTAACCCTAGGAAGGTAAATCAGCCGGGTATTATAGTTCTTCCTAAGGAAAAAGCTGTGAAAGCAGCCATGTTGTGGCACTTCTGCGCTCCCTTTGGGATGCCTTTGGCAGATGCAGTAAGCCTGGAACTCAGGGCTTCCTGGTTAAAAAAATCCTAGCCCTAGGCTGAGCCCTAACCCTAACCCTAGGCAGATAAATCAGCCTAGGTATAGGGATGGTGCCAAGGAAAAAGCTGTGAAAGCTGCCATGTTGTTGCACTTTTGTACTCCCCTTAGGATGCCTTTCACAGCTGACTTGTGCCTGGAGCTCAGGGCTTTCTGGTTTAAAAATGCATGTCCCTAGCTGAGACTGGAGGCAGGTGATTCAGCTTAGGCTTAGCAATGGTGCCAATGAAAACGTGTGGAGGCAGCCATTTTCTGGCACTTTTGTACTCCCCTTGGGATGCCTTTCACAGCTGCAGTGTGTCTAGAGCACAGGGCTTCCTGGTTTAAAAGACCATGTCCCTAGCTGAGACTGGAGGCAGGTAATTCAGCCTAGGCTTAGCAATGGTGCCAATGAAAACGTGTGGAGTCAGCCATTTTCTGGCACTTTTGTGCTCCCCTTGGGATGCCTTTCGCAGCTGCCGTGTGCCTGGAGCTCAGAGCTTGCTGGTTTAAAAAGCTCTACACCTAGGCGTAACCCTAACCCTGACCGTAACACTGGTCATTTAAATCAGCCTGGGTTTAGGAATTATCCCAAGGGAAAAGCTGTGGAGACAGCCATGTTGTGGCACTTTTGCGCTCCCCTTGGGATGCCTTTCACAGCTGCAGTGTGCTTGGAGCACAGGGCTTCCTGGTTTAAAAAACCACAACTTTAGCCCAAACTGGAGGCTTCTAAATCAGCCTTCGTTTCGGGACGTCCCCAAGGAAAAAGCTGTGGAGGCAGGCATGTTGAGGCACTTCTGCGCTCTTCTTGGGTAGTCCTTCGCAGCTGCTGTGTTCTTGGAACTCAGGGCTTTCTGGTTAAAAGAACACTAACCCTAGGCCTAACTCAAACTTTAAGCCTAGGAAGGAAAATCAGCCTATGATTCGGGATGGTCTCATGGAAATAGCAGTGGAGGCAGCCAAGTTGTGTCACTTTTGCGCTCCCCTTGGGATGCCTTTAACAGCTGCAGTGTGCCTGGAGCACAGGGCTTCCTGGTTTTAAAAGTCCTAGGCCTAAGCCTAACAGTAACCCTAGGAAGGTAAATCAGCCGGGTATTAGGGTTCTTCCTAAGGAAAAAGCTGCGAAAGCAGCCATGTTGTGGCACTTCTGCGCTCCCTTTGGGATGCCTTTGGCAGATGCAGTAAGCCTGGAACTCAGGGCTTCCTGGTTAAAAAAATCCTAGCCCTAGGCTGAGCCCTAACCCTAACCCTAGGCAGATAAATCAGCCTAGGTATAGGGATGGTGCCAAGGAAAAAGCTGTGAAAGCTGCCATGTTGTTGCACTTTTGTACTCCCCTTGGGATGCCTTTCACAGCTGCCGTGTGCCTGGAGCTCAGGGCTTCCTGGTTTAAAAAACCATGTCCCTAGCTGAGACTGGAGGCAGGTAATTCAGCCTAGGCTTAGCAATGGTGCCAATGAAAACGTGTGGAGGCAGCCATTTTCTGGCACTTTTGTGCTCCCCTTGGGATGCCTTTCGCAGCTGCCGTGTGCCTGGAGCTCAGAGCTTGCTGGTTTAAAAAGCTCTACACCTAGGCGTAACCCTAACCCTAACCGTAACACTGGTCATTTAAATCAGCCTGGGTTTAGGAATTATCCCAAGGGAAAAGCTGTGGAGACAGCCATGTTGTGGCACTTTTGCGCTCCCCTTGGGATGCCTTTCACAGCTGCAGTGTGCTTGGAGCACAGGGCTTCCTGGTTTAAAAAACCACAACTTTAGCCCAAACTGGAGGCTTCTAAATCAGCCTTCGTTTCGGGACGTCCCCAAGGAAAAAGCTGTGGAGGCAGGCATGTTGAGGCACTTCTGCGCTCTTCTTGGGTAGTCCTTCGCAGCTGCTGTGCTCTTGGAACTCAGGGCTTTCTGGTTAAAAGAACACTAACCCTAGGCCTAACTCAAACCTTAAGCCTAGGAAGGAAAATCAGCCTATGATTCGGGATGGTCTCATGGAAATAGCAGTGGAGGCAGCCAAGTTGTGTCACTTTTGCGCTCCCCTTGGGATGCCTTTAACAGCTGCAGTGTGCCTGGAGCACAGGGCTTCCTGGTTTTAAAAGTCCTAGGCCTAAGCCTAACAGTAACCCTAGGAAGGTAAATCAGCCGGGTATTAGGGTTCTTCCTAAGGAAAAAGCTGTGAAAGCAGCCATGTTGTGGCACTTCTGCGCTCCCTTTGGGATGCCTTTGGCAGATGCAGTAAGCCTGGAACTCAGGGCTTCCTGCTTAAAAAAATCCTAGACCTAGGCTGAGCCCTAACCCAAACCCTAGGCAGATAAATCAGCCTAAATATAGGGATGGTGCCAAGGAAAAAGCTGTGAAAGCTGCCATGTTGTTGCACTTTTGTACTCCCCTTGGGATGCCTTTCACAGCTGCCGTGTGCCTGGAGCTCAGGGCTTCCTGGTTTAAAAAACCATGTCCCTAGCTGAGACTGGAGGCAGGTAATTCAGCCTAGGCTTAGCAATGGTGCCAATGAAAACGTGTGGAGGCAGCCATTTTCTGGCACTTTTGTACTCCCCTTGGTATGCCTTTCACAGCTGCAGTGTGTCTGGAGCTCAGGGCTTCCTGGTTTAAAAGACCATGTCCCTAGCTGAGACTGGAGGCAGGTAATTCAGCCTAGGCTTAGCAATGGTGCCAATGAAAACGTGTGGAGGCAGCCATTTTCTGGCACTTTTGTGCTCCCCTTGGGATGCCTTTCGCAGCTGCCGTGTGCCTGGAGCTCAGAGCTTGCTGGTTTAAAAAGCTCTACACCTAGGCGTAACCCTAACCCTGACCGTAACACTGGTCATTTAAATCAGCCTGGGTTTAGGAATTATCCCAAGGGAAAAGCTGTGGACACAGCCATGTTGTGGCACTTTTGCGCTCCCCTTGGGATGCCTTTCACAGCTGCAGTGTGCTTAGAGCACAGGGCTTCCTGGTGTAAAAAACCACAACTTAACCCAAACTGGAGGCTTCTAAATCAGCCTTCGTTTCGGGACGTCCCCAAGGAAAAAGCTGTGGAGGCAGGCATGTTGAGGCACTTCTGCGCTCTTCTTGGGTAGTCCTTCGCAGCTGCTGTGTTCTTGGAACTCAGGGCTTTCTGGTTAAAAGAACACTAACCCTAGGCCTAACTCAAACCTTAAGCCTAGGAAGGAAAATCAGCCTATGATTCGGGATGGTCTCATGGAAATAGCAGTGGAGGCAGCCAAGTTGTGTCACTATTGCGCTCCCCTTGGGATGCCTTTAACAGCTGCAGTGTGCCTAGAGAACAGGGCTTCCTTGTTTTAAAAGTCCTAGGCCTAAGCCTAACAGTAACCCTAGGAAGGTAAATCAGCCGGGTATTAGGGTTCTTCCTAAGGAAAAAGCTGTGAAAGCAGCCATGTTGTGGCACTTCTGCGCTCCCTTTGGGATGCCTTTGGCAGATGCAGTAAGCCTGGAACTCAGGGCTTCCTGGTTAAAAAAATCGTAGCCCTAGGCTGAGCCCTAACCCTAAGCCTAGGCAGATAAATCAGCCTAGGTATAGGGATGGTGCCAAGGAAAAAGCTGTGAAAGCTGCCATGTTGTTGCACTTTTGTACTCCCCTTGGGATGCCTTTCACAGCTGCCGTGTGCCTGGAGCACAGGGCTTCCTGGTTTAAAAATCCATGTCTCTAGCTGAGACTGGAGGCAGGTGATTCAGCCTAGGCTTAGCAATGGTGCCAATGAAAACGTGTGGAGGCAGCCATTTCCTGGCACTTTTGTGCTCCCCTTGGGATGCCTTTCGCAGCTGCCGTGTGCCTGGAGCTCAGAGCTTGCTGGTTTAAAAAGCTCTACACCTAGGCGTAACCCTAACCCTAACCGTAACACTGGTCATTTAAATCAGCCTGGGTTTAGGAATTATCCCAAGGGAAAAGCTGTGGACACAGCCATGTTGTGGCACTTTTGCGCTCCCCTTGGGATGCCTTTCACAGCTGCAGTGTGCTTGGAGCACAGGGCTTCCTGGTGTAAAAAACCACAACTTTAGCCCAAACTGGAGGCTTCTAAATCAGCCTTCGTTTCGGGACGTCCCCAAGGAAAAAGCTGTGGAGGCAGGCATGTTGAGGCACTTCTGCACTCTTCTTGGGTAGTCCTTCGCAGCTGCTGTGTTCTTGGAACTCAGGGCTTTCTGGTTAAAAGAACACTAACCCTAGGCCTAACTCAAACCTTAAGCCTAGGAAGGAAAATCAGCCTATGATTCGGGATGGTCTCATGGAAATAGCAGTGGAGGCAGCCAAGTTGTGTCACTTTTGCGCTCCCCTTGGGATGCCTTTAACAGCTGCAGTGTGCCTGGAGCACAGGGCTTCCTGGTTTTAAAAGTCCTAGGCCTAAGCCTAACAGTAACCCTAGGAAGGTAAATCAGCCGGGTATTAGGGTTCTTCCTAAGGAAAAAGCTGTGAAAGCAGCCATGTTGTGGCACTTCTGCGCTCTCTTTGGGATGCCTTTGGCAGATGCAGTAAGCCTGGAACTCAGGGCTTCCTGCTTAAAAAAATCCTAGCCCTAGGCTGAGCCCTAACCCTAACCCTAGGCAGATAAATCAGCCTAGGTATAGGGATGGTGCCAAGGAAAAAGCTGTGAAAGCTGCCATGTTGTTGCACTTTTGTACTCCCCTTGGGATGCCTTTCACAGCTGCCGTGTGCCTGGAGCTCAGGGCTTCCTGGTGTAAAAAACCATGTCCCTAGCTGAGACTGGGGCAGGTAATTCAGACTAGGCTTATCAATGGTGCCAATGAAAACGTGTGGAGGCAGCCATTTTCTGGCACTTTTGTACTCCCCTTGGTATGCCTTTCACAGCTGCAGTGTGTCTGGAGCTCCGGGCTTCCTGGTTTAAAAGACCATGTCCCTAGCTGAGACTGGAGGCCGGTAATTCAGCCTAGGCTTAGCAATGGTGCCAATGAAAACGTGTGGAGGCAGCCATTTCCTGGCACTTTTGTGCTCCCCTTGGGATGCCTTTCGCAGCTGCCGTGTGCCTGGAGCTCAGAGCTCGCTGGTTTAAAAAGCTCTACACCTAGGCGTAACCCTAACCCTGACCGTAACACTGGTCATTTAAATCAGCCTGGGTTTAGGAATTATCCCAAGGGAAAAGCTGTGGACACAGCCATGTTGTGGCACTTTTGCGCTCCCCTTGGGATGCCTTTCACAGCTGCAGTGTGTCTGGAGCACAGGGCTTCCTGGTTTAAAAAACCATGTCCCTAGCTGAGACTGGAGGCAGGTAATTCAGCCTAGGCTTAGCAATGGTGCCAATGAAAACGTGTGGAGGCAGCCATTTTCTGGCACTTTTGTGCTCCCCTTGGGATGCCTTTCGCAGCTGCCGTGTGCCTGGAGCTCAGAGCTTGCTGGTTTAAAAAGCTCTACACCTAGGCGTAACCCTAACTCTAACCGTAACACTGGTCATTTAAATCAGCCTGGGTTTAGGAATTATCCCAAGGGAAAAGCTGTGGAGACAGCCATGTTGTGGCACTTTTGCGCTCCCCTTGGGATGCCTTTCACAGCTGCAGTGTGCTTGGAGCACAGGGCTTCCTGGTTTACAAAACCACAACTTTAGCCCAAAATGGAGGCTTCTAAATCAGCCTTCGTTTCGGGACGTCCCCAAGGAAAAAGCTGTGGAGGCAGGCATGTTGAGGCACTTCTGCGCTCTTCTTGGGTAGTCCTTCGCAGCTGCTGTGTTCTTGGAACTCAGGGCTTTCTGGTTAAAAGAACACTAACCCTAGGCCTAACTCAAACCTTAAGCCTAGGAAGGAAAATCAGCCTATGATTCGGGATGGTCTCATGGAAATAGCAGTGGAGGCAGCCAAGTTGTGTCACTTTTGCGCTCCCCTTGGGATGCCTTTCACAGCTGCAGTGTGCCTGGAGCACAGGGCTTCCTGGTTTTAAAAGTCCTAGGCCTAAGCCTAACAGTAACCCTAGGAAGGTAAATCAGCCGGGTATTAGGGTTCTTCCTAAGGAAAAAGCTGTGAAAGCAGCCATGTTGTGGCACTTCTGCGCTCCCTTTGGGATGCCTTTGGCAGATGCAGTAAGCCTGGAACTCAGGGCTTCCTGCTTAAAAAAATCCTAGCCCTAGGCTGAACCCTAACCATAACCCTAGGCAGATAAATCAGCCTTGGTATAGGGATGGTGCCAAGGAAAAAGCTGTGAAAGCTGCCATGTTGTTGCACTTTTGTACTCCCCTTGGGATGCCTTTCACAGCTGCCGTGTGCCTGTAGCTCAGGGCTTCCTGGTTTAAAAATCCACGTCCCTAGCTGAGACTGGAGGCAGGTGATTCAGCTTAGGCTTAGAAAGGGTGCCAATGAAAACGTTGGAGGCAGCCATTTTCTGGCACTTTTGTACTCCCCTTGGGATGCCTTTCACAGCTGCAGTGTGTCTGGAGCACAGGGCTTCCTGGTTTAAAAAACCATGTCCCTAGCAGAGACTGGAGGCAGGTAATTCAGCCTAGGCTTAGCAATGGTGCCAATGAAAACGTGTGGAGGCAGCCATTTTCTGGCCCATTTGTGCTCCTCTTGGGATGCCTTTCGCAGCTGCCGTGTGCCTGGAGCTCAGAGCTTGCTGGTTTAAAAAGCTCTACACCTAGGCGTAACCCTAACCCTAACCGTAACACTGGTCATTTAAATCAGCCTGGGTTTAGGAATTATCCCAAGGGAAAAGCTGTGGACACAGCCATGTTGTGGCACTTTTGCGCTCCCCTTGGGATGCCTTTCACAGCTGCAGTGTGCTTGGAGCACAGGGCTTCCTGGTTTAAAAAACCACAACTTTAGCCCAAACTGGAGGCTTCTAAATCAGCCTTCGTTTCGGGACGTCCCCAAGGAAAAAGCTGTGGAGGCAGGCATGTTGAGGCACTTCTGCGCTCTTCTTGGGTAGTCCTTCGCAGCTGCTGTGTTCTTGGAACTCAGGGCTTTCTGGTTAAAAGAACACTAACCCTAGGCCTAACTCAAACCTTAAGCCTAGGAAGGAAAATCAGCCTATGATTCGGGATGGTCTCATGGAAATAGCAGTGGAGGCAGCCAAGTTGTGTCACTTTTGCGCTCCCCTTGGGATGCCTTTAACAGCTGCAGTGTGCCTAGAGAACAGGGCTTCCTTGTTTTAAAAGTCCTAGGCCTAAGCCTAACAGTAACCCTAGGAAGGTAAATCAGCCGGGTATTAGGGTTCTTCCTAAGGAAAAAGCTGTGAAAGCAGCCATGTTGTGGCACTTCTGCGCTCCCTTTGGGATGCCTTTGGCAGATGCAGTAAGCCTGGAACTCAGGGCTTCCTGCTTAAAAAAATCCTAGCCTTAGGCTGAGCGCTAACCCTAAGCCTAGGCAGATAAATCAGCCTAGGTATAGGGATGGTGCCAAGGAAAAAGCTGTGAAAGCTGCCATGTTGTTGCACTTTTGTACTCCCCTTGGGATGCCTTTCACAGCTGCCGTGTGCCTGGAGCTCAGGGCTTCCTGGTTTAAAAAACCATGTCCCTAGCTGAGACTGGAGGCAGGTAATTCAGACTAGGCTTATCAATGGTGCCAATGAAAACGTGTGGAGGCAGCCATTTTCTGGCACTTTTGTACTCCCCTTGGTATGCCTTTCACAGCTGCAGTGTGTCTGGAGCTCAGGGCTTCCTGGTTTAAAAGACCATGTCCCTAGCAGAGACTGGAGGCAGGTAATTCAGCCTAGGCTTAGCAATGGTGCCAATGAAAACGTGTGGAGGCAGCCATTTTCTGGCACTTTTGTGCTCCCCTTGGGATGCCTTTCGCAGCTGCCGTGTGCCTGGAGCTCAGAGCTTGCTCGTTTAAAAAGCTCTACACCTAGGCGTAACCCTAACCCTAACCGTAACACTGGTCATTTAAATCAGCCTGGGTTTAGGAATTATCCCAAGGGAAAAGCTGTGGAGACAGCCATGTTGTGGCACTTTTGCGCTCCCCTTGGGATGCCTTTCACAGCTGCAGTGTGCCTGGAGCACAGGGCTTCCTGGTTTTAAAAGTCCTAGGCCTAAGCCTAACAGTAACCCTAGGAAGGTAAATCAGCCGGGTATTAGGGTTCTTCCTAAGGAAAAAGCTGTGAAAGCAGCCATGTTGTGGCACTTCTGCGCTCCCTTTGGGATGCCTTTGGCAGATGCAGTAAGCCTGGTACTCAGGGCTTCCTGCTTAAAAAAATCCTAGCCCTAGGCTGAACCCTAACCATAACCCTAGGCAGATAAATCAGCCTTGGTATAGGGATGGTGCCAAGGAAAAAGCTGTGAAAGCTGCCATGTTGTTGCACTTTTGTACTCCCCTTGGGATGCCTTTCACAGCTGCCGTGTGCCTGGAGCTCAGGGCTTCCTGGTTTAAAAATCCATGTCCCTAGCTGAGACTGGAGGCAGGTGATTCAGTTTAGTCTTAGCAATGCTGCCAATGAAAACGTGTGGAGGCAGCCATTTTCTGGCACTTTTGTACTCCCCTTGGGATGCCTTTCACAGCTGCAGTGTGTCTGGAGCACAGGGCTTCCTGGTTTAAAAAACCATGTCCCTAGCTGATACTGGAGGCAGGTAATTCAGCCTAGGCTTAGCAATGGTGCCAATGAAAACGTGTGGAGGCAGCCATTTTCTGGCACTTTTGTGCTCCCCTTGGGATGCCTTTCGCAGCTGCCGTGTGCCTGGAGCTCAGAGCTTGCTGGTTTAAAAAGCTCTACACCTAGGCGTAACCCTAACCCTGACCGTAACACTGGTCATTTAAATTAGCCTGGGTTTAGGAATTATCCCAAGGGAAAAGCTGTGGACACAGCCATGTTGTGGCACTTTTGCGCTCCCCTTGGGATGCCTTTCACAGCTGCAGTGTGCTTGGAGCACAGGGCTTCCTGCTTTAAAAAACCACAACTTTAGCCCAAACTGGAGGCTTCTAAATCAGCCTTCGTTTCGGGACGTCCCCAAGGAAAAAGCTGTGGAGGCAGGCATGTTGAGGCACTTCTGCGCTCTTCTTGGGTAGTCCTTCGCAGCTGCTGTGTTCTTGGAACTCAGGGCTTTCTGGTTAAAAGAACACTAACCCTAGGCCTAACTCAAACCTTAAGCCTAGGAAGGAAAATCAGCCTATGATTCGGGATGGTCTCATGGAAATAGCAGTGGAGGCAGCCAAGTTGTGTCACTTTTGCGCTCCCCTTGGGATGCCTTTAACAGCTGCAGTGTGCCTAGAGAACAGGGCTTCCTGGTTTTAAAAGTCCTAGGCCTAAGCCTAACAGTAACCCTAGGAAGGTAAATCAGCCGGGTATTAGGGTTCTTCCTAAGGAAAAAGCTGTGAAAGCAGCCATGTTGTGGCACTTCTGCGCTCCCTTTGGGATGCCTTTGGCAGATGCAGTAAGCCTGGAACTCAGGGCTTCCTGGTTAAAAAAATCCTAGCCCTAGGCTGAGCCCTAACCCTAACCCTAGGCAGATAAATCAGCCTAGGTATAGGGATGGTGCCAAGGAAAAAGCTGTGAAAGCTGCCATGTTGTTGCACTTTTGTACTCCCCTTGGGATGCCTTTCACAGCTGCCGTGTGCCTGGAGCTCAGGGCTTCCTGGTTTAAAAATCCATGTCCCTAGCTTAGACTGGAGGCAGGTGATTCAGCCTAGGCTTAGCAATGGTGCCAATGAAAACGTGTGGAGGCAGCCATTTTCTGGCACTTTTGTGCTCCCCTTGGGATGCCTTTCGCAGCTGCCGTGTGCCTGGAGCTCAGAGCTTGCTGGTTTAAAAAGCTCTACACCTAGGCGTAACCCTAACCCTAACCGTAACACTGGTCATTTAAATCAGCCTGGGTTTAGGAATTATCCCAAGGGAAAAGCTGTGGAGACAGCCATGTTGTGGCACTTTTGCGCTCCCCTTGGGATGCCTTTCACAGCTGCAGTGTGCTTGGAGCACAGGGCTTCCTGGTTTACAAAACCACAACTTTAGCCCAAACTGGAGGCTTCTAAATCAGCCTTCGTTTCGGGACGTCCCCAAGGAAAAAGCTGTGGAGGCAGGCATGTTGAGGCACTTCTGCGCTCTTCTTGGGTAGTCCTTCGCAGCTGCTGTGTTCTTGGAACTCAGGGCTTTCTGGTTAAAAGAACACTAACCCTAGGCCTAACTCAAACCTTAAGCCTAGGAAGGAAAATCAGCCTATGATTCGGGATGGTCTCATGGAAATAGCAGTGGAGGCAGCCAAGTTGTGTCACTTTTGCGCTCCCCTTGGGATGCCTTTAACAGCTGCAGTGTGCCTGGAGCACAGGGCTTCCTGGTTTTAAAAGTCCTAGGCCTAAGCCTAACAGTAACCCTAGGAAGGTAAATCAGCCGGGTATTAGGGTTCTTCCTAAGGAAAAAGCTGTGAAAGCAGCCATGTTGTGGCACTTCTGCGCTCCCTTTGGGATGCCTTTGGCAGATGCAGTAAGCCTGGAACTCAGGGCTTCCTGCTTAAAAAAATCCTAGCCCTAGGCTGAACCCTAACCATAACCCTAGGCAGATAAATCAGCCTTGGTATAGGGATGGTGCCAAGGAAAAAGCTGTTAAAGCTGCAATGTTGTTGCACTTTTGTACTCCCCTTGGGATGCCTTTCACAGCTGCCGTGTGCCTGGAGCTCAGGGCTTCCTGGTTTAAAAATCCATGTCCCTAGCCGAGACTGGAGGCAGGTGATTCAGCTTAGTCTTAGCAATGGTGCCAATGAAAACGTGTGGAGGCAGCCATTTTCTGGCACTTTTGTACTCCCCTTGGGATGCCTTTCACAGCTGCAGTGTGTCTGGAGCACAGGGCTTCCTGGTTTAAAAAACCATGTCCCTAGCTGAGACTGGAGGCAGGTAATTCAGCCTAGGCTTAGCAATGGTGCCAATGAAAACGTGTGGAGGCAGCCATTTTCTGGCACTTTTGTGCTCCCCTTGGGATGCCTTTCGCAGCTGCCGTGTGCCTGGAGCTCAGAGCTTGCTGGTTTAAAAAGCTCTACACCTAGGCGTAACCCTAACCCTGACCGTAACACTGGTCATTTAAATCAGCCTGGGTTTAGGAATTATCCCAAGGGAAAAGCTGTGGACACAGCCATGTTGTGGCACTTTTGCGCTCCCCTTGGGATGCCTTTCACAGCTGCAGTGTGCTTGGAGCACAGGGCTTCCTGGTTTAAAAAACCACAACTTTAGCCCAAACTGGAGGCTTCTAAATCAGCCTTCATTTCGGGACGTCCCCAAGGAAAAAGCTGTGGAGGCAGGCATGTTGAGGCACTTCTGCGCTCTTCTTGGGTAGTCCTTCGCAGCTGCTGTGTTCTTGGAACTCAGGGCTTTCTGGTTAAAAGAACACTAACCCTAGGCCTAACTCAAACCTTAAGCCTAGGAAGGAAAATCAGCCTATGATTCGGGATGGTCTCATGGAAATAGCAGTGGAGGCAGCCAAGTTGTGTCACTTTTGCGCTCCCCTTGGGATGCCTTTAACAGCTGCAGTGTGCCTAGAGAACAGGGCTTCCTGGTTTTAAAAGTCCTAGGCCTAAGCCTAACAGTAACCCTAGGAAGGTAAATCAGCCGGGTATTAGGGTTCTTCCTAAGGAAAAAGCTGTGAAAGCAGCCATGTTGTGGCACTTCTGCGCTCCCTTTGGGATGCCTTTGGCAGATGCAGTAAGCCTGGAACTCAGGGCTTCCTGTTTAAAAAAATCCTAGCCTTAGGCTGAGCCCTAACCCTAACCCTAGGCAGATAAATCAGCCTAGGTATAGGGATGGTGCCAAGGAAAAAGCTGTGAAAGCTGCCATGTTGTTGCACTTTTGTACTCCCCTTGGGATGCCTTTCACAGCTGCCGTGTGCCTGGAGCTCAGGGCTTCCTGGTTTAAAAATCCATGTCCCTAGCTGAGACTGGAGGCAGGTGATTCAGCCTAGGCTTAGCAAAGGTGCCAATGAAAACGTGTGGAGGCAGCCATTTCCTGGCACTTTTGTGCTCCCCTTGGGATGCCTTTCGCAGCTGCCGTGTGCCTGGAGCTCAGAGCTTGCTGGTTTAAAAAGCTCTACACCTAGGCCTAAACCTAACCCTGACCGTATCACTGGTCATTTAAATCAGCCTGGGTTTAGGAATTATCCCAAGGGAAAAGCTGTGGACACAGCCATGTTGTGGCACTTTTGCGCTCCCCTTGGGATGCCTTTCACAGCTGCAGTGTGCTTGGAGCACAGGGCTTCCTGGTGTAAAAAACCACAACTTTAGCCCAAACTGGAGGCTTCTAAATCAGCCTTCGTTTCGGGACGTCCCCAAGGAAAAAGCTGTGGAGGCAGGCATGTTGAGGCACTTCTGCGCTCTTCTTGGGTAGTCCTTCGCAGCTGCTGTGTTCTTGGAACTCAGGGCTTTCTGGTTAAAAGAACACTAACCCTAGGCCTAACTCAAACCTTAAGCCTAGGAAGGAAAATCAGCCTATGATTGGGGATGGTCTCATGGAAATAGCAGTGGAGGCAGCCAAGTTGTGTCACTTTTGCGCTCCCCTTGGGATGCCTTTAACAGCTGCAGTGTGCCTGGAGCACAGGGCTTCCTGGTTTTAAAAGTCCTAGGCCTAAGCCTAACAGTAACCCTAGGAAGGTAAATCAGCCGGGTATTAGGGTTCTTCCTAAGGAAAAAGCTGTGAAAGCAGCCATGTTGTGGCACTTCTGCGCTCCCTTTGGGATGACTTTGGCAGATGCAGTAAGCCTGGAACTCATGGCTTCCTGGTTAAAAAAATCCTAGCCCTAGGCTGAGCCCTAACCATAACCCTAGGCAGATAAATCAGCCTAGGTATAGGGATGGTGCCAAGGAAAAAGCTGTGAAAGCTGCCATGTTGTTGCACTTTTGTACTCCCCTTGGGATGCCTTTCACAGCTGCCGTGTGCCTGGAGCTCAGGGCTTCCTGGTTTAAAAATCCATGTCCCTAGCTGAGACTGGAGGCAGGTAATTCAGCCTAGGCTTAGCAATGGTGCCAATGAAAACGTGTGGAGGCAGCCATTTTCTGGCACTTTTGTACTCCCCTTGGGATGCCTTTCACAGCTGCAGTGTGTCTGGAGCACAGGGCTTCCTGTTTTAAAAGACCATGTCCCTAGCTGAGACTGGAGGCAGGTAATTCAGCCTAGGCTTAGCAATGGTGCCAATGAAAACGTGTGGAGGCAGCCATTTTCTGGCACTTTTGTGCTCCCCTTGGGATGCCTTTCGCAGCTGCCGTGTGCCTGGAGCTCAGAGCTTGCTGGTTTAAAAAGCTCTACACCTAGGCGTAACCCTAACCCTAACCGTAACACTGGTCATTTAAATCAGCCTGGGTTTAGGAATTATCCCAAGGGAAAAGCTGTGGAGACAGCCATGTTGTGGCACTTTTGCGCTCCCCTTGGGATGCCTTTCACAGCTGCAGTGTGCTTGGAGCACAGGGCTTCCTGGTTTACAAAACCACAACTTTAGCCCAAACTGGAGGCTTCTAAATCAGCCTTCGTTTCGGGACGTCCCCAAGGAAAAAGCTGTGGAGGCAGGCATGTTGAGGCACTTCTGCGCTCTTCTTGGGTAGTCCTTCGCAGCTGCTGTGTTCTTGGAACTCAGGGCTTTCTGGTTAAAAGAACACTAACCCTAGGCCTAACTCAAACCTTAAGCCTAGGAAGGAAAATCAGCCTATGATTCGGGATGGTCTCATGGAAATAGCAGTGGAGGCAGCCAAGTTGTGTCACTTTTGCGCTCCCCTTGGGATGCCTTTAACAGCTGCAGTGTGCCTGGAGCACAGGGCTTCCTGGTTTTAAAAGTCCTAGGCCTAAGCCTAACAGTAACCCTAGGAAGGTAAATCAGCCGGGTATTAGGGTTCTTCCTAAGGAAAAAGCTGTGAAAGCAGCCATGTTGTGGCACTTCTGCGCTCCCTTTGGGATGCCTTTGGCAGATGCAGTAAGCCTGGAACTCAGGGCTTCCTGGTTAAAAAAATCCTAGCCTTAGGCTGAGCCCTAACCAAAACCCTAGGCAGATAAATCAGCCTTGGTATAGGGATGGTGCCAAGGAAAAAACTGTGAAAGCTGCCATGTTGTTGCACTTTTGTACTCCCCTTGGGATGCCTTTCACAGCTGCCGTGTGCCTGGAGCTCAGGGCTTCCTGGTGTAAAAAACCATGTCCCTAGCTGAGACTGGAGGCAGGTCATTCAGCCTAGGCTTAGCAATGGTGCCAATGAAAACGTGTGGAGGCAGCCATTTCCTGGCACTTTTGTGCTCACCTTGGGATGCCTTTCGCAGCTGCCGTGTGCCTGGAGCTCAGAGCTTGCTGGTTTAAAAAGCTCTACACCTTGGCGTAACCCTAACCCTAACCGTAACACTGGTCATTTAAATCAGCCTGGGTTAGGATTTATCCCAAGGGACAAGCTGAGGACACAGCCATGTTGTGGCACTTTTGCGCTCCCCTTGGGATGCCTTTCACAGCTGCAGTGTGTCTGGAGCACAGGGCTTCCTGGTTTAAAAAACCATGTCCCTAGCTGAGACTGGAGGCAGGTAATTCAGCCTAGGCTTAGCAATGGTGCCAATGAAAACGTGTGGAGGCAGCCATTTTCTGGCACTTTTGTGCTCCCCTTGGGATGCCTTTCGCAGCTGCCGTGTGCCTGGAGCTCAGAGCTTGCTGGTTTAAAAAGCTCTACACCTAGGCGTAACCCTAACCCTAACCGTAACACTGGTCATTTAAATCAGCCTGGGTTTAGGAATTATCCCAAGGGAAAAGCTGTGGAGACAGCCATGTTGTGGCACTTTTGCGCTCCCCTTGGGATGCCTTTCACAGCTGCAGTGTGCTTGGAGCACAGGGCTTCCTGGTTTAAAAAACCACAACTTAACCCAAATTGGAGGCTTCTAAATCAGCCATCGTTTCGGGACGTCCCCAAGGAAAAAGCTGTGCAGGCAGGCATGTTGAGGCACTTCTGCGCTCTTCTTGGGTAGTCCTTCGCAGCTGTTGTGTTCTTGGAACTCAGGGCTTTCTGGTTAAAAGAACACTAACCCTAGGCCTAACTCAAACCTTAAGCCTAGGAAGGAAAATCAGCCTATGATTCGGGATGATCTGATGGAAATAGCAGTGGAGGCAGCCAAGATGTGTCACTTTTGCGCTCCCCTTGGGATGCCTTTCACAGCTGCAGTGTGTCTGGAGCACAGGGCTTCCTGGTTTAAAAAACCATGTCCCTAGCTGAGACTGGAGGCCGGTAATTCATCCTAGGCTTAGCAATGGTGCTAATGAAAACGTGTGGAGGCAGCCATTTTCTGGCACTTTTGTGCTCCCCTTGGGATGCCTTTCGCAGCTGCCGTGTGCCTGGAGCTCAGAGCTTGCTGGTTTAAAAAGCTCTACACCTAGGCGTAACCCTAACCCTAACCGTAACACTGGTCATTTAAATCAGCCTGGGTTTAGGAATTATCCCAAGGGAAAAGCTGTGGAGACAGCCATGTTGTGGCACTTTTGCGCTCCCCTTGGGATGCCTTTCACAGCTGCAGTGTGCTTGGAGCACAGGGCTTCCTGGTGTAAAAAACCACAACTTTAGCCCAAACTGGAGGCTTCTAAATCAGCCTTCGTTTCGGGACGTCCCCAAGGAAAAAGCTGTGGAGGCAGGCATGTTGAGGCACTTCTGCGCTCTTCTTGGGTAGTCCTTCGCAGCTGCTGTGTTCTTGGAACTCAGGGCTTTCTGGTTAAAAGAACACTAACCCTAGGCCTAACCCAAACCTTAAGCCTAGGAAGGAAAATCAGCCTATGATTCGGGATGGTCTCATGGAAATAGCAGTGGAGGCAGCTAAGTTGTGTCACTTTTGCGCTCCCCTTGGGATGCCTTTAACAGCTGTAGTGTGCCTGGAGAACAGGGCTTCCTGGTTTTAAAAGTCCTAGGCCTAAGCCTAACAGTAACCCTAGGAAGGTAAATCAGCCGGGTATTAGGGTTCTTCCTAAGGAAAAAGCTGTGAAAGCAGCCATGTTGTGGACCTTCTGCGCTCCCTTTGGGATGCCTTTGGCAGATGCAGTAAGCCTGGAACTCAGGGCTTCCTGCTTAAAAAAATCCTAGCCCTAGGCTGAGCCCTAACCCTAACCCTAGGCAGATAAATCAGCCTAGGTATAGGGATGGTGCCAAGGAAAAAGCTGTGAAAGCTGCCATGTTGTTGCACTTTTGTACTCCCCGTGGGATGCCTTTCACAGCTGCCGTGTGCCTGGAGCTCAGGGCTTCCTGGTTTAAAAATCCATGTCCCTAGCTGAGACTGGAGGCAGGTGATTCAGCCTAGGCTTAGCAATGGTGCCAATGAAAACGTGTGGAGGCAGCCATTTTCTGGCACTTTTGTACTCCCCTTAGGATGCCTTTCACAGCTGCAGTGTGTCTGGAGCACAGGGCTTCCTGGTTTAAAAGACCATGTCCCTAGCTTAGACTGGAGGCAGGTCATTCAGCCTAGGCTTAGCAATTGTGCCAATGAAAACGTGTGGAGGCAGCCATTTTCTGGCACTTTTGTGCTCCCCTTGGGATGCCTTTCGCAGCTGCCGTGTGCCTGGAGCTCAGAGCTTGCTGGTTTAAAAAGCTCTACACCTAGGCCTAACCCTAACCCTAACCGTAACACTGGTCATTTAAATCAGCCTGGGTTTAGGAATTATCCCAAGGGAAAAGCTGTGGACACAGCCATGTTGTGGCACTTTTGCGCTCCCCTTGGGATGCCTTTCACAGCTGCAGTGTGCTTGGAGCACAGGGCTTCCTGGTTTAAAAAACCACAACTTTAGCCCAAACTGGAGGCTTCTAAATCAGCCTTCGTTTCGGGACGTCCCCAAGGAAAAAGCTGTGGAGGCAGGCATGTTGAGGCACTTCTGCGCTCTTCTTGGGTAGTCCTTCGCAGCTTCTGTGTTCTTGGAACTCAGGGCTTTCTGGTTAAAAGGACACTAACCCTAGGCCTAACTCAAACCTTAAGCCTAGGAAGGAAAATCAGCCTATGATTCGGGATGGTCTCATGGAAATAGCAGTGGAGGCAGCCAAGTTGTGTCACTTTTGCGCTCCCCTTGGGATGCCTTTAACAGCTGCAGTGTGCCTAGAGAACAGGGCTTCCTGGTTTTAAAAGTCCTAGGCCTAAGCCTAACAGTAACCCTAGGAAGGTAAATCAGCCGGGTATTAGGGTTCTTCCTAAGGAAAAAGCTGTGAAAGCAGCCATGTTGTGGACCTTCTGCGCTCCCTTTGGGATGCCTTTGGCAGATGCAGTAAGCCTGGAACTCAGGGCTTCCTGGTTAAAAAAATCCTAGCCCTAGGCTGAGCCCTAACCCTAACCCTAGGCAGATAAATCAGCCTAGGTATAGGGATGGTGCCAAGGAAAAAGCTGTGAAAGCTGCCATGTTGTTGCACTTTTGTACTCCCCTTGGGATGCCTTTCACAGCTGCCGTGTGCCTGGAGCTCAGGGCTTCCTGGTTTAAAAATCCATGTCCCTAGCTGAGACTGGAGGCAGGTAATTCAGCCTAGGCTTAGCAATGGTGCCAATGAAAACGTGTGGAGGCAGCCATTTCCTGGCACTTTTGTGCTCCCCTTGGGATGCCTTTCGCAGCTGCCATGTGCCTGGAGCTCAGAGCTTGCTGGTTTAAAAAGCTCTACACCTAGGCGTAACCCTAACCCTAACCGTAACACTGGTCATTTAAATCAGCCTGGGTTTAGGAATTATCCCAAGGGAAAAGCCGTGGAGACAGCCATGTTGTGGCACTTTTGCGCTCCCCTTGGGATGCCTTTCACAGCTGCAGTGTGCTTGGAGCTCTGGGCTTCCTGGTGTAAATAAAAATGTCCCTAGCTAAGACTGGAGGCAGGTAATTCAGCCTAGGCTTAGCAATGGTGCCCATGAAAACGTGTGGAGGCAGCCATTTTCTGGCACTTTTGTGCTCCCCTTGGGATGCCTTTCGCAGCTGCCGTGTGCCTGGAGCTCAGAGCTTGCTGGTTTAAAAAGCTCTACACCTAGGCGTAACCCTAACCCTGACCGTAACACTGGTCATTTAAATCAGCCTGGGTTTAGGAATTATCCCAAGGGAAAAGCGATGGAGACAGCCATGTTGTGGCACTTTTGCGCTCCCCTTGGGATGCCTTTCACAGCTGCAGTGTGCTTGGAGCACAGGGCTTCCTGGTTTACAAAACCACAACTTTAGCCCAAACTGGAGGCTTCTAAATCAGCCTTCGTTTCGGGACATCCCCAAGGAAAAAGCTGTGGAGGCAGGCATGTTGAGGCACTTCTGCGCTCTTCTTGGGTAGTCCTTCGCAGCTGCTGTGTTCTTGGAACTCAGGGCTTTCTGGTTAAAAGAACACTAACCCTAGGCCTAACTCAAACCTTAAGCCTAGGAAGGAAAATCAGCCTATGATTCGGGATGGTCTCATGGAAATAGCAGTGGAGGCAGCCAAGTTGTGTCACTTTTGCGCTCCCCTTGGGATGCCTTTCACAGCTGCAGTGTGCCTGGAGCACAGGGCTTCCTGGTTTTAAAAGTCCTAGGCCTAAGCCTAACAGTAACCCTAGGAAGGTAAATCAGCTGGGTATTAGGGTTCTTCCTAAGGAAAAAGCTGTGAAAGCAGCCATGTTGTGGCACTTCTGCGCTCCCTTTGGGATGCCTTTGGCAGATGCAGTAAGCCTGGAACTCAGGGCTTCCTGGTTAAAAAAATCCTAGCCCTTGGCTGAGCCCTAACCCTAACCCTAGGCAGATAAATCAGCCTAGGTATAGGGATGGTGCCAAGGAAAAAGCTGTGAAAGCTGCCATGTTGTTGCACTTTTGTACTCTCCTTGGGATGCCTTTCACAGCTGCCGTGTGTCTGGAGCACAGGGCTTCCTGGTTTAAAAAACCATGTCCCTAGCTGAGACTGGAGGCAGGTAATTCAACCTAGGCTTAGCAATGGTGCCAATGAAAACGTGTGGAGGCAGCCATTTCCTGGCACTTTTGTGCTCCCCTTGGGATGCCTTTCGTAGCTGCCGTGTGCCTGGAGCTCAGAGCTTGCTGGTTTAAAAAGCTCTACACCTAGGCGTAACCCTAACCCTGACCGTAACACTGGTCATTTAAATCAGCCTGGGTTTAGGAATTATCCCAAGGGAAAAGCTGTGGACACAGCCATGTTGTGGCACTTTTGCGCTCCCCTTGGGATGCCTTTCACAGCTGCAGTGTGCTTGGAGCACAGGGCTTCCTGGTGTAAAAAACCACAACTTTAGCCCAAACTGGAGGCTTCTAAATCAGCCTTCGTTTCGGGACGTCCCCAAGGAAAAAGCTGTGGAGGCAGGCATGTTGAGGCACTTCTGCGCTCTTCTTGGGTAGTCCTTCGCAGCTGCTGTGTTCTTGGAACTCAGGGCTTTCTGGTTAAAAGAACACTAACCCTAGGCCTAACCCAAACCTTAAGCCTAGGAAGGAAAATCAGCCTATGATTCGGGATGGTCTCATGGAAATAGCAGTGGAGGCAGCTAAGTTGTGTCACTTTTGCGCTCCCCTTGGGATGCCTTTAACAGCTGTAGTGTGCCTGGAGAACAGGGCTTCCTGGTTTTAAAAGTCCTAGGCCTAAGCCTAACAGTAACCCTAGGAAGGTAAATCAGCCGGGTATTAGGGTTCTTCCTAAGGAAAAAGCTGTGAAAGCAGCCATGTTGTGGACCTTCTGCGCTCCCTTTGGGATGCCTTTGGCAGATGCAGTATGCCTGGAACTCAGGGCTTCCTGCTTAAAAAAATCCTAGCCCTAGGCTGAGCCCTAACCCTAACCCTAGGCAGATAAATCAGCCTAGGTATAGGGATGGTGCCAAGGAAAAAGCTGTGAAAGCTGCCATGTTGTTGCACTTTTGTACTCCCCTTGGGATGCCTTTCACAGCTGCCGTGTGCCTGGAGCTCAGGGCTTCCTGGTTTAAAAATCCATGTCCCTAGCTGAGACTGGAGGCAGGTAATTCAGCCTAGGCTTAGCAATGGTGCCAATGAAAACGTGTGGAGGCAGCCATTTTCTGGCACTTTTGTGCTCCCCTTGGGATGCCTTTCGCAGCTGCCGTGTGTCTGGAGATCAGAGCTTGCTGGTTTAAAAAGCTCTACACCTAGGCGTAACCCTAACCCTGACCGTAACACTGGTCATTTAAATCAGCCTGGGTTTAGGAATTATCCCAAGGGAAAAGCTGTGGAGACAGCCATGTTGTGGCACTTTTGCGCTCCCCTTGGGATGCCTTTCACAGCTGCAGTGTGCTTGGAGCACAGGGCTTCCTGGTTTACAAAACCACAACTTTAGCCCAAACTGGAGGCTTCTAAATCAGCCATCGTTTCGGGACGTCCCCAAGGAAAAAGCTGTGGAGGCAGGCATGTTGAGGCACTTCTGCGCTCTTCTTGGGTAGTCCTTCGCAGCTGCTGTGTTCTTGGAACTCAGGGCTTTCTGGTTAAAAGAACACTAACCCTAGGCCTAAATCAAACCTTAAGCCTAGGAAGGAAAATCAGCCTATGATTCGGGATGGTCTCATGGAAATAGCAGTGGAGGCAGCCAAGTTGTGTCACTTTTGCGCTCCCCTTGGGATGCCTTTAACAGCTGCAGTGTGCCTAGAGAACAGGGCTTCCTGGTTTTAAAAGTCCTAGGCCTAAGCCTAACAGTAACCCTAGGAAGGTAAATCAGCCGGGTATTAGGGTTCTTCCTAAGGAAAAAGCTGTGAAAGCAGCCATGTTATGGCACTTCTGCGCTCCCTTTGGGATGCCTTTGGCAGATGCAGTAAGCCTGGAACTCAGGGCTTCCTGGTTAAAAAAATCCTAGCCCTAGGCTGAGCCCTAACCCTAACCCTAGGCAGATAAATCAGCCTAGGTATAGGGATGGTGCCAAGGAAAAAGCTGTGAAAGCTGCCATGTTGTTGCACTTTTGTACTCCCCTTGGGATGCCTTTCACAGCTGCCGTGTGCCTGGAGCTCAGGGCTTCCTGGTTTAAAAATCCATGTCCCTAGCTGAGACTGGAGGCAGGTAATTCAGCCTAGGCTTAGCAATGGTGCCAATGAAAACGTGTGGAGGCAGCCATTTCCTGGCACTTTTGTGCTCCCCTTGGGATGCCTTTCGCAGCTGCCATGTGCCTGGAGCTCAGAGCTTGCTGGTTTAAAAAGCTCTACACCTAGGCGTAACCCTAACCCTAACCGTAACACTGGTCATTTAAATCAGCCTGGGTTTAGGAATTATCCCAAGGGAAAAGCCGTGGAGACAGCCATGTTGTGGCACTTTTGCGCTCCCCTTGGGATGCCTTTCACAGCTGCAGTGTGCTTGGAGCTCTGGGCTTCCTGGTGTAAATAAAAATGTCCCTAGCTAAGACTGGAGGCAGGTAATTCAGCCTAGGCTTAGCAATGGTGCCCATGAAAACGTGTGGAGGCAGCCATTTTCTGGCACTTTTGTGCTCCCCTTGGGATGCCTTTCGCAGCTGCCGTGTGCCTGGAGCTCAGAGCTTGCTGGTTTAAAAAGCTCTACACCTAGGCGTAACCCTAACCCTGACCGTAACACTGGTCATTTAAATCAGCCTGGGTTTAGGAATTATCCCAAGGGAAAAGCGATGGAGACAGCCATGTTGTGGCACTTTTGCGCTCCCCTTGGGATGCCTTTCACAGCTGCAGTGTGCTTGGAGCACAGGGCTTCCTGGTTTACAAAACCACAACTTTAGCCCAAACTGGAGGCTTCTAAATCAGCCTTCGTTTCGGGACATCCCCAAGGAAAAAGCTGTGGAGGCAGGCATGTTGAGGCACTTCTGCGCTCTTCTTGGGTAGTCCTTCGCAGCTGCTGTGTTCTTGGAACTCAGGGCTTTCTGGTTAAAAGAACACTAACCCTAGGCCTAACTCAAACCTTAAGCCTAGGAAGGAAAATCAGCCTATGATTCGGGATGGTCTCATGGAAATAGCAGTGGAGGCAGCCAAGTTGTGTCACTTTTGCGCTCCCCTTGGGATGCCTTTCACAGCTGCAGTGTGCCTGGAGCACAGGGCTTCCTGGTTTTAAAAGTCCTAGGCCTAAGCCTAACAGTAACCCTAGGAAGGTAAATCAGCTGGGTATTAGGGTTCTTCCTAAGGAAAAAGCTGTGAAAGCAGCCATGTTGTGGCACTTCTGCGCTCCCTTTGGGATGCCTTTGGCAGATGCAGTAAGCCTGGAACTCAGGGCTTCCTGGTTAAAAAAATCCTAGCCCTTGGCTGAGCCCTAACCCTAACCCTAGGCAGATAAATCAGCCTAGGTATAGGGATGGTGCCAAGGAAAAAGCTGTGAAAGCTGCCATGTTGTTGCACTTTTGTACTCTCCTTGGGATGCCTTTCACAGCTGCCGTGTGTCTGGAGCACAGGGCTTCCTGGTTTAAAAAACCATGTCCCTAGCTGAGACTGGAGGCAGGTAATTCAACCTAGGCTTAGCAATGGTGCCAATGAAAACGTGTGGAGGCAGCCATTTCCTGGCACTTTTGTGCTCCCCTTGGGATGCCTTTCGTAGCTGCCGTGTGCCTGGAGCTCAGAGCTTGCTGGTTTAAAAAGCTCTACACCTAGGCGTAACCCTAACCCTGACCGTAACACTGGTCATTTAAATCAGCCTGGGTTTAGGAATTATCCCAAGGGAAAAGCTGTGGACACAGCCATGTTGTGGCACTTTTGCGCTCCCCTTGGGATGCCTTTCACAGCTGCAGTGTGCTTGGAGCACAGGGCTTCCTGGTGTAAAAAACCACAACTTTAGCCCAAACTGGAGGCTTCTAAATCAGCCTTCGTTTCGGGACGTCCCCAAGGAAAAAGCTGTGGAGGCAGGCATGTTGAGGCACTTCTGCGCTCTTCTTGGGTAGTCCTTCGCAGCTGCTGTGTTCTTGGAACTCAGGGCTTTCTGGTTAAAAGAACACTAACCCTAGGCCTAACCCAAACCTTAAGCCTAGGAAGGAAAATCAGCCTATGATTCGGGATGGTCTCATGGAAATAGCAGTGGAGGCAGCTAAGTTGTGTCACTTTTGCGCTCCCCTTGGGATGCCTTTAACAGCTGTAGTGTGCCTGGAGAACAGGGCTTCCTGGTTTTAAAAGTCCTAGGCCTAAGCCTAACAGTAACCCTAGGAAGGTAAATCAGCCGGGTATTAGGGTTCTTCCTAAGGAAAAAGCTGTGAAAGCAGCCATGTTGTGGACCTTCTGCGCTCCCTTTGGGATGCCTTTGGCAGATGCAGTATGCCTGGAACTCAGGGCTTCCTGCTTAAAAAAATCCTAGCCCTAGGCTGAGCCCTAACCCTAACCCTAGGCAGATAAATCAGCCTAGGTATAGGGATGGTGCCAAGGAAAAAGCTGTGAAAGCTGCCATGTTGTTGCACTTTTGTACTCCCCTTGGGATGCCTTTCACAGCTGCCGTGTGCCTGGAGCTCAGGGCTTCCTGGTTTAAAAATCCATGTCCCTAGCTGAGACTGGAGGCAGGTAATTCAGCCTAGGCTTAGCAATGGTGCCAATGAAAACGTGTGGAGGCAGCCATTTTCTGGCACTTTTGTGCTCCCCTTGGGATGCCTTTCGCAGCTGCCGTGTGTCTGGAGATCAGAGCTTGCTGGTTTAAAAAGCTCTACACCTAGGCGTAACCCTAACCCTGACCGTAACACTGGTCATTTAAATCAGCCTGGGTTTAGGAATTATCCCAAGGGAAAAGCTGTGGAGACAGCCATGTTGTGGCACTTTTGCGCTCCCCTTGGGATGCCTTTCACAGCTGCAGTGTGCTTGGAGCACAGGGCTTCCTGGTTTACAAAACCACAACTTTAGCCCAAACTGGAGGCTTCTAAATCAGCCATCGTTTCGGGACGTCCCCAAGGAAAAAGCTGTGGAGGCAGGCATGTTGAGGCACTTCTGCGCTCTTCTTGGGTAGTCCTTCGCAGCTGCTGTGTTCTTGGAACTCAGGGCTTTCTGGTTAAAAGAACACTAACCCTAGGCCTAAATCAAACCTTAAGCCTAGGAAGGAAAATCAGCCTATGATTCGGGATGGTCTCATGGAAATAGCAGTGGAGGCAGCCAAGTTGTGTCACTTTTGCGCTCCCCTTGGGATGCCTTTAACAGCTGCAGTGTGCCTAGAGAACAGGGCTTCCTGGTTTTAAAAGTCCTAGGCCTAAGCCTAACAGTAACCCTAGGAAGGTAAATCAGCCGGGTATTAGGGTTCTTCCTAAGGAAAAAGCTGTGAAAGCAGCCATGTTATGGCACTTCTGCGCTCCCTTTGGGATGCCTTTGGCAGATGCAGTAAGCCTGGAACTCACGGCTTCCTGGTTAAAAAAATCCTAGCCCTAGGCTGAGCCCTAACCCTAACCCTAGGCAGATAAATCAGCCTAGGTATAGGGATGGTGCCAAGGAAAAAGCTGTGAAAGCTGCCATGTTGTTGCACTTTTGTACTCCCCTTGGGATGCCTTTCACAGCTTCCGTGTGCCTGGAGCTCAGGGCTTCCTGGTTTAAAAATCCATGTCCCTAGCTGAGACTGGAGGCAGGTGATTCAGCCTAGGCTTAGCAATGGTGACAATGAAAACGTGTGGAGGCAGCCATTTTCTGGCACTTTTGTACTCCCCTTAGGATGCCTTTCACAGCTGCAGTGTGTCTGGAGCACAGGGCTTCCTGGTTTAAAAGACCATGTCCCTAGCTTAGACTGGAGGCAGGTCATTCAGCCTAGGCTTAGCAATTGTGCCAATGAAAACGTGTGGAGGCAGCCATTTTCTGGCACTTTTGTGCTCCCCTTGGGATGCCTTTCGCAGCTGCCGTGTGCCTGGAGCTCAGAGCTTGCTGGTTTAAAAAGCTCTACACCTAGGCCTAACCCTAACCCTGACCGTGACACTGGTCATTTAAATCAGCCTGGGTTTAGGAATTATCCCAAGGGAAAAGCTGTGGACACAGCCATGTTGTGGCACTTTTGCGCTCCCCTTGGGATGCCTTTCACAGCTGCAGTGTGCTTGGAGCACAGGGCTTCCTGGTTTAAAAAACCACAACTTTAGCCCAAACTGGAGGCTTCTAAATCAGCCTTCGTTTCGGGACGTCCCCAAGGAAAAAGCTGTGGAGGCAGGCATGTTGAGGCACTTCTGCGCTCTTCTTGGGTAGTCCTTCGCAGCTTCTGTGTTCTTGGAACTCAGGGCTTTCTGGTTAAAAGGACACTAACCCTAGGCCTAACTCAAACCTTAAGCCTAGGAAGGAAAATCAGCCTATGATTCGGGATGGTCTCATGGAAATAGCAGTGGAGGCAGCCAAGTTGTGTCACTTTTGCGCTCCCCTTGGGATGCCTTTAACAGCTGCAGTGTGCCTAGAGAACAGGGCTTCCTGGTTTTAAAAGTCCTAGGCCTAAGCCTAACAGTAACCCTAGGAAGGTAAATCAGCCGGGTATTAGGGTTCTTCCTAAGGAAAAAGCTGCGAAAGCAGCCACGTTGTGGACCTTCTGCGCTCCCTTTGGGATGCCTTTGGCAGATGCAGTAAGCCTGGAACTCAGGGCTTCCTGGTTAAAAAAATCCTAGCCCTAGGCTGAGCCCTAACCCTAACCCTAGGCAGATAAATCAGCCTAGGTATAGGGATGGTGCCAAGGAAAAAGCTGTGAAAGCTGCCATGTTGTTGCACTTTTGTACTCCCCTTGGGATGCCTTTCACAGCTGCCGTGTGCCTGGAGCTCAGGGCTTCCTGGTTTAAAAATCCATGTCCCTAGCTGAGACTGGAGGCAGGTAATTCAGCCTAGGCTTAGCAATGGTGCCAATGAAAACGTGTGGAGGCAGCCATTTCCTGGCACTTTTGTGCTCCCCTTGGGATGCCTTTCGCAGCTGCCATGTGCCTGGAGCTCAGAGCTTGCTGGTTTAAAAAGCTCTACACCTAGGCGTAACCCTAACCCTAACCGTAACACTGGCCATTTAAATCAGCCTGGGTTTAGGAATTATCCCAAGGGAAAAGCCGTGGAGACAGCCATGTTGTGGCACTTTTGCGCTCCCCTTGGGATGCCTTTCACAGCTGCAGTGTGCTTGGAGCACAGGGCTTCCTGGTTTAAAAAACCACAACTTTAGCCCAAACTGGAGGCTTCTAAATCAGCCTTCGTTTCGGGACATCCCCAAGGAAAAAGCTGTGGAGGCAGGCATGTTGAGGCACTTCTGCGCTCTTCTTGGGTAGTCCTTCGCAGCTGCTGTGTTCTTGGAACTCAGGGCTTTCTGGTTAAAAGAACACTAACCCTAGGCCTAACTCAAACCTTAAGCCTATGAAGGAAAATCAGCCTATGATTCGGGATGGTCTCATGGAAATAGCAGTGGAGGCAGCCAAGTTGTGTCACTTTTGCGCTCCCCTTGGGATGCCTTTCACAGCTGCAGTGTGCCTGGAGCACAGGGCTTCCTGGTTTTAAAAGTCCTAGGCCTAAGCCTAACAGTAACCCTAGGAAGGTAAATCAGCTGGGTATTAGGGTTCTTCCTAAGGAAAAAGCTGTGAAAGCAGCCATGTTGTGGCACTTCTGCGCTCCCTTTGGGATGCCTTTGGCAGATGCAGTAAGCCTGGAACTCAGGGCTTCCTGGTTAAAAAAATCCTAGCCCTTGGCTGAGCCCTAACCCTAACCCTAGGCAGATAAATCAGCCTAGGTATAGGGATGGTGCCAAGGAAAAAGCTGTGAAAGCTGCCATGTTGTTGCACTTTTGTACTCCCCTTGGGATGCCTTTCACAGCTGCCGTGTGTCTGGAGCACAGGGCTTCCTGGTTTAAAAAACCATGTCCCTAGCTGAGACTGGAGGCAGGTAATTCAACCTAGGCTTAGCAATGGTGCCAATGAAAACGTGTGGAGGCAGCCATTTCCTGGCACTTTTGTGCTCCCCTTGGGATGCCTTTCGCAGCTGCCGTGTGCCTGGAGCTCAGAGCTCGCTGGTTTAAAAAGCTCTACACCTAGGCGTAACCCTAACCCTGACCGTAACACTGGTCATTTAAATCAGCCTGGGTTTACGAATTATCCCAAGGGAAAAGCTGTGGAGACAGCCATGTTGTGGCACTTTTGCGCTCCCCTTGGGATGCCTTTCACAGCTGCAGTGTGTCTGGAGCACAGGGCTTCCTGGTTTAAAAGACCATGTCCCTAGCTGAGACTGGAGGCAGGTAATTCAGCCTAGGCTTAGCAATGGTGCCAATGAAAATGTGTGGAGGCAGCCATTTTCTGGCACTTTTGTGCTCCCCTTGGGATGCCTTTCGCAGCTGCCGTGTGCCTGGAGCTCAGAGCTTGCAGGTTTAAAAAGCTCTACACCTAGGCGTAACCCTAACCCTAACCGTAACACTGGTCATTTAAATCAGCCTGGGTTTAGGAATTATCCCAAGGGAAAAGCTGTGGACACAGCCATGTTGTGGCACTTTTGCTCTCCCCTTGGGATGCCTTTCACAGCTGCAGTGTGCTTGGAGCACAGGGCTTCCTGGTTTACAAAACCACAACTTTAGCCCAAACTGGAGGCTTCTAAATCAGCCTTCGTTTCGGGACGTCCCCAAGGAAAAAGCTGTGGAGGCAGGCATGTTGAGGCACTTCTGCGCTCTTCTTGGGTAGTCCTTCGCAGCTGCTGTGTTCTTGGAACTCAGGGCTTTCTGGTTAAAAGGACACTAACCCTAGGCCTAACTCAAACCTTAAGCCTAGGAAGGAAAATCAGCCTATGATTCGGGATGGTCTCATGGAAATAGCAGTGGAGGCAGCCAAGTTGTGTCACTTTTGCGCTCCCCTTGGGATGCCTTTAACAGCTGCAGTGTGCCTGGAGCACAGGGCTTCCTGGTTTTAAAAGTCCTAGGCCTAAGCCTAACAGTAACCCTAGGAAGGTAAATCAGCCGGGTATTAGGGTTCTTCCTAAGGAAAAAGCTGTGAAAGCAGCCATGTTGTGGCACTTCTGCGCTCCCTTTGGGATGCCTTTGGCAGATGCAGTAAGCCTGGAACTCAGGGCTTCCTGGTTAAAAAAATCCTAGCCCTAGGCTGAGCCCTAACCCTAACCCTAGGCAGATAAATCAGCCTAGGTATAGGGATGGTGCCAAGGAAAAAGCTGTGAAAGCTGCCATGTTGTTGCACTTTTGTACTCCCCTTGGGATGCCTTTCACAGCTGCCAAGTGCCTGGAGCTCAGGGCTTCCTGGTTTAAAAAACCATGTCCCTCGCTGAGACTGGAGGCAGGTAATTCAGCCTAGGCTTAGCAATGGTGCCAATGAAAACGTGTGGAGGCAGCCATTTTCTGGCACTTTTGTGCTCCCCTTGGGATGCCTTTCGCAGCTGCCGTGTGCCTGGAGCTCAGAGCTTGCTGGTTTAAAAAGCTCTACACCTAGGCGTAACCCTAACCCTAACCGTAACACTGGTCATTTAAATCAGCCTGGGTTTAGGAATTATCCCAAGGGAAAAGCTGTGGACACAGCCATGTTGTGGCACTTTTGCGCTCCCCTTGGGATGCCTTTCACAGCTGCAGTGTGCTTGGAGCACAGGGCTTCCTGGTTTAAAAAACCACAACTTTAGCCCAAACTGGAGGCTTCTAAATCAGCCTTCGTTTCGGGACGTCCCCAAGGAAAAAGCTGTGGAGGCAGGCATGTTGAGGCACTTCTGCGCTCTTCTTGGGTAGTCCTTCGCAGCTGCTGTGTTCTTGGAACTCAGGGCTTTCTGGTGAAAAGGACACTAACCCTAGGCCTAACTCAAACCTTAAGCCTAGGAAGGAAAATCAGCCTATGATTCGGGATGGTCTCATGGAAATAGCAGTGGAGGCAGCCAAGTTGTGTCACTTTTGCGCTCCCCTTGGGATGCCTTTAACAGCTGCAGTGTGCCTAGAGAACAGGGCTTCCTGGTTTTAAAAGTCCTAGGCCTAAGCCTAACAGTAACCCTAGGAAGGTAAATCAGCCGGGTATTAGGGTTCTTCCTAAGGAAAAAGCTGTGAAAGCAGCCATGTTGTGGCACTTCTGCGCTCCCTTTGGGATGCCTTTGGCAGATGCAGTAAGCCTGGAACTCAGGGCTTCCTGCTTAAAAAAATCCTAGCCCTAGGCTGAGCCCTAACCCATACCCTAGGCAGATAAATCAGCCTAGGTATAGGGATGGTGCCAAGGAAAAAGCTGTGAAAGCTGCCATGTTGTTGCACTTTTGTACTCCCCTTGGGATGCCTTTCACAGCTGTCATGTGCTTGGAGCTCAGGGCTTTCTGGTTTAAAAACCATGTCCGTAGCTGAGACTGGAGGCAGGAAATTCAGCCTAGGCTTAGCAATGGTGCCAATGAAAACGTGTGGAGGCAGCCATTTTCTGGCACTTTTGTACTCCCCTTGGGATGCCTTTCACAGCTGCAGTGTGTCTGGAGCACAGGGCTTCCTGGTTTAAAAGACCATGTCCCTAGCTGAGACTGGAGGCTGGTAATTCATCCTAGGCTTAGCAATGGTGCCAATGAAAACGTGTGGAGGCAGCCATTTTCTGGCACTTTTGTGCTCCCCTTGGGATGCCTTTCGCAGCTGCCGTCTGCCTGGAGGTCAGAGCTTGCTGGTTTAAAAAGCTCTACACCTACGCGTAACCCTAACCCTAACCGTAACACTGGTCATTTAAATCAGCCTGGGTTTAGGAATTATCCCAAGGGAAAAGCTGTGGACACAGCCATGTTGTGGCACTTTTGCGCTCCCCTTGGGATGCCTTTCACAGCTGCAGTGTGCTTGGAGCACAGGGCTTCCTGGTTTACAAAACCACAACTTTAGCCCAAACTGGAGGCTTCTAAATCAGCCTTCGTTTCGGGACGTCCCCAAGGAAAAAGCTGTGGAGGCAGGCATGTTGAGGCACTTCTGCGCTCTTCTTGGGTAGTCCTTCGCAGCTGCTGTGTTCTTGGAACTCAGGGCTTTCTGGTTAAAAGAACACTAACCCTAGGCCTAACTCAAACCTTAAGCCTAGGAAGGAAAATCAGCCTATGATTCGGGATGGTCTCATGGAAATAGCAGTGGAGGCAGCCAAGTTGTGTCACTTTTGCGCTCCCCTTGGGATGCCTTTAACAGCTGCAGTGTGCCTGGAGCACAGGGCTTCCTGGTTTTAAAAGTCCTAGGCCTAAGCCTAACAGTAACCCTAGGAAGGTAAATCAGCCGGGTATTAGGGTTCTTCCTAAGGAAAAAGCTGTGAAAGCAGCCATGTTGTGGACCTTCTGCGCTCCCTTTGGGATGCCTTTGGCAGATGCAGTAAGCCTGGAACTCAGGGCTTCCTGCTTAAAAAAATCCTAGCCCTAGGCTGAGCCCTAACCCATACCCTAGGCAGATAAATCAGCCTAGGTATAGGGATGGTGCCAAGGAAAAAGCTGTGAAAGCTGCCATGTTGTTGCACTTTTGTACTCCCCTTGGGATGCCTTTCACAGCTGTCATGTGCTTGGAGCTCAGGGCTTCCTGGTTTAAAAACCATGTCCGTAGCTGAGACTGGAGGCAGGTGATTCAGCCTAGGCTTAGCAATGGTGCCAATGAAAACGTGTGGAGGCAGCCATTTTCTGGCACTTTTGTACTCTCCTTGGGATGCCTTTCACAGCTGCAGTGTGTCTGGAGCACAGGGCTTCCTGGTTTAAAAGACCATGTCCCTAGCTGAGACTGGAGGCTGGTAATTCAGCCTAGGCTTAGCAATGGTGCCAATGAAAACGTGTGGAGGCAGCCGTTTTCTGGCACTTTTGTGCTCCCCTTGGGATGCCTTTCGCAGCTGCCGTGTGCCTGGAGCTCAGAGCTTGCTGGTTTAAAAAGCTCTACACCTAGGCGTAACCCTAACCCTAACCGTAACACTGGTCATTTAAATCAGCCTGGGTTTAGGAATTATCCCAAGGGAAAAGCTGTGGAGACAGCCATGTTGTGGCACTTTTGCGCTCCCCTTGGGATGCCTTTCACAGCTGCAGTGTGCTTGGAGCACAGGGCTTCCTGGTGTAAAAAACCACAACTTTAGCCCAAACTGGAGGCTTCTAAATCAGCCTTCGTTTCGGGACGTCCCCAAGGAAAAAGCTGTGGAGGCAGGCATGTTGAGGCACTTCTGCGCTCTTCTTGGGTAGTCCTTCGCAGCTGCTGTCTTCTTGGAACTCAGGGCTTTCTGGTTAAAAGAACACTAACCCTAGGCCTAACTCAAACCTTAAGCCTAGGAAGGAAAATCAGCCTATGATTCGGGATGGTCTCATGGAAATAGCAGTGGAGGCAGCCAAGTTGTGTCACTTTTGCGCTCCCCTTGGGATGCCTTTAACAGCTGCAGTGTGCCTGGAGCACAGGGCTTCCTGGTTTTAAAAGTCCTAGGCCTAAGCCTAACAGTAACCCTAGGAAGGTAAATCAGCCGGGTATTAGGGTTCTTCCTAAGAAAAAAGCTGTGAAAGCAGCCATGTTGTGGCACTTCTGCGCTCCCTTTGGGATGCCTTTGGCAGATGCAGTAAGCCTGGAACTCAGGGCTTCCTGGTTAAAAAAATGCTAGCCCTAGGCTGAGCCCTAACCCTAACCCTAGGCAGATAAATCAGCCTAGGTATAGGGATGGTGCCAAGGAAAAAGCTGTGAAAGCTGCCATGTTGTGTCACTTTTGTACTCCCCTTGGGATGCCTTTCACAGTTGCCGTGTGCCAGGAGCTCAGGGCTTCCTGGTTTAAAAATCCATGTCCCTAGCTGAGACTGGAGGCAGGTAATTCAGCCTAGGCTTAGCAATGGTGCCAATGAAAACGTGTGGAGGCAGCCATTTTCTGGCACTTTTGTGCTCCCCTTGGGATGCCTTTCGCAGCTGCCGTGTGCCTGGAGCTCAGAGCTTGCTGGTTTAAAAAGCTCTACACCTAGGCGTAAACCTAACCCTAACCGTAACACTGGTCATTTAAATCAGCCTGGGTTTAGGAATTATCCCAAGGGAAAAGCTGTGGAGACAGCCATGTTGTGGCACTTTTGCGCTCCCCTTGGGATGCCTTTCACAGCTGCAGTGAGCTTGGAGCACAGGGCTTCCTGGTTTACAAAACCACAAATTTAGCCCAAACTGGAGGCTTCTAAATCAGCCTTCGTTTCGGGACGTCCCCAAGGAAAAAGCTGTGGAGGCAGGCATGTTGAGGCACTTCTGCGCTCTTCTTGGGTAGTCCTTCGCAGCTGCTGTGTTCTTGGAACTCAGGGCTTTCTGGTTAAAAGAACACTAACCCTAGGCCTAACTCAAACCTTAAGCCTAGGAAGGAAAATCAGCCTATGATTCGGGATGGTCTCATGGAAATAGCAGTGGAGGCAGCCAAGTTGTGTCACTTTTGCGCTCCCCTTGGGATGCCTTTAACAGCTGCAGTGTGCCTGGAGCACAGGGCTTCCTGGTTTTAAAAGTCCTAGGCCTAAGCCTAACAGTAACCCTAGGAAGGTAAATCAGCCGGGTATTAGGGTTCCTCCTAAGGAAAAAGCTGTGAAAGCATCCATGTTGTGGCACTTCTGCGCTCCCTTTGGGATGCCTTTAGCAGATGCAGTAAGCCTGGAACTCAGGGCTTCCTGGTTAAAAAAATCCTAGCCCTAGGCTGAGCCCTAACCCTAACCCTATGCAGAAATATCAGCCTAGGTATAGGGATGGTGCCAAGGAAAAAGCTGTGAAAGCTGCCATGTTGTTGCACTTTTGTACTCCCCTTGGGATGCCTTTCACAGCTGTCGTGTGCTTGGAGCTCAGGGCTTCCTGGTTTAAAATCCATGTCCCTAGCTGAGACTGGAGGCAGGTAATTCAGCCTAGGCTTAGCAATGGTGCCAATGAAAACGTGTGGAGGCAGCCATTTTCTGGCACTTTTGTACTACCCTTGGGATGCCTTTCACAGCTGCAGTGTGTCTGGAGCTCAGGGCTTCCTGGTTTAAAAAACCATGTCCCTAGCTGAGACTGGAGGCAGGTGATTCAGCCTAGGCTTAGCAATTGTGCCAATGAAAACGTGTGGAGGCAGCCATTTCCTGGCACTTTTGTGCTCCCCTTGGGATGCCTTTCGCAGCTGCCGTGTGCCTGGAGCTCAGAGCTTGCTGGTTTAAAAAGCTCTACACCTAGGCGTAACCCTAACCCTAACCGTAACACTGGTCATTTAAATCAGCCTGGGTTTAGGAATTATCCCAAGGGAAAAGCTGTGGAGACAGCCATGTTGTGGCACTTTTGCGCTCCCCTTGGGATGCCTTTCACAGCTGCAGTGTGCTTGGAGCACAGGGCTTCCTGGTTTAAAAAACCACAACTTTAGCCCAAACTGGAGGCTTCTAAATCAGCCTTCGTTTCGGGACGTCCCCAAGGAAAAAGCTGTGGAGGCAGGCATGTTGAGGCACTTCTGCGCTCTTCTTGGGTAGTCCTTCGCAGCTGCTGTCTTCTTGGAACTCAGGGCTTTCTGGTGAAAAGGACACTAACCCTAGGCCTAACCCAAACCTTAAGCCTAGGAAGGAAAATCAGCCTATGATTCGGGATGGTCTCATGGAAATAGCAGTGGAGGCAGCCAAGTTGTGTCACTTTTGCGCTCCCCTTGGGATGCCTTTAACAGCTGCAGTGTGCCTGGAGCACAGGGCTTCCTGGTTTTAAAAGTCCTAGGCCTAAGCCTAACAGTAACCCTAGGAAGGTAAATCAGCCGGGTATTAGGGTTCTTCCTAAGGAAAAAGCTGTGAAAGCAGCCATGTTGTGGCACTTCTGCGCTCCCATTGGGATGCCTTTGGCAGATGCAGTAAGCCTGGAACTCAGGGCTTCCTGGTTAAAAAAATCCTAGCCCTAGGCTGAGCCCTAACCATAACGCTAGGCAGATAAATCAGCCTAGGTATAGGGATGGTGCCAAGGAAAAAGCTGTGAAAGCTGCCATGTTGTTGCACTTTTGTACTCCCCTTGGGATGCCTTTCACAGCTGTCGTGTGCTTGGAGCTCAGGGCTTCCTGGTTTAAAATCCATGTCCCTAGCTGAGACTGGAGGCAGGTAATTCAGCCTAGGCTTAGCAATGGTGCCAATGAAAACGTGTGGAGGCAGCCATTTTCTGGCACTTTTGTACTCCCCTTGGGATGCCTTTCACAGCTGCAGTGTGTCTGGAGCACAGGGCTTCCTGGTTTAAAAGACCATGTCCCTAGCTGAGACTGGAGGCTGGTAATTCAGCCTAGGCTTAGCAATGGTGCCAATGAAAACGTGTGGAGGCAGCCATTTTCTGGCACTTTTGTGCTCCCCTTGGGATGCCTTTCGCAGCTGCCGTGTGCCTGGAGCTCAGAGCTTGCTGGTTTAAAAAGCTCTACACCTAGACGTAACCCTAACCCTAACCGTAACATTGGTCATTTAAATCAGCCTGGGTTTAGGAATTATCCCAAGGGAAAAGCTGTGGAGACAGCCATGTTGTGGCACTTTTGCGCTCCCCTTGGGATGCCTTTCACAGCTGCAGTGTGCTTGGAGCACAGGGCTTCCTGGTTTACAAAACCACAACTTTAGCCCAAACTGGAGGCTTCTAAATCAGCCTTCGTTTCGGGACGTCCCCAAGGAAAAAGCTGTGGAGGCAGGCATGTTGAGGCACTTCTGCGCTCTTCTTGGGTAGTCCTTCGCAGCTGCTGTGTTCTTGGAACTCAGGGCTTTCTGGTTAAAAGGACACTAACCCTAGGCCTAACCCAAACCTTAAGCCTAGGAAGGAAAATCAGCCTATGATTCGGGATGGTCTCATGGAAATAGCAGTGGAGGCAGCCAAGTTGTGTCACTTTTGCGCTCCCCTTGGGATGCCTTTAACAGCTGCAGTGTGCCTGGAGCACAGGGCTTCCTGGTTTTAAAAGTCCTAGGCCTAAGCCTAACAGTAACACTAGGAAGGTAAATCGGCCGGGTATTAGGGTTCTTACTGAGAAAAAAGCTGTGAAAGCAGCCATGTTGTGGCACTTCTGCGCTCCCTTGGGATGCCTTTGGCAGATGCAGTAAGCCTGGAACTCAGGGCTTCCTGCTTAAAAAAATCCTAGCCCTAGGCTGAGCCCTAACCCTAACCCTAGGCAGATAAATCAGCCTAGGTATAGGGATGGTGCCAAGGAAAAAGCTGTGAAAGCTGCCATGTTGTTGCACTTTTGTACTCCCCTTGGGATGCCTTTCACAGCTGCCGTGTGCCTGGAGCTCAGGGCTTCCTGGTTTAAAAATCCATGTCCCTAGCTGAGACTGGAGGCAGGTAATTCAGCCTAGGCTTAGCAATGGTGCCAATGAAAACGTGTGGAGGCAGCCATTTCCTGGCACTTTTGTGCTCCCCTTGGGATGCCTTTCGCAGCTGCCGTGTACCTGGAGATCAGAGCTTGCTGGTTTAAAAAGCTCTACACCTAGGCGTAACCCTAACCCTAACCGTAACACTGGTCATTTAAATCAGCCTGGGTTTAGGAATTATCCCAAGGGAAAAGCTGTGGACACAGCCATGTTGTGGCACTTTTGCGCTCCCCTTGGGATGCCTTTCACAGCTGCAGTGTGCTTGGAGCACAGGGCTTCCTGGTTTACAAAACCACAACTTTAGCCCAAACTGGAGGCTTCTAAATCAGCCTTCGTTTCGGGACGTCCCCAAGGAAAAAGCTGTGGAGGCAGGCATGTTGAGGCACTTCTGCGCTCTTCTTGGGTAGTCCTTCGCAGCTGCTGTGTTCTTGGAACTCAGGGCTTTCTGGTTAAAAGAACACTAACCCTAGGCCTAACTCAAACCTTAAGCCTAGGAAGGAAAATCAGCCTATGATTGGGGATGGTCTCATGGAAATAGCAGTGGAGGCAGCCAAGTTGTGTCACTTTTGCGCTCCCCTTGGGATGCCTTTAACAGCTGCAGTGTGCCTGGAGCACAGGGCTTCCTGGTTTTAAAAGTCCTAGGCCTAAGCCTAACAGTAACCCTAGGAAGGTAAATCAGCCGGGTATTAGGGTTCTTCCTAAGGAAAAAGCTGTGAAAGCAGCCATGTTGTGGCACTTCTGCGCTCCCTTTGGGATGCCTTTGGCAGATGCAGTAAGCCTGGAACTCAGGGCTTCCTGGTTAAAAAAATCCTAGCCCTAGGCTGAGCCCTAACCCTAACCCTATGCAGAAATATCAGCCTAGGTATAGGGATGGTGCCAAGGAAAAAGCTGTGAAAGCTGCCATGTTGTTGCACTTTTGTACTCCCCTTGGGATGCCTTTCACAGCTGTCGTGTGCTTGGAGCTCAGGGCTTCCTGGTTTAAAATCCATGTCCCTAGCTGAGACTGGAGGCAGGTAATTCAGCCTAGGCTAAGCAATGGTGCCAATGAAAACGTGTGGAGGCAGCCATTTTCTGGCACTTTTGTACTCCCCTTGGGATGCCTTTCACAGCTGCAGTGTGTCTGGAGCTCAGGGCTTCCTGGTTTAAAAAACCATGTCCCTAGCTGAGACTGGAGGCAGGTGATTCAGCCTAGGCTTAGCAATGGTGCCAATGAAAACGTGTGGAGGCAGCCATTTCCTGGCACTTTTGTGCTCCCCTTGGGATGCCTTTCGCAGCTGCCGTGTGCCTGGAGCTCAGAGCTTGCTGGTTTAAAAAGCTCTACACCTAGGCGTAACCCTAACCCTAACCGTAACACTGGTCATTTAAATCAGCCTGGGTTTAGGAATTATCCCAAGGGAAAAGCTGTGGAGACAGCCATGTTGTGGCACTTTTGCGCTCCCCTTGGGATGCCTTTCACAGCTGCAGTGTGCTTGGAGCACAGGGCTTCCTGGTTTAAAAAACCACAACTTTAGCCCAAACTGGAGGCTTCTAAATCAGCCTTCGTTTCGGGACGTCCCCAAGGAAAAAGCTGTGGAGGCAGGCATGTTGAGGCACTTCTGCGCTCTTCTTGGGTAGTCCTTCGCAGCTGCTGTGTTCTTGGAACTCAGGGCTTTCTGGTTAAAAGAACACTAACCCTAGGCCTAACTCAAACCTTAAGCCTAGGAAGGAAAATCAGCCTATGATTCGGGATGGTCTCATGGAAATAGCAGTGGAGGCAGCCAAGTTGTGTCACTTTTGCGCTCCCCTTGGGATGCCTTTAACAGCTGCAGTGTGCCTGGAGCACAGGGCTTCCTGGTTTTAAAAGCCCCAGGCCTAAGCCTAACAGTAACACTAGGAAGGTAAATCGGCCGGGTATTAGGGTTCTTCCTAAGGAAAAAGCTGTGAAAGCAGCCATGTTGTGGCACTTCTGTGCTCCCTTTGGGATGCCTTTGGCAGATGCAGTAAGCCTGGAACTCAGGGCTTCCTGGTTAAAAAAATCCTAGCCCTAGGCTGAGCCCTAACCCTAACGCTAGGCAGATAAATCAGCCTAGGTATAGGGATGGTGCCAAGGAAAAAGCTGTGAAAGCTGCCATGTTGTTGCACTTTTGTACTCCCCTTGGGATGCCTTTCACAGCTGTCGTGTGCTTGGAGCTCAGGTCTTCCTGGTTTAAAAATCCATGTCCCTAGCTGAGACTGGAGGCAGGTAATTCAGCCTAGGCTTAGCAATGGTGCCAATGAAAACGTGTGGAGGCAGCCATTTTCTGGCACTTTTGTGCTCCCCTTGGGATGCCTTTCGCAGCTGCCGTGTGCCTGGAGCTCAGAGCTTGCTGGTTTAAAAAGCTCTACACATAGGCGTAACCCTAACCCTACCTGTAACACTGGTCATTTAAATCAGCCTGGGTTTAGGAATTATCCCAAGGGAAAAGCTGTGGAGACAGCCATGTTGTGGCACTTTTGCGCTCCCCTTGGGATGCCTTTCACAGCTGCAGTGTGCTTGGAGCACAGGGCTTCCTGGTTTACAAAACCACAACTTTAGCCCAAACTGGAGGCTTCTAAATCAGCCTTCGTTTCGGGACGTCCCCAAGGAAAAAGCTGTGGAGGCAGGCATGTTGAGGCACTTCTGCGCTCTTCTTGGGTAGTCCTTCGCAGCTGCTGTCTTCTTGGAACTCAGGGCTTTCTGGTGAAAAGGACACTAACCCTAGGCCTAACTCAAACCTTAAGCCTAGGAAGGAAAATCAGCCTATGATTCGGGATGGTCTCATGGAAATAGCAGTGGAGGCAGCCAAGTTGTGTCACTTTTGCGCTCCCCTTGGGATGCCTTTAACAGCTGCAGTGTGCCTGGAGCACAGGGCTTCCTGGTTTTAAAAGTCCTAGGCCTAAGCCTAACAGTAACCCTAGGAAGGTAAATCAGCCGGGTATTAGGGTTCTTCCTAAGGAAAAAGCTGTGAAAGCAGCCATGTTGTGGCACTTCTGCGCTCCCATTGGGATGCCTTTGGCAGATGCAGTAAGCCTGGAACTCAGGGCTTCCTGGTTAAAAAAATCCTAGCCCTAGGCTGAGCCCTAACCCTAACGCTAGGCAGATAAATCAGCCTAGGTATAGGGATGGTGCCAAGGAAAAAGCTGTGAAAGCTGCCATGTTGTTGCACTTTTGTACTCCCCTTGGGATGCCTTTCACAGCTGTCGTGTGCTTGGAGCTCAGGGCTTCCTGGTTTAAAATCCATGTCCCTAGCTGAGACTGGAGGCAGGTAATTCAGCCTAGGCTTAGCAATGGTGCCAATGAAAACGTGTGGAGGCAGCCATTTTCTGGCACTTTTGTACTCCCCTTGGGATGCCTTTCACAGCTGCAGTGTGTCTGGAGCACAGGGCTTCCTGGTTTAAAAGACCATGTCCCTAGCTGAGACTGGAGGCTGGTAATTCAGCCTAGGCTTAGCAATGGTGCCAATGAAAACGTGTGGAGGCAGCCATTTTCTGGCACTTTTGTGCTCCCCTTGGGATGCCTTCCGCAGCTGCCGTGTGCCTGGAGCTCAGAGCTTGCTGGTTTAAAAAGCTCTACACCTAGGCGTAACCCTAACCCTAACCGTAACATTGGTCATTTAAATCAGCCTGGGTTTAGGAATTATCCCAAGGGAAAAGCTGTGGAGACAGCCATGTTGTGGCACTTTTGCGCTCCCCTTGGGATGCCTTTCACAGCTGCAGTGTGCTTGGAGCACAGGGCTTCCTGGTTTACAAAACCACAACTTTAGCCCAAACTGGAGGCTTCTAAATCAGCCTTCGTTTCGGGACGTCCCCAAGGAAAAAGCTGTGGAGGCAGGCATGTTGAGGCACTTCTGCGCTCTTCTTGGGTAGTCCTTCGCAGCTGCTGTGTTCTTGGAACTCAGGGCTTTCTGGTTAAAAGGACACTAACCCTAGGCCTAACTCAAACCTTAAGCCTAGGAAGGAAAATCAGCCTATGATTCGGGATGGTCTCATGGAAATAGCAGTGGAGGCAGCCAAGTTGTGTCACTTTTGCGCTCCCCTTGGGATGCCTTTAACAGCTGCAGTGTGCCTGGAGCACAGGGCTTCATGGTTTTAAAAGTCCTAGGCCTAAGCCTAACAGTAACACTAGGAAGGTAAATCGGCCGGGTATTAGGGTTCTTACTGAGAAAAAAGCTGTGAAAGCAGCCATGTTGTGGCACTTCTGCGCTCCCTTGGGATGCCTTTGGCAGATGCAGTAAGCCTGGAACTCAGGGCTTCCTGGTTAAAAAAATCCTAGCCCTTGGCTGAGCCCTAACCCTAACCCTAGGCAGATAAATCAGCCTAGGTATAGGGATGGTGCCAAGGAAAAAGCTGTGAAAGCTGCCATGTTGTTGCACTTTTGTACTCCCCTTGGGATGCCTTTCACAGCTGCCGTGTGCCTGGAGCTCAGGGCTTCCTGGTTTAAAAAACCATGTCCCTAGCTGAGACTGGAGGCAGGTAATTCAGCCTAGGCTTAGCAATGGTGCCAATGAAAACGTGTGGAGGCAGCCATTTCCTGGCACTTTTGTGCTCCCCTTGGGATGCCTTTCGCAGCTGCCGTGTACCTGGAGATCAGAGCTTGCTGGTTTAAAAAGCTCTACACCTAGGCGTAACCCTAACCCTAACCGTAACACTGGTCATTTAAATCAGCCTGGGTTTAGGAATTATCCCAAGGGAAAAGCTGTGGACACAGCCATGTTGTGGCACTTTTGCGCTCCCCTTGGGATGCCTTTCACAGCTGCAGTGTGCTTGGAGCACAGGGCTTCCTGGTTTACAAAACCACAACTTTAGCCCAAACTGGAGGCTTCTAAATCAGCCTTCGTTTCGGGACGTCCCCAAGGAAAAAGCTGTGGAGGCAGGCATGTTGAGGCACTTCTGCGCTCTTCTTGGGTAGTCCTTCGCAGCTGCTGTGTTCTTGGAACTCAGGGCTTTCTGGTTAAAAGGACACTAACCCTAGGCCTAACTCAAACCTTAAGCCTAGGAAGGAAAATCAGCCTATGATTCGGGATGGTCTCATGGAAATAGCAGTGGAGGCAGCCAAGTTGTGTCACTTTTGCGCTCCCCTTGGGATGCCTTTCACAGCTGCCGTGTGCCTGGAGCTCAGGGCTTCCTGGTTTAAAAAACCATGTCCCTAGCTGAGACTGGAGGCAGGTGATTCAGCCTAGGCTTAGCAATGGTGCCAATGAAAACGTGTGGAGGCAGCCATTTCCTGGCACTTTTGTGCTCCCCTTGGGATGCCTTTCGCAGCTGCCGTGTACCTGGAGATCAGAGCTTGCTGGTTTAAAAAGCTCTACACCTAGGCGTAACCCTAACCCTAACCGTAACACTGGTCATTTAAATCAGCCTGGGTTTAGGAATTATCCCAAGGGAAAAGCTGTGGACACAGCCATGTTGTGGCACTTTTGCGCTCCCCTTGGGATGCCTTTCACAGCTGCAGTGTGCTTGGAGCACAGGGCTTCCTGGTTTACAAAACCACAACTTTAGCCCAAACTGGAGGCTTCTAAATCAGCCTTCGTTTCGGGACGTCCCCAAGGAAAAAGCTGTGGAGGCAGGCATGTTGAGGCACTTCTGCGCTCTTCTTGGGTAGTCCTTCGCAGCTGCTGTCTTCTTGGAACTCAGGGCTTTCTGGTGAAAAGGACACTAACCCTAGGCCTAACTCAAACCTTAAGCCTAGGAAGGAAAATCAGCCTATGATTCGGGATGGTCTCATGGAAATAGCAGTGGAGGCAGCCAAGTTGTGTCACTTTTGCGCTCCCCTTGGGATGCCTTTAACAGCTGCAGTGTGCCTGGAGCACAGGGCTTCCTGGTTTTAAAAGTCCTAGGCCTAAGCCTAACAGTAACACTAGGAAGGTAAATCGGCCGGGTATTAGGGTTCTTACTGAGAAAAAAGCTCTGAAAGCAGCCATGTTGTGGCACTTCTGCGCTCCCATTGGGATGCCTTTGGCAGATGCAGTAAGCCTGGAACTCAGGGCTTCCTGCTTAAAAAAATCCTAGCCCTAGGCTGAGCCCTAACCCTAACCCTAGGCAGATAAATCAGCCTAGGTATAGGGATGGTGCCAAGGAAAAAGCTGTGAAAGCTGCCATGTTGTTGCACTTTTGTACTCCCCTTGGGATGCCTTTCACAGCTGCCGTGTGCCTGGAGCTCAGGGCTTCCTGGTTTAAAAAACCATGTCCCTAGCTGAGACTGGAGGCAGGTAATTCAGCCTAGGCTTAGCAATGGTGCCAATGAAAACGTGTGGAGGCAGCCATTTCCTGGCACTTTTGTGCTCCCCTTGGGATGCCTTTCGCAGCTGCCGTGTACCTGGAGATCAGAGCTTGCTGGTTTAAAAAGCTCTACACCTAGGCGTAACCCTAACCCTAACCGTAACACTGGTCATTTAAATCAGCCTGGGTTTAGGAATTATCCCAAGGGAAAAGCTGTGGACACAGCCATGTTGTGGCACTTTTGCGCTCCCCTTGGGATGCCTTTCACAGCTGCAGTGTGCTTGGAGCACAGGGCTTCCTGGTGTAAAAAACCACAACTTTAGCCCAAACTGGAGGCTTCTAAATCAGCCTTCGTTTCGGGACGTCCCCAAGGAAAAAGCTGTGGAGGCAGGCATGTTGAGGCACTTCTGCGCTCTTCTTGGGTAGTCCTTCGCAGCTGCTGTGTTCTTAGAACTCAGGGCTTTCTGGTTAAAAGAACACTAACCCTAGGCCTAACTCAAACCTTAAGCCTAGGAAGGAAAATCAGCCTATGATTCGGGATGGTCTCATGGAAATAGCAGTGGAGGCAGCCAAGTTGTGTCACTTTTGCGCTCCCCTTGGGATGCCTTTAACAGCTGCAGTGTGCCTGGAGCACAGGGCTTCCTGGTTTTAAAAGTCCTAGGCCTAAGCCTAACAGTAACCCTAGGAAGGTAAATCAGCCGGGTATTAGGGTTCTTCCTAAGGAAAAAGCTGTGAAAGCAGCCATGTTGTGGCACTTCTGCGCTCCCTTTGGGATGCCTTTGGCAGATGCAGTAAGCCTGGAACTCAGGGCTTCCTGGTTAAAAAAATCCTAGCCCTTGGCTGAGCCCTAACCCTAACCCAAGGCAGATAAATCAGCCTAGGTATAGGGATGGTGCCAAGGAAAAAGCTGTGAAAGCTGCCATGTTGTTGCACTTTTGTACTCCCCTTGGGATGCCTTTCACAGCTGTCGTGTGCTTGGAGCTCAGGGCTTCCTGGTTTAAAAAACCATGTCCCAAGCTGAGACTGGAGGCAGGTAATTCAGCCCAGGCTTAGCAATGGTGCCAATGAAAACGTGTGGAGGCAGCCATTTTCTGGCACTTTTGTACTCCCCTTGGGATGCCTTTCACAGCTGCAGTGTGTCTGGAGCACAGGGCTTCCTGGTTTAAAAGACCATATCCCTAGCTGAGACTGGAGGCAGGTAATTCAGCCTAGGCTTAGCAATGATGCCAATGAAAACGTGTGGAGGCAGCCATTTTCTGGCACTTTTGTGCTCCCCTTGGGATGCCTTTCGCAGCTGCCGTGTGCCTGGAGCTCAGAGCTTGCTGGTTTAAAAAGCTCTACACCTAGGCGTAACCCTAACCCTAACCGTAACACTGGTCATTTAAATCAGCCTGGGTTTAGGAATTATCCCAAGGGGAAAGCTGTGGAGACAGCCATGTTGTGGCACTTTTGCGCTCCCCTTGGGATGCCTTTCACAGCTGCAGTGTGCTTGGAGCACAGGGCTTCCTGTTGTAAAAACCCACAACTTTAGCCCAAACTGGAGGCTTCTAAATCAGCCTTCGTTTCGGGACGTCCCCAAGGAAAAAGCTGTGGAGGCAGGCATGTTGAGGCACTTCTGCGCTCTTCTTGGGTAGTCCTTCGCAGCTGCTGTGTTCTTAGAACTCAGGGCTTTCTGGTTAAAAGAACACTAACCCTAGGCCTAACTCAAACCTTAAGCCTAGGAAGGAAAATCAGCCTATGATTCGGGATGGTCTCATGGAAATAGCAGTGGAGGCAGCCAAGTTGTGTCACTTTTGCGCTCCCCTTGGGATGCCTTTAACAGCTGCAGTGTGCCTGGAGCACAGGGCTTCCTGGTTTTAAAAGTCCTAGGCCTAAGCCTAACAGTAACCCTAGGAAGGTAAATCAGCCGGGTATTAGGGTTCTTCCTAAGGAAAAAGCTGTGAAAGCAGCCATGTTGTGGCACTTCTGCGCTCCCTTTGGGATGCCTTTGGCAGATGCAGTAAGCCTGGAACTCAGGGCTTCCTGCTTAAAAAATGCTAGCCCTAGGCTGAGCCCTAACCCTAACCCTAGGCAGATAAATCAGCCTAGGTATAGGGATGGTGCCAAGGAAAAAGCTGTGAAAGCTGCCATGTTGTTGCACTTTTGTACTCCCCTTGGGATGCCTTTCACAGCTGCCGTGTGCCTGGAGCTCAGGGCTTCCTGGTTTAAAAAACCATGTCCCTAGCTGAGACTGGAGGCAGGTAATTCAGCCTAGGCTTAGCAATGGTGCCAATGAAAACGTGTGGAGGCAGCCATTTCCTGGCACTTTTGTGCTCCCCTTGGGATGCCTTTTGCAGCTGCCGTGTGCCTGGAGCTCAGAGCTTGCTGGTTTAAAAAGCTCTACACCTAGGCGTAACCCTAACCCTAACCGTAACACTGGTCATTTAAATCAGCCTGGGTTTAGGAATTATCCCAAGGGAAAAGCTGTGGACACAGCCATGTTGTGGCACTTTTGCGCTCCCCTTGGGATGCCTTTCACAGCTGCAGTGTGCTTGGAGCACAGGGCTTCCTGGTTTAAAAAACCACAACTTTAGCCCAAACTGGAGGCTTCTAAATCAGCCTTCGTTTCGGGACATCCCCAAGGAAAAAGCTGTGGAGGCAGGCATGTTGAGGCACTTCTGCGCTCTTCTTGGGTAGTCCTTCGCAGCTGCTGTGTTCTTGGAACTCAGGGCTTTCTGGTTAAAAGAACACTAACCCTAGGCCTAACTCAAACCTTAAGCCTAGGAAGGAAAATCAGCCTATGATTCGGGATGGTCTCATGGAAATAGCAGTGGAGGCAGCCAAGTTGTGTCACTTTTGCGCTCCCCTTGGGATGCCTTTAACAGCTGCAGTGTGCCTGGAGCACAGGGCTTCCTGGTTTTAAAAGTCCTAGGCCTAAGCCTAACAGTAACCCGAGGAAGGTAAATCAGCCGGGTATTAGGGTTCTTCCTAAGGAAAAAGCTGTGAAAGCAGCCATGTTGTGGCACTTCTGCGCTCCCTTTGGGATGCCTTTGGCAGATGCAGTAAGCCTGGAACTCAGGGCTTTCTGGTTAAAAAAATCCTAGCCCTTGGCTGAGCCCTAAACCTAACGCTAGGCAGATAAATCAGCCTAGGTATAGGGATGGTGCCAAGGAAAAAGCTGTGAAAGCTGCCATGTTGTTGCACTTTTGTACTCCCCTTGGGATGCCTTTCACAGCTGTCGTGTGCTTGGAGCTCAGGGCTTCCTGGTTTAAAAATCCATGTCCCTAGCTGAGACTGGAGGCAGGTAATTCAGCCAAGGCTTAGCAATGGTGCCAATGAAAACGTGTGGAGGCAGCCATTTTCTGGCACTTTTGTACTCCCCTTGGGATGCCTTTCACAGCTGCAGTGTGTCTGGAGCACAGGGCTTCCTGGTTTAAAAGACCATATCCCTAGCTGAGACTGGAGGCAGGTAATTCAGCCTAGGCTTAGCAATGATGCCAATGAAAACGTGTGGAGGCAGCCATTTCCTTGCACTTTTGTGCTCCCCTTGGGATGCCTTTTGCAGCTGCCGTGTGCCTGGAGCTCAGAGCTTGCTGGTTTAAAAAGCTCTACACCTAGGCGTAACCCTAACCCTAACCGTAACACTGGTCATTTAAATCAGCCTGGGTTTAGGAATTATCCCAAGGGAAAAGCTGTGGACAAAGCCATGTTGTGGCACTTTTGCGCTCCCCTTGGGATGCCTTTCACAGCTGCAGTGTGCTTGGAGCACAGGGCTTCCTGGTTTAAAAAACCACAACTTTAGCCCAAACTGGAGGCTTCTAAATCAGCCTTCGTTTCGGGACATCCCCAAGGAAAAAGCTGTGGAGGCAGGCATGTTGAGGCACTTCTGCGCTCTTCTTGGGTAGTCCTTCGCAGCTGCTGTGTTCTTGGAACTCAGGGCTTTCTGGTTAAAAGAACACTAACCCTAGGCCTAACTCAAACCTTAAGCCTAGGAAGGAAAATCAGCCTATGATTCGGGATGGTCTCATGGAAATAGCAGTGGAGGCAGCCAAGTTGTGTCACTTTTGCGCTCCCCTTGGGATGCCTTTAACAGCTGCAGTGTGCCTGGAGCACAGGGCTTCCTGGTTTTAAAAGTCCTAGGCCTAAGCCTAACAGTAACCCGAGGAAGGTAAATCAGCCGGGTATTAGGGTTCTTCCTAAGGAAAAAGCTGTGAAAGCAGCCATGTTGTGGCACTTCTGCGCTCCCTTTGGGATGCCTTTGGCAGATGCAGTAAGCCTGGAACTCAGGGCTTTCTGGTTAAAAAAATCCTTGCCCTTGGCTGAGCCCTAAACCTAACGCTAGGCAGATAAATCAGCCTAGGTATAGGGATGGTGCCAAGGAAAAAGCTGTGAAAGCTGCCATGTTGTTGCACTTTTGTACTCCCCTTGGGATGCCTTTCACAGCTGCCGTGTGCCTGGAGCTCTGGGCTTCCTGGTTTAAAAAACCATGTCCCTAGCTGAGACTGGAGGCAGGTAATTCAGCCTAGGCTTAGCAATGGTGCCAATGAAAACGTGTGGAGGCAGCCATTTCCTGGCACTTTTGTGCTCCTTTTGGGATGCCTTTCGCAGCTGCCGTGTGCCTGGAGCTCAGAGCTTGCTGGTTTAAAAAGCTCTACACCTAGGCGTAACCCTAACCCTAACCGTAACACTGGTCATTTAAATCAGCCTGGGTTTAGGAATTATCCCAAGGGAAAAGCTGTGGACACAGCCATGTTGTGGCACTTTTGTACTCCCCTTGGGATGCCTTTCACAGCTGCCGTGTGCCTGGAGCTCAGGGCTTCCTGGTTTAAAAGACCATGTCCCTAGCTGAGACTCGAGGCTGGTAATTCAGCCTAGGCTTAGCAATGGTGCCAATGAAAACGTGTGGAGGCAGCCATTTTCTGGCACTTTTGTGCTCCCCTTGGGATGCCTTTCGCAGCTGCCGTGTGCCTGGAGCTCAGAGCTTGCTGGTTTATAAAGCTCTACACCTAGGCGTAATCCTAACCGTATCCGTAACACTGGTCATTTAAATCAGCCTGGGTTTAGGAATTATCCCAAGGGAAAAGCTGTGGACACAGCCATGTTGTGGCACTTTTGCGCTCCCCTTGGGATGCCTTTCACAGCTGCAGTGTGCTTGGAGCACAGGGCTTCCTGGTGTTAAATCCCACAAATTTATCCCAAACTGGAGGCTTCTAAATCAGCCTTCGTTTCGGGACGTCCCCAAGGAAAAAGCTGTGGAGGCAGGCATGTTGAGGCACTTCTGCGCTCTTCTTGGGTAGTCCTTCGCAGCTGCTGTGTTCTTGGAACTCAGGGCTTTCTGGTTAAAAGGACACTAACCCTAGGCCTAACTCAAACCTTAAGCCTAGGAAGGAAAATCAGCCTATGATTCGGGATGGTCTCATGGAAATAGCAGTGGAGGCAGCCAAGTTGTGTCACTTTTGCGCTCCCCTTGGGATGCCTTTAACAGCTGCAGTGTGCCTGGAGCACAGGGCTTCCTGGTTTTAAAAGTCCTAGGCCTAAGCCTAACAGTAACCCTAGGAAGGTAAATCAGCCGGGTATTAGGGTTCTTCTTAAGGAAAAAGCTGTGAAAGCAGCCATGTTGTGGCACTTCTGCGCTCCCTTTGGGATGCCTTTGGCAGATGCAGTAAGCCTGGAACTCAGGGCTTCCTGGTTAAAAAAATCCTAGCCCTTGGCTGAGCCCTAACCCTAACCCAAGGCAGATAAATCAGCCTAGGTATAGGGATGGTGCCAAGGAAAAAGCTGTGAAAGCTGCCATGTTGTTGCACTTTTGTACTCCCCTTGGGATGCCTTTCACAGCTGTCATGTGCTTGGAGCTCAGGGCTTCCTGGTTTAAAAATCCATGTCCCTAGCTGAGACTGGAGGCAGGTAATTCAGCCAAGGCTTAGCAATGGTGCCAATGAAAACGTGTGGAGGCAGCCATTTTCTGGCACTTTTGTACTCCCCTTGGGATGCCTTTCGCAGCTGCAGTGTGTCTGGAGCACAGGGCTTCCTGGTTTAAAAGACCATATCCCTAGCTGAGACTGGAGGCAGGTAATTCAGCCTAGGCTTAGCAATGATGCCAATGAAAACGTGTGGAGGCAGCCATTTTCTGGCACTTTTGTGCTCCCCTTGGGATGCCTTTCGCAGCTTCCGTGTGCCTGGAGCTCAGAGCTTGCTGGTTTAAAAAGCTCTACACCTAGGCGTAACCCTAACCCTAACCGTAACACTGGTCATTTAAATCAGCCTGGGTTTAGGAATTATCCCAAGGGAAAAGCTGTGGAGACAGCCATGTTGTGGCACTTTTGCGCTCCCCTTGGGATGCCTTTCACAGCTGCAGTGAGCTTGGAGCACAGGGCTTCCTGGTTTAAAAAACCACAACTTTAGCCCAAACTGGAGGCTTCTAAATCAGCCTTCATTTTGGGACGTCCCCAAGGAAAAAGCTGTGGAGGCAGGCATGTTGAGGCACTTCTGCGCTCTTCTTGGGTAGTCCTTCGCAGCTGCTGTGTTCTTGGAACTCAGGGCTTTCTGGTTAAAAGAACACTAACCCTAGGCCTAACTCAAACCTTAAGCCTAGGAAGGAAAATCAGCCTATGATTCGGGATGGTCTCATGGAAATAGCAGTGGAGGCAGCCAAGTTGTGTCACTTTTGCGCTCCCCTTGGGATGCCTTTAACAGCTGCAGTGTGCCTGGAGCACAGGGCTTCCTGGTTTTAAAAGTCCTAGGCCTAAGCCTAACAGTAACCCTAGGAAGGTAAATCAGCCGAGTATTAGGGTTCTTCCTAAGGAAAAAGCTGTGAAAGCAGCCATGTTGTGGCACTTCTGCGCTCCCTTTGGGATGCCTTTGGCAGATGCAGTAAGCCTGGAACTCAGGGCTTCCTGCTTAAAAAATGCTAGCCCTAGGCTGAGCCCTAACCCTAACCCTAGGCAGATAAATCAGCCTAGGTATAGGGATGGTGCCAAGGAAAAAGCTGTGAAAGCTGCCATGTTGTTGCACTTTTGTACTCCCCTTGGGATGCCTTTCACAGCTGCCGTGTGCCTGGAGCTCAGGGCTTCCTGGTTTAAAAAACCATGTCCCTAGCTGAGACTGGAGGCAGGTAATTCAGCCTAGGCTTAGCAATGGTGCCAATGAAAACGTGTGGAGGCAGCCATTTCCTGGCACTTTTGTGCTCCCCTTGGGATGCCTTTTGCAGCTGCCGTGTGCCTGGAGCTCAGAGCTTGCTGGTTTAAAAAGCTCTACACCTAGGCGTAACCCTAACCCTAACCGTAACACTGGTCATTTAAATCAGCCTGGGTTTAGGAATTATCCCAAGGGAAAAGCTGTGGAGACAGCCATGTTGTGGCACTTTTGCGCTCCCCTTGGGATGCCTTTCACAGCTGCAGTGTGCTTGGAGCACAGGGCTTCCTGGTTTAAAAAACCACAACTTTAGCCCAAACTGGAGGCTTCTAAATCAGCCTTCGTTTCGGGACATCCCCAAGGAAAAAGCTGTGGAGGCAGGCATGTTGAGGCACTTCTGCGCTCTTCTTGGGTAGTCCTTCGCAGCTGCTGTGTTCTTGGAACTCAGGGCTTTCTGGTTAAAAGAACACTAACCCTAGGCCTAACTCAAACCTTAAGCCTAGGAAGGAAAATCAGCCTATGATTCGGGATGGTCTCATGGAAATAGCAGTGGAGGCAGCCAAGTTGTGTCACTTTTGCGCTCCCCTTGGGATGCCTTTAACAGCTGCAGTGTGCCTGGAGCACAGGGCTTCCTGGTTTTAAAAGTCCTAGGCCTAAGCCTAACAGTAACCCGAGGAAGGTAAATCAGCCGGGTATTAGGGTTCTTCCTAAGGAAAAAGCTGTGAAAGCAGCCATGTTGTGGCACTTCTGCGCTCCCTTTGGGATGCCTTTGGCAGATGCAGTAAGCCTGGAACTCAGGGCTTTCTGGTTAAAAAAATCCTTGCCCTTGGCTGAGCCCTAAACCTAACGCTAGGCAGATAAATCAGCCTAGGTATAGGGATGGTGCCAAGGAAAAAGCTGTGAAAGCTGCCATGTTGTTGCACTTTTGTACTCCCCTTGGGATGCCTTTCACAGCTGCCGTGTGCCTGGAGCTCTGGGCTTCCTGGTTTAAAAAACCATGTCCCTAGCTGAGACTGGAGGCAGGTAATTCAGCCTAGGCTTAGCAATGGTGCCAATGAAAACGTGTGGAGGCAGCCATTTCCTGGCACTTTTGTGCTCCTTTTGGGATGCCTTTCGCAGCTGCCGTGTGCCTGGAGCTCAGAGCTTGCTGGTTTAAAAAGCTCTACACCTAGGCGTAACCCTAACCCTAACCGTAACACTGGTCATTTAAATCAGCCTGGGTTTAGGAATTATCCCAAGGGAAAAGCTGTGGACACAGCCATGTTGTGGCACTTTTGTACTCCCCTTGGGATGCCTTTCACAGCTGCCGTGTGCCTGGAGCTCAGGGCTTCCTGGTTTATAAACCATGTCCCTAGCTGAGACTCGAGGCTGGTAATTCAGCCTAGGCTTAGCAATGGTGCCAATGAAAACGTGTGGAGGCAGCCATTTTCTGGCACTTTTGTACTCCCCTTGGGATGCCTTTCACAGCTGCAGTGTGTCTGGAGCACAGGGCTTCCTGGTTTAAAAAACCATGTCCCTAGCTGAGACTGGAGGCAGGTAATTCAGCCTAGGCTTAGCAATGGTGCCAATGAAAACGTGTGGAGGCAGCCATTTTCTGGCACTTTTGTGCTCCCCTTGGGATGCCTTTCGCAGCTGCCGTGTGCCTGGAGCTCAGAGCTTGCTGGTTTAAAAAGCTCTACACCTAGGCGTAACCCTAACCCTAACCGTAACATTGGTCATTTAAATCAGCCTGGGTTTAGGAATTATCCCAAGGGAAAAGCTGTGGAGACAGCCATGTTGTGGCACTTTTGCGCTCCCCTTGGGATGCCTTTCACAGCTGCAGTGTGCTTGGAGCACAGGGCTTCCTGGTTTACAAAACCACAACTTTAGCCCAAACTGGAGGCTTCTAAATCAGCCTTCGTTTCGGGACGTCCCCAAGGAAAAAGCTGTGGAGGCAGGCATGTTGAGGCACTTCTGCGCTCTTCTTGGGTAGTCCTTCGCAGCTGCTGTGTTCTTGGAACTCAGGGCTTTCTGGTTAAAAGGACACTAACCCTAGGCCTAACTCAAACCTTAAGCCTAGGAAGGAAAATCAGCCTATGATTCGGGATGGTCTCATGGAAATAGCAGTGGAGGCAGCCAAGTTGTGTCACTTTTGCGCTCCCCTTGGGATGCCTTTAACAGCTGCAGTGTGCCTGGAGCACAGGGCTTCCTGGTTTTAAAAGTCCTAGGCCTAAGCCTAACAGTAACACTAGGAAGGTAAATCGGCCGGGTATTAGGGTTCTTACTGAGAAAAAAGCTCTGAAAGCAGCCATGTTGTGGCACTTCTGCGCTCCCTTGGGATGCCTTTGGCAGATGCAGTAAGCCTGGAACTCAGGGCTTCCTGCTTAAAAAAATCCTAGCCCTAGGCTGAGCCCTAACCCTAACCCTAGGCAGATAAATCAGCCTAGGTATAGGGATGGTGCCAAGGAAAAAGCTGTGAAAGCTGCCATGTTGTTGCACTTTTGTACTCCCCTTGGGATGCCTTTCACAGCTGCCGTGTGCCTGGAGCTCAGGGCTTCCTGGTTTAAAAAACCATGTCCCTAGCTGAGACTGGAGGCAGGTAATTCAGCCTAGGCTTAGCAATGGTGCCAATGAAAACGTGTGGAGGCAGCCATTTCCTGGCACTTTTGTGCTCCCCTTGGGATGCCTTTCGCAGCTGCCGTGTACCTGGAGATCAGAGCTTGCTGGTTTAAAAAGCTCTACACCTAGGCGTAACCCTAACCCTAACCGTAACACTGGTCATTTAAATCAGCCTGGGTTTAGGAATTATCCCAAGGGAAAAGCTGTGGACACAGCCATGTTGTGGCACTTTTGCGCTCCCCTTGGGATGCCTTTCACAGCTGCAGTGTGCTTGGAGCACAGGGCTTCCTGGTTTACAAAACCACAACTTTAGCCCAAACTGGAGGCTTCTAAATCAGCCTTCGTTTCGGGACGTCCCCAAGGAAAAAGCTGTGGAGGCAGGCATGTTGAGGCACTTCTGCGCTCTTCTTGGGTAGTCCTTCGCAGCTGCTGTGTTCTTGGAACTCAGGGCTTTCTGGTTAAAAGAACACTAACCCTAGGCCTAACTCAAACCTTAAGCCTAGGAAGGAAAATCAGCCTATGATTCGGGATGGTCTCATGGAAATAGCAGTGGAGGCAGCCAAGTTGTGTCACTTTTGCGCTCCCCTTGGGATGCCTTTAACAGCTGCAGTGTGCCTGGAGCACAGGGCTTCCTGGTTTTAAAAGTCCTAGGCCTAAGCCTAACAGTAACACTAGGAAGGTAAATCAGCCGGGTATTAGGGTTCTTCCTAAGGAAAAAGCTGTGAAAGCAGCCATGTTGTGGCACTTCTGCGCTCCCTTTGGGATGCCTTTGGCAGATGCAGTAAGCCTGGAACTCAGGGCTTCCTGGTTAAAAAAATCCTTGCCCTTGGCTGAGCCCTAACCCATACCCTAGGCAGATAAATCAGCCTAGGTATAGGGATGGTGCCAAGGAAAAAGCTGTGAAAGCTGCCATGTTGTTGCACTTTTGTACTCCCCTTGGGATGCCTTTCACAGCTGTCATGTGCTTGGAGCTCAGGGCTTTATGGTTTAAAAACCATGTCCGTAGCTGAGACTGGAGGCAGGAAATTCAGCCTAGGCTTAGCAATGGTGCCAATGAAAACGTGTGGAGGCAGCCATTTTCTGGCACTTTTGTACTCCCCTTGGGATGCCTTTCACAGCTGCAGTGTGTCTGGAGCTCAGGGCTTCCTGGTTTAAAAGACCATGTCCCTAGCTGAGACTGGAGGCTGGTAATTCAGCCAAGGCTTAGCAATGGTGCCAATGAAAACGTGTGGAGGCAGCCATTTTCTGGCACTTTTGTGCTCCCCTTGGGATGCCTTTCGCAGCTGCCGTGTGCCTGGAGCTCAGAGCTTGCTGGTTTAAAAAGCTCTACACCTAGGCGTAACCCTAACCCTAACCGTAACACTGGTCATTTAAATCAGCCTGGGTTTAGGAATTATCCCAAGGGAAAAGCTGTGGAGACAGCCATGTTGTGGCACTTTTGCGCTCCCCTTGGGATGCCTTTCACAGCTGCAGTGAGCTTGGAGCACAGGGCTTCCTGGTGTAAAAACCCACAACTTTAGCCCAAACTGGAGGCTTCTAAATCAGCCTTCGTTTCGGGACGTCCCCAAGGAAAAAGCTGTGGAGGCAGGCATGTTGAGGCACTTCTGCGCTCTTCTTGGGTAGTCCTTCGCAGGTGCTGTGTTCTTGGAACTCAGGGCTTTCTGGTTAAAAGAACACTAACCCTAGGCCTAACTCAAACCTTAAGCCTAGGAAGGAAAATCAGCCTATGATTCGGGATGGTCTCATGGAAATAGCAGTGGAGGCAGCCAAGTTGTGTCACTTTTGCGCTCCCCTTGGGATGCCTTTAACAGCTGCAGTGTGCCTGGAGCACAGGGCTTCCTGGTTTTAAAAGTCCTAGGCCTAAGCCTAACAGTAACCCTAGGAAGGTAAATCAGCCGAGTATTAGGGTTCTTCCTAAGGAAAAAGCTGTGAAAGCAGCCATGTTGTGGCACTTCTGCGCTCCCTTTGGGATGCCTTTGGCAGATGCAGTAAGCCTGGAACTCAGGGCTTCCTGCTTAAAAAATGCTAGCCCTAGGCTGAGCCCTAACCCTAACCCTAGGCAGATAAATCAGCCTAGGTATAGGGATGGTGCCAAGGAAAAAGCTGTGAAAGCTGCCATGTTGTTGCACTTTTGTACTCCCCTTGGGATGCCTTTCACAGCTGCCGTGTGCCTGGAGCTCAGGGCTTCCTGGTTTAAAAAACCATGTCCCTAGCTGAGACTGGAGGCAGGTAATTCAGCCTAGGCTTAGCAATGGTGCCAATGAAAACGTGTGGAGGCAGCCATTTCCTGGCACTTTTGTGCTCCCCTTGGGATGCCTTTTGCAGCTGCCGTGTGCCTGGAGCTCAGAGCTTGCTGGTTTAAAAAGCTCTACAGCTAGGCGTAACCCTAACCCTAACCGTAACACTGGTCATTTAAATCAGCCTGGGTTTAGGAATTATCCCAAGGGAAAAGCTGTGGACACAGCCATGTTGTGGCACTTTTGCGCTCCCCTTGGGATGCCTTTCACAGCTGCAGTGTGCTTGGAGCACAGGGCTTCCTGGTTTAAAAAACCACAACTTTAGCCCAAACTGGAGGCTTCTAAATCAGCCTTCGTTTCGGGACATCCCCAAGGAAAAAGCTGTGGAGGCAGGCATGTTGAGGCACTTCTGCGCTCTTCTTGGGTAGTCCTTCGCAGCTGCTGTGTTCTTGGAACTCAGGGCTTTCTGGTTAAAAGAACACTAACCCTAGGCCTAACTCAAACCTTAAGCCTAGGAAGGAAAATCAGCCTATGATTCGGGATGGTCTCATGGAAATAGCAGTGGAGGCAGCCAAGTTGTGTCACTTTTGCGCTCCCCTTGGGATGCCTTTAACAGCTGCAGTGTGCCTGGAGCACAGGGCTTCCTGGTTTTAAAAGTCCTAGGCCTAAGCCTAACAGTAACCCGAGGAAGGTAAATCAGCCGGGTATTAGGGTTCTTCCTAAGGAAAAAGCTGTGAAAGCAGCCATGTTGTGGCACTTCTGCGCTCCCTTTGGGATACCTTTGGCAGATGCAGTAAGCCTGGAACTCAGGGCTTTCTGGTTAAAAAAATCCTTGCCCTTGGCTGAGCCCTAAACCTAACGCTAGGCAGATAAATCAGCCTAGGTATAGGGATGGTGCCAAGGAAAAAGCTGTGAAAGCTGCCATGTTGTTGCACTTTTGTACTCCCCTTGGGATGCCTTTCACAGCTGCCGTGTGCCTGGAGCTCTGGGCTTCCTGGTTTAAAAAACCATGTCCCTAGCTGAGACTGGAGGCAGGTAATTCAGCCTAGGCTTAGCAATGGTGCCAATGAAAACGTGTGGAGGCAGCCATTTCCTGGCACTTTTGTGCTCCTTTTGGGATGCCTTTCGCAGCTGCCGTGTGCCTGGAGCTCAGAGCTTGCTGGTTTAAAAAGCTCTACACCTAGGCGTAACCCTAACCCTAACCGTAACACTGGTCATTTAAATCAGCCTGGGTTTAGGAATTATCCCAAGGGAAAAGCTGTGGACACAGCCATGTTGTGGCACTTTTGTACTCCCCTTGGGATGCCTTTCACAGCTGCCGTGTGCCTGGAGCTCAGGGCTTCCTGGTTTATAAACCATGTCCCTAGCTGAGACTCGAGGCTGGTAATTCAGCCTAGGCTTAGCAATGGTGCCAATGAAAACGTGTGGAGGCAGCCATTTTCTGGCACTTTTGTACTCCCCTTGGGATGCCTTTCACAGCTGCAGTGTGTCTGGAGCACAGGGCTTCCTGGTTTAAAAAACCATGTCCCTAGCTGAGACTGGAGGCAGGTAATTCAGCCTAGGCTTAGCAATGGTGCCAATGAAAACGTGTGGAGGCAGCCATTTTCTGGCACTTTTGTGCTCCCCTTGGGATGCCTTTCGCAGCTGCCGTCTGCCTGGAGCTCAGAGCTTGCTGGTTTAAAAAGCTCTACACCTAGGCGTAACCCTAACCCTAACCGTAACATTGGTCATTTAAATCAGCCTGGGTTTAGGAATTATCCCAAGGGAAAAGCTGTGGAGACAGCCATGTTGTGGCACTTTTGCGCTCCCCTTGGGATGCCTTTCACAGCTGCAGTGTGCTTGGAGCACAGGGCTTCCTGGTTTACAAAACCACAACTTTAGCCCAAACTGGAGGCTTCTAAATCAGCCTTCGTTTCGGGACGTCCCCAAGGAAAAAGCTGTGGAGGCAGGCATGTTGAGGCACTTCTGCGTTCTTCTTGGGTAGTCCTTCGCAGCTGCTGTGTTCTTGGAACTCAGGGCTTTCTGGTTAAAAGGACACTAACCCTAGGCCTAACTCAAACCTTAAGCCTAGGAAGGAAAATCAGCCTATGATTCGGGATGGTCTCATGGAAATAGCAGTGGAGGCAGCCAAGTTGTGTCACTTTTGCGCTCCCCTTGGGATGCCTTTAACAGCTGCAGTGTGCCTGGAGCACAGGGCTTCCTGGTTTTAAAAGTCCTAGGCCTAAGCCTAACAGTAACACTAGGAAGGTAAATCGGCCGGGTATTAGGGTTCTTACTGAGAAAAAAGCTCTGAAAGCAGCCATGTTGTGGCACTTCTGCGCTCCCTTGGGATGCCTTTGGCAGATGCAGTAAGCCTGGAACTCAGGGCTTCCTGCTTAAAAAAATCCTAGCCCTAGGCTGAGCCCTAACCCTAACCCTAGGCAGATAAATCAGCCTAGGTATAGGGATGGTGCCAAGGAAAAAGCTGTGAAAGCTGCCATGTTGTTGCACTTTTGTACTCCCCTTGGGATGCCTTTCACAGCTGCCGTGTGCCTGGAGCTCAGGGCTTCCTGGTTTAAAAAACCATGTCCCTAGCTGAGACTGGAGGCAGGTAATTCAGCCTAGGCTTAGCAATGGTGCCAATGAAAACGTGTGGAGGCAGCCATTTCCTGGCACTTTTGTGCTCCCCTTGGGATGCCTTTCGCAGCTGCCGTGTACCTGGAGCTCAGAGCTTGCTGGTTTAAAAAGCTCTACACCTAGGCGTAACCCTAACCCTAACCGTAACACTGGTCATTTAAATCAGCCTGGGTTTAGGAATTATCCCAAGGGAAAAGCTGTGGACACAGCCATGTTGTGGCACTTTTGCGCTCCCCTTGGGATGCCTTTCACAGCTGCAGTGTGCTTGGAGCACAGGGCTTCCTGGTTTACAAAACCACAACTTTAGCCCAAACTGGAGGCTTCTAAATCAGCCTTCGTTTCGGGACGTCCCCAAGGAAAAAGCTGTGGAGGCAGGCATGTTGAGGCACTTCTGCGCTCTTCTTGGGTAGTCCTTCGCAGCTGCTGTGTTCTTGGAACTCAGGGCTTTCTGGTTAAAAGAACACTAACCCTAGGCCTAACTCAAACCTTAAGCCTAGGAAGGAAAATCAGCCTATGATTCGGGATGGTCTCATGGAAATAGCAGTGGAGGCAGCCAAGTTGTGTCACTTTTGCGCTCCCCTTGGGATGCCTTTAACAGCTGCAGTGTGCCTGGAGCACAGGGCTTCCTGGTTTTAAAAGTCCTAGGCCTAAGCCTAACAGTAACACTAGGAAGGTAAATCAGCCGGGTATTAGGGTTCTTCCTAAGGAAAAAGCTGTGAAAGCAGCCATGTTGTGGCACTTCTGCGCTCCCTTTGGGATGCCTTTGGCAGATGCAGTAAGCCTGGAACTCAGGGCTTCCTGGTTAAAAAAATCCTTGCCCTTGGCTGAGCCCTAACCCATACCCTAGGCAGATAAATCAGCCTAGGTATAGGGATGGTGCCAAGGAAAAAGCTGTGAAAGCTGCCATGTTGTTGCACTTTTGTACTCCCCTTGGGATGCCTTTCACAGCTGTCATGTGCTTGGAGCTCAGGGCTTTATGGTTTAAAAACCATGTCCGTAGCTGAGACTGGAGGCAGGAAATTCAGCCTAGGCTTAGCAATGGTGCCAATGAAAACGTGTGGAGGCAGCCATTTTCTGGCACTTTTGTACTCCCCTTGGGATGCCTTTCACAGCTGCAGTGTGTCTGGAGCTCAGGGCTTCCTGGTTTAAAAGACCATGTCCCTAGCTGAGACTGGAGGCTGGTAATTCAGCCAAGGCTTAGCAATGGTGCCAATGAAAACGTGTGGAGGCAGCCATTTTCTGGCACTTTTGTGCTCCCCTTGGGATGCCTTTCGCAGCTGCCGTGTGCCTGGAGCTCAGAGCTTGCTCGTTTAAAAAGCTCTACACCTAGGCGTAACCCTAACCCTAACCGTAACACTGGTCATTTAAATCAGCCTGGGTTTAGGAATTATCCCAAGGGAAAAGCTGTGGAGACAGCCATGTTGTGGCACTTTTGCGCTCCCCTTGGGATGCCTTTCACAGCTGCAGTGAGCTTGGAGCACAGGGCTTCCTGGTGTAAAAACCCACAACTTTAGCCCAAACTGGAGGCTTCTAAATCAGCCTTCGTTTCGGGACGTCCCCAAGGAAAAAGCTGTGGAGGCAGGCATGTTGAGGCACTTCTGCGCTCTTCTTGGGTAGTCCTTCGCAGCTGCTGTGTTCTTGGAACTCAGGGCTTTCTGGTTAAAAGGACACTAACCCTAGGCCTAACTCAAACCTTAAGCCTAGGAAGGAAAATCAGCCTATGATTCGGGATGGTCTCATGGAAATAGCAGTGGAGGCAGCCAAGTTGTGTCACTTTTGCGCTCCCCTTGGGATGCCTTTAACAGCTGCAGTGTGCCTGGAGCACAGGGCTTCCTGGTTTTAAAAGTCCTAGGCCTAAGCCTAACAGTAACCCTAGGAAGGTAAATCAGCCGGGTATTAGGGTTCTTCCTAAGGAAAAAGCTGTGAAAGCAGCCATGTTGTGGCACTTCTGCGCTCACTTTGGGATGCCTTTGGCAGATGCAGTAAGCCTGGAACTCACGGCTTCCTGGTTAAAAAAATCCTAGCCCTTGGCTGAGCCCTAACCCTAACCCAAGGCAGATAAATCAGACTAGGTATAGGGATAGTGCCAAGGAAAAAGCTGTGAAAGCTGCCATGTTGTTGCACTTTTGTACTCCCCTTGGGATGCCTTTCACAGCTGTCGTGTGCTTGGAGCTCAGGGCTTCCTGGTTTAAAAAACCATGACCCTAGCTGAGACTGGAGGCAGGTAATTCAGCCCAGGCTTAGCAATGGTGCCAATGAAAACGTGTGGAGGCAGCCATTTTCTGGCACTTTTGTACTCCCCTTGGGATGCCTTTCACAGCTGCAGTGTGTCTGGAGCACAGGGCTTCCTGATTTAAAAGACCATATCCCTAGCTGAGACTGGAGGCAGGTAATTCAGCCTAAACTTAGCAATGATGCCAATGAAAACGTGTGGAGGCAGCCATTTTCTGGCACTTTTGTGCTCCCCTTGGGATGCCTTTCGCAGCTGCCGTGTGCCTGGAGCTCAGAGCTTGCTGGTTTAAAAAGCTCTACACCTAGGCGTAACCCTAACCCTAACCGTAACACTGGTCATTTAAATCAGCCTGGGTTTAGGAATTATCCCAAGGGAAAAGCTGTGGACACAGCCATGTTGTGGCACTTCTGTGCTCCCCTTGGGATGCCTTTCACAGCTGCAGTGTGCTTGGAGCACAGGGCTTCCTGGTGTAAAAACCCACAACTTTAGCCCAAACTGGAGGCTTCTAAATCAGCCTTCGTTTCGGGACGTCCCCAAGGAAAAAGCTGTGGAGGCAGGCATGTTTAGGCACTTCTGCGCTCTTCTTGGGTAGTCCTTCGCAGCTGCTGTGTTCTTGGAACTCAGGGCTTTCTGGTTAAAAGAACACTAACCCTAGGCCTAACTCAAACCTTAAGCCTAGGAAGGAAAATCAGCCTATGATTCGGGATGGTCTCATGGAAATAGCAGTGGAGGCAGCCAAGTTGTGTCACTTTTGCGCTCCCCTTGGGATGCCTTTAACAGCTGCAGTGTGCCTGGAGCACAGGGCTTCCTGGTTTTAAAAGTCCTAGGCCTAAGCCTAACAGTAACCCTAGGAAGGTAAATCAGCCGGGTATTAGGGTTCTTCCTAAGGAAAAAGCTGTGAAAGCAGCCATGTTGTGGACCTTCTGCGCTCCATTTGGGATGCCTTTGGCAGATGCAGTAAGCCTGGAACTCAGGGCTTCCTGGATATAAAAATCCTAGCCCTTGGCTGAGCCCTAACCCTAACCAAAGGCAGATAATCAGCCAATGTATAGGGATGGTGCTAAGGAAAAAGCTGTGAAAGCTGCCATGTTGTTGCACTTTTGTACTCCCCTTGGGATGCCTTTCACAGCTGCCGTGTGTCTGGAGCTCAGGGCTTCCTGGTTTAAAAAACCATGTCCCTAGCTGAGACTGGAGGCAGGTAATTCAGCCTAGGCTTAGCAATGGTGCCAATGAAAACGTGTGGAGGCAGCCATTTCCTGGCACTTTTGTGCTCCCCTTGGGATGCCTTTTGCAGCTGCCATGTGCCTGGAGCTCAGAGCTTGCTGGTTTAAAAAGCTCTACAGCTAGGCGTAACCCTAACCCTAACCGTAACACTGGTCATTTAAATCAGCCTGGGTTTAGGAATTATCCCAAGGGAAAAGCTGTGGACACAGCCATGTTGTGGCACTTTTGCGCTCCCCTTGGGATGCCTTTCACAGCTGCAGTGTGCTTGGAGCACAGAGCTTCCTGGTTTAAAATACCACAACTTTAGCCCAAACTGGAGGCTTCTAAATCAGCCTTCGTTTCGGGACGTCCCCAAGGAAAAAGCTGTGGAGGCAGGCATGTTGAGGCACTTCTGCGCTCTTCTTGGGTAGTCCTTCGCAGCTGCTGTCTTCTTGGAACTCAGGGCTTTCTGGTTAAAAGGACACTAACCCTAGGCCTAACTCAAACCTTAAGCCTAGGAAGGAAAATCAGCCTATGATTCGGGATGGTCTCATGGAAATAGCAGTGGAGGCAGCCAAGTTGTGTCACTTTTGCGCTCCCCTTGGGATGCCTTTAACAGCTGCAGTGTGCCTTGAGCACAGGGCTTCCTGGTTTTAAAAGTCCTAGGCCTAAGCCTAACAGTAACCCTAGGAAGGTAAATCTGCCGGGTATTAGGGTTCTTCCTAAGGAAAAAGCTGTGAAAGCAGCCATGTTGTGGCACTTCTGCGCTCACTTTGGGATGCCTTTGGCAGATGCAGTAAGCCTGGAACTCAGGGCTTCCTGGTTAAAAAAATCCTAGCCCTAGGCTGAGCCCTAACCCTAACCCTAGGCAGATAAATCAGCCTAGGTATAGGGATGGTGCCAAGGAAAAAGCTGTGAAAGCTGCCATGTTGTTGCACTTTTTTACTCCCCTTGGGATGCCTTTCACAGCTGTCATGTGCTTGGAGCTCAGGGCTTCCTGGTTTAAAAACCATGTCCGTAACTGAGACTGGAGGCAGGAAATTCAGCCTAGGCTTAGCAATGGTGCCAATGAAAACGTGTGGAGGCAGCCATTTTCTGGCACTTTTGTACTCCCCTTGGGAAGCCTTTCACAGCTGCAGTGTGTCTGGAGCACAGGGCTTCCTGGTTTAAAAGACCATGTCCCTAGCTGAGACTGGAGGCTGGTAATTCAGCCTAGGCTTAGCAATGGTGCCAATGAAAACGTGTGGAGGCAGCCATTTTCTGGCACTTTTGTGCTCCCCTTGGGATGCCTTTCGCAGCTGCCGTGTGCCTGGAGCTCAGAGCTTGCTGGTTTAAAAAGCTCTACACCTAGGCGTAATCCTAACCGTATCCGTAACACTGGTCATTTAAATCAGCCTGGGTTTAGGAATTATCCCAAGGGAAAAGCTGTGGAGACAGCCATGTTGTGGCACTTTTGCGCTCCCCTTGGGATGCCTTTCACAGCTGCAGTGTGCTTGGAGCACAGGGCTTCCTGGTGTAAAAACCCACAAATTTAGCCCAAACTGGAGGCTTCTAAATCAGCCTTCGTTTCGGGACATCCCCAAGGAAAAAGCTGTGGAGGCAGGCATGTTGAGGCACTTCTGCGCTCTTCTTGGGTAGTCCTTCGCAGCTGCTGTGTTCTTGGAACTCAGGGCTTTCTGGTTAAAAGGACACTAACCCCAGGCCTAACTCAAACCTTAAGCCTAGGAAGGAAAATCAGCCTATGATTCGGGATGGTCTCATGGAAATAGCAGTGGAGGCAGCCAAGTTGTGTCACTTTTGCGCTCCCCTTGGGATGCCTTTAACAGCTGCAGTGTGCCTGGAGCACAGGGCTTCCTGGTTTTAAAAGTCCTAGGCCTAAGCCTAACAGTAACCCTAGGAAGGTAAATCAGCCGGGTATTAGGGTTCTTCCTAAGGAAAAAGCTGTGAAAGCAGCCATGTTGTGGCACTTCTGCGCTCCCTTTGGGATGCCTTTGGCAGATGCAGTAAGCCTGGAACTCACGGCTTCCTGGTTAAAAAAATCCTAGCCCTTGGCTGAGCCCTAACCCTAACCCTAGGCAGATAAATCAGCCTAGGTATAGGGATGGTGCCAAGGAAAAAGCTGTGAAAGCTGCCATGTTGTTGCACTTTTGAACTCCCCTTGGGATGCCTTTCACAGCTGTCGTGTGCTTGGAGCTCAGGGCTTCCTGGTTTAAAAAATCATGTCCCTAGCTGAGACTGGAGGCAGGTAATTCAGCCCAGGCTTAGCAATGGTGCCAATGAAAACGTGTGGAGGCAGCCATTTTCTGGCACTTTTGTACTCCCCTTGGGATGCCTTTCACAGCTGCAGTGTGTCTGGAGCACAGGGCTTCCTTATTTAAAAGACCATATCCCTAGCTGAGACTGGAGGCAGGTAATTCAGCCTAGGCTTAGCAATGATGCCAATGAAAACGTGTGGAGGCAGCCATTTTCTGGCACTTTTGTGCTCCCCTTGGGATGCCTTTCGCAGCTGCCGTGTGCCTGGAGCTCAGAGCTTGCTGGTTTAAAAAGCTCTACACCTAGGCGTAATCCTAACCCTAACCGTAACACTGGTCATTTAAATCAGCCTGGGTTTAGGAATTATCCCAAGGGAAAAGCTGTGGAGACAGCCATGTTGTGGCACTTTTGCGCTCCCCTTGGGATGCCTTTCACAGCTGCAGTGTGCTTGGAGCACAGGGCTTCCTGGTGTAGAAACCCACAACTTTAGCCCAAACTGGAGGCTTCTAAATCAGCCTTCGTTTCGGGACGTCCCCAAGGAAAAAGCTGTGGAGGCAGGCATGTTTAGGCACTTCTGCGCTCTTCTTGGGTAGTCCTTCGCAGCTGCTGTGTTCTTGGAACTCAGGGCTTTCTGGTTAAAAGAACACTAACCCTAGGCCTAACTCAAACCTTAAGCCTAGGAAGGAAAATCAGCCTATGATTCGGGATGGTCTCATGGAAATAGCAGTGGAGGCAGCCAAGTTGTGTCACTTTTGCGCTCCCCTTGGGATGCCTTTAACAGCTGCAGTGTGCCTGGAGCACAGGGCTTCCTGGTTTTAAAAGTCCTAGGCCTAAGCCTAACAGTAACCCTAGGAAGGTAAATCAGCCGGGTATTAGGGTTCTTCCTAAGGAAAAAGCTGTGAAAGCAGCCATGTTGTGGACCTTCTGCGCTCCATTTGGGATGCCTTTGGCAGATGCAGTAAGCCTGGAACTCACGGCTTCCTGGTTAAAAAAATCCTAGCCCTAGGCTGAGCCCTAACCCTAACCCAAGGCAGATAATCAGCCTATGTATAGGGATGGTGCTAAGGAAAAAGCTGTGAAAGCTGCCATGTTGTTGCACTTTTGTACTCCCCTTGGGATGCCTTTCACAGCTGCCGTGTGTCTGGAGCTCAGGGCTTCCTGGTTTAAAAAACCATGTCCCTAGCTGAGACTGGAGGCAGGTAATTCAGCCTAGGCTTAGCAATGGTGCCAATGAAAACGTGTGGAGGCAGCCATTTCCTGGCACTTTTGTGCTCCCCTTGGGATGCCTTTTGCAGCTGCCATGTGCCTGGAGCTCAGAGCTTGCTGGTTTAAAAAGCTCTACACCTAGGCGTAACCCTAACCCTAACCGTAACACTGGTCATTTAAATCAGCCTGGGTTTAGGAATTATCCCAAGGGAAAAGCTGTGGAGACAGCCATGTTGTGGCACTTTTGCGCTCCTCATGGGATGCCTTTCACAGCTGCAGTGTGCTTGGAGCACAGGGCTTCCTGGTTTAAAAAACCACAACTTTAGCCCAAACTGGAGGCTTCTAAATCAGCCTTCGTTTCGGGACGTCCCCAAGGAAAAAGCTGTGGAGGCAGGCATGTTGAGGCACTTCTGCGCTCTTCTTGGGTAGTCCTTCGCAGCTGCTGTGTTCTTGGAACTCAGGGCTTTCTGGTTAAAAGGACACTAACCCTAGGCCTAACTCAAACCTTAAGCCTAGGAAGGAAAATCAGCCTATGATTCGGGATGGTCTCATGGAAATAGCAGTGGAGGCAGCCAAGTTGTGTCACTTTTGCGCTCCCCTTGGGATGCCTTTAACAGCTGCAGTGTGCCTGGAGCACAGGGCTTCCTGGTTTTAAAAGTCCTAGGCCTAAGCCTAACAGTAACCCTAGGAAGGTAAATCAGCCGGGTATTAGGGTTCTTCCTAAGGAAAAAGCTGTGAAAGCAGCCATGTTGTGGCACTTCTGCGCTCACTTTGGGATGCCTTTGGCAGATGCAGTAAGCCTGGAACTCACGGCTTCCTGGTTAAAAAAATCCTAGCCCTTGGCTGAGCCCTAACCCTAACCCAAGGCAGATAAATCAGACTAGGTATAGGGATAGTGCCAAGGAAAAAGCTGTGAAAGCTGCCATGTTGTTGCACTTTTGTACTCCCCTTGGGATGCCTTTCACAGCTGTCGTGTGCTTGGAGCTCAGGGCTTCCTGGTTTAAAAAACCATGACCCTAGCTGAGACTGGAGGCAGGTAATTCAGCCCAGGCTTAGCAATGGTGCCAATGAAAACGTGTGGAGGCAGCCATTTTCTGGCACTTTTGTACTCCCCTTGGGATGCCTTTCACAGCTGCAGTGTGTCTGGAGCACAGGGCTTCCTGATTTAAAAGACCATATCCCTAGCTGAGACTGGAGGCAGGTAATTCAGCCTAAACTTAGCAATGATGCCAATGAAAACGTGTGGAGGCAGCCATTTTCTGGCACTTTTGTGCTCCCCTTGGGATGCCTTTCGCAGCTGCCGTGTGCCTGGAGCTCAGAGCTTGCTGGTTTAAAAAGCTCTACACCTAGGCGTAACCCTAACCCTGAGCGTAACACTGGTCATTTAAATCAGCCTGGGTTTAGGAATTATCCCAAGGGAAAAGCTGTGGACACAGCCATGTTGTGGCACTTCTGTGCTCCCCTTGGGATGCCTTTCACAGCTGCAGTGTGCTTGGAGCACAGGGCTTCCTGGTGTAAAAACCCACAACTTTAGCCCAAACTGGAGGCTTCTAAATCAGCCTTCGTTTCGGGACGTCCCCAAGGAAAAAGCTGTGGAGGCAGGCATGTTTAGGCACTTCTGCGCTCTTCTTGGGTAGTCCTTCGCAGCTGCTGTGTTCTTGGAACTCAGGGCTTTCTGGTTAAAAGAACACTAACCCTAGGCCTAACTCAAACCTTAAGCCTAGGAAGGAAAATCAGCCTATGATTCGGGATGGTCTCATGGAAATAGCAGTGGAGGCAGCCAAGTTGTGTCACTTTTGCGCTCCCCTTGGGATGCCTTTAACAGCTGCAGTGTGCCTGGAGCACAGGGCTTCCTGGTTTTAAAAGTCCTAGGCCTAAGCCTAACAGTAACCCTAGGAAGGTAAATCAGCCGGGTATTAGGGTTCTTCCTAAGGAAAAAGCTGTGAAAGCAGCCATGTTGTGGACCTTCTGCGCTCCATTTGGGATGCCTTTGGCAGATGCAGTAAGCCTGGAACTCAGGGCTTCCTGGATATAAAAATCCTAGCCCTTGGCTGAGCCCTAACCCTAACCAAAGGCAGATAATCAGCCAATGTATAGGGATGGTGCTAAGGAAAAAGCTGTGAAAGCTGCCATGTTGTTGCACTTTTGTACTCCCCTTGGGATGCCTTTCACAGCTGCCGTGTGTCTGGAGCTCAGGGCTTCCTGGTTTAAAAAACCATGTCCCTAGCTGAGACTGGAGGCAGGTAATTCAGCCTAGGCTTAGCAATGGTGCCAATGAAAACGTGTGGAGGCAGCCATTTCCTGGCACTTTTGTGCTCCCCTTGGGATGCCTTTTGCAGCTGCCATGTGCCTGGAGCTCAGAGCTTGCTGGTTTAAAAAGCTCTACAGCTAGGCGTAACCCTAACCCTAACCGTAACACTGGTCATTTAAATCAGCCTGGGTTTAGGAATTATCCCAAGGGAAAAGCTGTGGACACAGCCATGTTGTGGCACTTTTGCGCTCCCCTTGGGATGCCTTTCACAGCTGCAGTGTGCTTGGAGCACAGAGCTTCCTGGTTTAAAATACCACAACTTTAGCCCAAACTGGAGGCTTCTAAATCAGCCTTCGTTTCGGGACGTCCCCAAGGAAAAAGCTGTGGAGGCAGGCATGTTGAGGCACTTCTGCGCTCTTCTTGGGTAGTCCTTCGCAGCTGCTGTCTTCTTGGAACTCAGGGCTTTCTGGTTAAAAGGACACTAACCCTAGGCCTAACTCAAACCTTAAGCCTAGGAAGGAAAATCAGCCTATGATTCGGGATGGTCTCATGGAAATAGCAGTGGAGGCAGCCAAGTTGTGTCACTTTTGCGCTCCCCTTGGGATGCCTTTAACAGCTGCAGTGTGCCTTGAGCACAGGGCTTCCTGGTTTTAAAAGTCCTAGGCCTAAGCCTAACAGTAACCCTAGGAAGGTAAATCTGCCGGGTATTAGGGTTCTTCCTAAGGAAAAAGCTGTGAAAGCAGCCATGTTGTGGCACTTCTGCGCTCACTTTGGGATGCCTTTGGCAGATGCAGTAAGCCTGGAACTCAGGGCTTCCTGGTTAAAGAAATCCTAGCCCTAGGCTGAGCCCTAACCCTAACCCTAGGCAGATAAATCAGCCTAGGTATAGGGATGGTGCCAAGGAAAAAGCTGTGAAAGCTGCCATGTTGTTGCACTTTTTTACTCCCCTTGGGATGCCTTTCACAGCTGTCATGTGCTTGGAGCTCAGGGCTTCCTGGTTTAAAAACCATGTCCGTAACTGAGACTGGAGGCAGGAAATTCAGCCTAGGCTTAGCAATGGTGCCAATGAAAACGTGTGGAGGCAGCCATTTTCTGGCACTTTTGTACTCCCCTTGGGAAGCCTTTCACAGCTGCAGTGTGTCTGGAGCACAGGGCTTCCTGGTTTAAAAGACCATGTCCCTAGCTGAGACTGGAGGCTGGTAATTCAGCCTAGGCTTAGCAATGGTGCCAATGAAAACGTGTGGAGGCAGCCATTTTCTGGCACTTTTGTGCTCCCCTTGGGATGCCTTTCGCAGCTGCCGTGTGCCTGGAGCTCAGAGCTTGCTGGTTTAAAAAGCTCTACACCTAGGCGTAATCCTAACCGTATCCGTAACACTGGTCATTTAAATCAGCCTGGGTTTAGGAATTATCCCAAGGGAAAAGCTGTGGAGACAGCCATGTTGTGGCACTTTTGCGCTCCCCTTGGGATGCCTTTCACAGCTGCAGTGTGCTTGGAGCACAGGGCTTCCTGGTGTAAAAACCCACAAATTTAGCCCAAACTGGAGGCTTCTAAATCAGCCTTCGTTTCGGGACATCCCCAAGGAAAAAGCTGTGGAGGCAGGCATGTTGAGGCACTTCTGCGCTCTTCTTGGGTAGTCCTTCGCAGCTGCTGTGTTCTTGGAACTCAGGGCTTTCTGGTTAAAAGGACACTAACCCCAGGCCTAACTCAAACCTTAAGCCTAGGAAGGAAAATCAGCCTATGATTCGGGATGGTCTCATGGAAATAGCAGTGGAGGCAGCCAAGTTGTGTCACTTTTGCGCTCCCCTTGGGATGCCTTTAACAGCTGCAGTGTGCCTGGAGCACAGGGCTTCCTGGTTTTAAAAGTCCTAGGCCTAAGCCTAACAGTAACCCTAGGAAGGTAAATCAGCCGGGTATTAGGGTTCTTCCTAAGGAAAAAGCTGTGAAAGCAGCCATGTTGTGGCACTTCTGCGCTCCCTTTGGGATGCCTTTGGCAGATGCAGTAAGCCTGGAACTCACGGCTTCCTGGTTAAAAAAATCCTAGCCCTTGGCTGAGCCCTAACCCTAACCCTAGGCAGATAAATCAGCCTAGGTATAGGGATGGTGCCAAGGAAAAAGCTGTGAAAGCTGCCATGTTGTTGCACTTTTGAACTCCCCTTGGGATGCCTTTCACAGCTGTCGTGTGCTTGGAGCTCAGGGCTTCCTGGTTTAAAAAATCATGTCCCTAGCTGAGACTGGAGGCAGGTAATTCAGCCCAGGCTTAGCAATGGTGCCAATGAAAACGTGTGGAGGCAGCCATTTTCTGGCACTTTTGTACTCCCCTTGGGATGCCTTTCACAGCTGCAGTGTGTCTGGAGCACAGGGCTTCCTTATTTAAAAGACCATATCCCTAGCTGAGACTGGAGGCAGGTAATTCAGCCTAGGCTTAGCAATGATGCCAATGAAAACGTGTGGAGGCAGCCATTTCCTGGCACTTTTGTGCTCCCCTTGGGATGCCTTTTGCAGCTGCCGTGTGCCTGGAGCTCAGAGCTTGCTGGTTTAAAAAGCTCTACACCTAGGCGTAACCCTAACCCTAACCGTAACACTGGTCATTTAAATCAGCCTGGGTTTAGGAATTATCCCAAGGGAAAAGCTGTGGAGACAGCCATGTTGTGGCACTTTTGCGCTCCTCATGGGATGCCTTTCACAGCTGCAGTGTGCTTGGAGCACAGGGCTTCCTGGTTTAAAAAACCACAACTTTAGCCCAAACTGGAGGCTTCTAAATCAGCCTTCGTTTCGGGACGTCCCCAAGGAAAAAGCTGTGGAGGCAGGCATGTTGAGGCACTTCTGCGCTCTTCTTGGGTAGTCCTTCGCAGCTGCTGTGTTCTTGGAACTCAGGGCTTTCTGGTTAAAAGGACACTAACCCTAGGCCTAACTCAAACCTTAAGCCTAGGAAGGAAAATCAGCCTATGATTCGGGATGGTCTCATGGAAATAGCAGTGGAGGCAGCCAAGTTGTGTCACTTTTGCGCTCCCCTTGGGATGCCTTTAACAGCTGCAGTGTGCTTGGAGCACAGGGCTTCCTGGTTTAAAAAACCACAACTTTAGCCCAAACTGGAGGCTTCTAAATCAGCCTTCGTTTCGGGACGTCCCCAAGGAAAAAGCTGTGGAGGCAGGCATGTTGAGGCACTTCTGCGCTCTTCTTGGGTAGTCCTTCGCAGCTGCTGTGTTCTTAGAACTCAGGGCTTTCTGGTTAAAAGAACACTAACCCTAGGCCTAACTCAAACCTTAAGCCTAGGAAGGAAAATCAGCCTATGATTCGGGATGGTCTCATGGAAATAGCAGTGGAGGCAGCCAAGTTGTGTCACTTTTGCGCTCCCCTTGGGATGCCTTTAACAGCTGCAGTGTGCCTGGAGCACAGGGCTTCCTGGTTTTAAAAGTCCTAGGCCTAAGCCTAACAGTAACCCTAGGAAGGTAAATCAGCCGGGTATTAGGGTTCTTCCTAAGAAAAAAGCTGTGAAAGCAGCCATGTTGTGGCACTTCTGCGCTCCCTTTGGGATGCCTTTGGCAGATGCAGTAAGCCTGGAACTCAGGGCTTCCTGCTTAAAAAAATCCTAGCCCTAGGCTGAGCCCTAACCCTAACCCTAGGCAGATAAATCAGCCTAGGTATAGGGATGGTGCCAAGGAAAAAGCTGTGAAAGCTGCCATGTTGTTGCACTTTTGTACTCCCCTTGGGATGCCTTTCACAGTTGCCGTGTGCCTGGAGCTCAGGGCTTCCTGGTTTAAAAAACCATGTCCCTAGCTGAGACTGGAGGCAGGTAATTCAGCCTAGGCTTAGCAATGGTGCCAATGAAAACGTGTGGAGGCAGCCATTTCCTGGCACTTTTGTGCTCCCCTTGGGATGCCTTTTGCAGCTGCCGTGTGCCTGGAGCTCAGAGCTTGCTGGTTTAAAAAGCTCTACACCTAGGCGTAACCCTAACCCTATCCGTAACACTGGTCATTTAAATCAGCCTGGGTTTAGGAATTATCCCAAGGGAAAAGCTGTGGACACAGCCATGTTGTGGCACTTTTGCGCTCCCCTTGGGATGCCTTTCACAGCTGCAGTGTGCTTGGAGCACAGGGCTTCCTGGTTTAAAAAACCACAACTTTAGCCCAAACTGGAGGCTTCTAAATCAGCCTTCGTTTCGGGACATCCCCAAGGAAAAAGCTGTGGAGGCAGGCATGTTGAGGCACTTCTGCGCTCTTCTTGGGTAGTCCTTCGCAGCTGCTGTGTTCTTGGAACTCAGGGCTTTCTGGTTAAAAGAACACTAACCCTAGGCCTAACTCAAACCTTAAGCCTAGGAAGGAAAATCAGCCTATGATTCGGGATGGTCTCATGGAAATAGCAGTGGAGGCCGCCAAGTTGTGTCACTTTTGCGCTCCCCTTGGGATGCCTTTAACAGCTGCAGTGTGCCTGGAGCACAGGGCTTCCTGGTTTTAAAAGTCCTAGGCCTAAGCCTAACAGTAACCCTAGGAAGGTAAATCAGCCGGGTATTAGGGTTCTTCCTAAGGAAAAAGCTGTGAAAGCAGCCATGTTGTGGCACTTCTGCGCTCCCTTTGGGATGCCTTTGGCAGATGCAGTAAGCCTGGAAATCAGGGCTTCCTGCTTAAAAAAATCCTAGCCCTAGGCTGAGCCCTAACCCTAACCCTAGGCAGATAAATCAGCCTAGGTATAGGGATGGTGCCAAGGAAAAAGCTGTGAAAGCTGCCATGTTGTTGCACTTTTGTACTCCCCTTGGGATGCCTTTCACAGCTGCCGTGTGCCTGGAGCTCTGGGCTTCCTGCTTTAAAAAACCATGTCCCTAGCTGAGACTGGAGGCAGGTAATTCAGCCCAGGCTTAGCAATGGTGCCAATGAAAACGTGTGGAGGCAGCCATTTTCTGGCACTTTTGTACTCCCCTTGGGATGCCTTTCACAGCTGCAGTGTGTCTGGAGCACAGGGCTTCCTGGTTTAAAAGACCATATCCCTAGCTGAGACTGGAGGCAGGTAATTCAGCCTAGGCTTAGCAATGATGCCAATGAAAACGTGTGGAGGCAGCCATTTTCTGGCACTTTTGTGCTCCCCTTGGGATGCCTTTCGCAGCTGCCGTGTGCCTGGAGCTCAGAGCTTGCTGGTTTAAAAAGCTCTACACCTAGGCGTAACCCTAACCCTAACCGTAACACTGGTCATTTAAATCAGCCTGGGTTTAGGAATTATCCCAAGGGAAAAGCTGTGGAGACAGCCATGTTGTGGCACTTTTGCGCTCCCCTTGGGATGCCTTTCACAGCTGCAGTGTGCTTGTAGCACAGGGCTTCCTGGTTTAAAAAACCACAACTTTGGCTTCTAAATCAGCCTTCGTTTCCGGACGTCCCCAAGGAAAAAGCTGTGGAGGCAGGCATGTTGAGGCACTTCTGCGCTCTTCTTGGGTAGTCCTTCGCAGCTGCTGTGTTCTTGGAACTCAGGGCTTTCTGGTTAAAAGAACACTAACCCTAGGCCTAACTCAAACCTTAAGCCTAGGAAGGAAAATCAGCCTATGATTCGGGATGGTCTCATGGAAATAGCAGTGGAGGCAGCCAAGTTGTGTCACTTTTGCGCTCCCCTTGGGATGCCTTTAACAGCTGCAGTGTGCCTGGAGCACAGGGCTTCCTGGTTTTAAAAGTCCTAGGCCTAAGCCTAACAGTAACCCTAGGAAGGTAAATCAGCCGGGTATTAGGGTTCTTCCTAAGAAAAAAGCAGTGAAAGCAGCCATGTTGTGGCACTTCTGCGCTCCCATTGGGATGCCTTTGGCAGATGCAGTAAGCCTGGAACTCAGGGCTTCCTGGTTAAAAAAATCCTAGCCCTAGGCTGAGCCCTAACCCTAACCCTAGGCAGATAAATCAGCCTAGGTATAGGGATGGTTCCAAGGAAAAAGCTGTGAAAGCTGCCATGTTGTTGCACTTTTGTACTCCCCTTGGGATGCCTTTCACAGCTGCCGTGTGCCTGGAGCTCAGGGCTTCCTGGTTTAAAAAACCATGTCCCTAGCTGAGACTGGAGGCAGGTAATTCAGCCTAGGCTTAGCAATTGTGCCAATGAAAACGTGTGGAGGCAGCCATTTCCTGGCACTTTTGTGCTCCCCTTGGGATGCCTTTTGCAGCTGCCGTGTGCCTGGAGCTCAGAGCTTGCTGGTTTAAAAAGCTCTACACCTAGGCGTAACCCTAACCCTGAGCGTAACACTGGTCATTTAAATCAGCCTGGGTTTAGGAATTATCCCAAGGGAAAAGCTGTGGAGACAGCCATGTTGTGGCACTTTTGCGCTCCCCTTGGGATGCCTTTCACAGCTGCAGTGTGCTTGGAGCACAGGGCTTCCTGGTTTAAAAAACCACAACTTTAGCCCAAACTGGAGGCTTCTAAATCAGCCTTCGTTTCGGGACATCCCCAAAGAAAAAGCTGTGGAGGCAGGCATGTTAAAGCACTTCTGCGCTCTTCTTGGGTAGTCCTTCGCAGCTGCTGTGTTCTTGGAACTCAGGGCTTTCTGGTTAAAAGAACACTAACCCTAGGCCTAACTCAAACCTTAAGCCTAGGAAGGAAAATCAGCCTATGATTCGGGATGGTCTCATGGAAATAGCAGTGGAGGCAGCCAAGTTGTGTCACTTTTGCACTCCCCTTGGGATGCCTTTAACAGCTGCAGTGTGCCTGGAGCACAGGGCTTCCTGGTTTTAAACGTCCTAGGCCTAAGCCTAACAGTAACCCTAGGAAGTTAAATCAGCTGGGTATTAGGGTTCTTCCTAAGGAAAAAGCTGTGAAAGCAGCCATGTTGTGGCACTTCTGCGCTCCCTTTGGGATGCCTTTGGCAGATGCAGTAAGCCTGGAAATCAGGGCTTCCTGCTTAAAAAAATCCTAGCCCTAGGCTGAGCCCTAACCCTAACGCTAGGCAGATAAATCAGCCTAGGTATAGGGAGGGTGCCAAGGAAAAAGCTGTGAAAGCTGCCATGTTGTTGCACTTTTGTACTCCCCTTGGGATGCCTTTCACAGCTGCCGTATGCTTGGAGCTCAGGGCTTCCTGGTGTAAAAAACCATGTCCCTAGCTGAGACTGGAGGCAGGTCATTCAGCCTAGGCTTAGCAATTGTGCCAATGAAAACGTGTGGAGGCAGCCATTTTCTGGCACTTTTATGCTCCCCTTGGGATGCCTTTCGCTGCTACCGTGTGCCTGGAGCTCAGAGCTTGCTGGTTTAAAAAGCTCTACACCTAGGCGTAACCCTAACCCTGAGGTTAACACTGGTCATTTAAATCAGCCTGGGTTTAGGAATTATCCCAAGGGAAAAGCTGTGGAGACAGCCATGTTGTTGCAATTTTGCGCTCCCCTTGGGATGCCTTTCACAGCTGCAGTGTGCTTGGAGCACAGGGCTTCCTGGTTTAAAAAACCATGTCCGTAGCTGAGACTGGAGGCAGGTAATTCAGCCTAGGCTTAGCAATGGTGCCAATGAAAACGTGTGGAGGCAGCCATTTTCTGGCACTTTTGTGCTCCCCTTGGGATGCCTTTCGCAGCTGCCGTGTGCCTGGAGCTCAGAGCTTGCTGGTTTAAAAAGCTCTACACCTAGGCGTAATCCTAACCCTGAGCGTAACACTGGTCTTTTAAATCAGCCTGGGTTTAGGAATTATCCCAAGGGAAAAGCTGAGGAGACAGCCATGTTGTGGAACTTTTGCGCTCCCCTTGGGATGCCTTTCACAGCTGCAGTGTGCTTGGAGCACAGGGCTTCCTGGTTTAAAAAACCATGTCTGTACCTGAGACTGGAGGCAGGTAATTCAGCCTAGGCTTAGCAATGGTGCCCATGAAAACGTGTGGAGGCAGCCATTTTCTGGCACTTTTGTGCTCCCCTTGGGATGCCTTTCGCAGCTGCCGTGTGCCTGGAGCTCAGAGCTTGCTGGTTTAAAAAGCTCTACACCTAGGCGTAACCCTAACCGTATCCGTAACACTGGTCATTTAAATCAGCCTGGGTTTAGGAATTATCCCAAGGGAAAAGCTGTGGACACAGCCATGTTGTGGCACTTTTGCGCTCCCCTTGGGATGCCTTTCACAGCTGCAGTGTGCTTGGAGCACAGGGCTTCCTGGTTTAAAAAACCACAACTTTAGCCCAAACTGGAGGCTTCTAAATCAGCCTTCGTTTCGGGACATCCCCAAGGAAAAAGCTGTGGAGGCAGGCATGTTGAGGCACTTCTGCGCTCTTCTTGGGTAGTCCTTCGCAGCTGCTGTGTTCTTGGAACTCAGGGCTTTCTGGTTAAAAGAACACTAACCCTAGGCCTAACTCAAACCTTAAGCCTAGGAAGGAAAATCAGCCTATGATTCGGGATGGTCTCATGGAAATAGCAGTGGAGGCAGCCAAGTTGTGTCACTTTTGCGCTCCCCTTGGGATGCCTTTAACAGCTGCAGTGTGCCTGGAGCACAGGGCTTCCTGGTTTTAAAAGTCCTAGGCCTAAGCCTAACAGTAACCCTAGGAAGGTAAATCAGCCGGGTATTAGGGTTCTTCCTAAGGAAAAAGCTGTGAAAGCAGCCATGTTGTGGCACTTCTGCGCTCCCTTTGGGATGCCTTTGGCAGATGCAGTAAGCCTGGAAATCAGGGCTTCCTGCTTAAAAAAATCCTAGCCCTAGGCTGAGCCCTAACCCTAACGCTAGGCAGATAAATCAGCCTAGGTATAGGGATGGTGCCAAGGAAAAAGCTGTGAAAGCTGCCATGTTGTTGCACTTTTGTACTCCCCTTGGGATGCCTTTCACAGCTGCCGTGTGCCTGGAGCTCAGGGCTTCCTGGTTTAAAAAACCATGTCCCTAGCTGAGACTGGAGGCAGGTAATTCAGCCTAGGCTTAGCAATTGTGCCAATGAAAACGTGTGGAGGCAGCCATTTCCTGGCACTTTTGTGCTCCCCTTGGGATGCCTTTTGCAGCTGCCGTGTGCCTGGAGCTCAGAGCTTGCTGGTTTAAAAAGCTCTACACCTAGGCGTAACCCTAACCCTGAGCGTAACACTGGTCATTTAAATCAGCCTGGGTTTAGGAATTATCCCAAGGGAAAAGCTGTGGAGACAGCCATGTTGTGGCACTTTTGCGCTCCCCTTGGGATGCCTTTCACAGCTGCAGTGTGCTTGGAGCACAGGGCTTCCTGGTTTAAAAAACCACAACTTTAGCCCAAACTGGAGGCTTCTAAATCAGCCTTCGTTTCGGGACATCCCCAAGGAAAAAGCTGTGGAGGCAGGCATGTTAAAGCACTTCTGCGCTCTTCTTGGGTAGTCCTTCGCAGCTGCTGTGTTCTTGGAACTCAGGGCTTTCTGGTTAAAAGAACACTAACCCTAGGCCTAACTCAAACCTTAAGCCTAGGAAGGAAAATCAGCCTATGATTCGGGATGGTCTCATGGAAATAGCAGTGGAGGCAGCCAAGTTGTGTCACTTTTGCACTCCCCTTGGGATGCCTTTAACAGCTGCAGTGTGCCTGGAGCACAGGGCTTCCTGGTTTTAAACGTCCTAGGCCTAAGCCTAACAGTAACCCTAGGAAGTTAAATCAGCTGGGTATTAGGGTTCTTCCTAAGGAAAAAGCTGTGAAAGCAGCCATGTTGTGGCACTTCTGCGCTCCCTTTGGGATGCCTTTGGCAGATGCAGTAAGCCTGGAAATCAGGGCTTCCTGCTTAAAAAAATCCTAGCCCTAGGCTGAGCCCTAACCCTAACGCTAGGCAGATAAATCAGAGTAGGTATAGGGATGGTGCCAAGGAAAAAGCTGTGAAAGCTGCCATGTTGTTGCACTTTTGTACTCCCCTTGGGATGCCTTTCACAGCTGTCGTGTGCTTGGAGCTCAGGGCTTCCTGGTTTAAAAAACCATGTCCCTAGCTGAGACTGGAGGCAGGTAATTCAGCCCAGGCTTAGCAATGGTGCCAATGAAAACGTGTGGAGGCAGCCATTTTCTGGCACTTTTGTACTTTCCTTGGGATGCCTTTCACAGCTGCAGTGTGTCTGGAGCACAGGGCTTCCTGGTTTAAAAGACCATATCCCTAGCTGAGACTGGAGGCAGGTAATTCAGCCTAGGCTTAGCAATGATGCCAATGAAAACGTGTGGAGGCAGCCATTTTCTGGCACTTTTGTGCTCCCCTTGGGATGCCTTTCGCAGCTGCCGTGTGCCTGGAGCTCAGAGCTTGCTGGTTTAAAAAGCTCTACACCTAGGCGTAACCCTAACCCTAACCGTAACACTGGTCATTTAAATCAGCCTGGGTTTAGGAATTATCCCAAGGGAAAAGCTGTGGACACAGCCATGTTGTGGCACTTTTGCGCTCCCCTTGGGATGCCTTTCACAGCTGCAGTGTGCTTGGAGCACAGGGCTTCCTGGTGTAAAAAGCCACAACTTTAGCCCAAACTGGAGGCTTCTAAATCAGCCTTCGTTTCGGGACGTCCCCAAGGAAAAAGCTGTGGAGGCAGGCATGTTGAGGCACTTCTGCGCTCTTCTTGGGTAGTCCTTCGCAGCTGCTGTGTTCTTAGAACTCAGGGCTTTCTGGTTAAAAGAACACTAACCCTAGGCCTAACTCAAACCTTAAGCCTAGGAAGGAAAATCAGCCTATGATTCGGGATGGTCTCATGGAAATAGCAGTGGAGGCAGCCAAGTTGTGTCACTTTTGCGCTCCCCTTGGGATGCCTTTAACAGCTGCAGTGTGCCTGGAGCACAGGGCTTCCTGGTTTTAAAAGTCCTAGGCCTAAGCCTAACAGTAACCCTAGGAAGGTAAATCAGCCGGGTATTAGGGTTCTTCCTAAGGAAAAAGCTGTGAAAGCAGCCATGTTGTGGACCTTCTGCGCTCCCTTTGGGATGCCTTTGGCAGATGCAGTAAGCCTGGAACTCACGGCTTCCTGGTTAAAAAAATCCTAGCCCTTGGCTGAGCCCTAACCCTAACCCAGGGCAGATAAATAGCATATGTATAGGGATGGAGCTAAGGAAAAAGCTGTGAAAGCTGCCATGTTGTTGCACTTTTGTACTCCCCTTGGGATGCCTTTCACAGCTGCCGTGTGTCTGGAGCTCAGGGCTTCCTGGTTTAAAAAACCATGTCCCTAGCTGAGACTGGAGGCAGGTAATTCAGCCTAGGCTTAGCAATGGTGCCAATGAAAACGTGTGGAGGCAGCCATTTTCTGGCACTTTTGTGCTCCCCTTGGGATGCCTTTTGCAGCTGCCATGTGCCTGGAGCTCCGAGCTTGCTGGTTTAAAAAGCTCTACACCTAGGCGTAACCCTAACCCTAACCGTAACACTGGTCATTTAAATCAGCCTGGGTTTAGGAATTATCCCAAGGGAAAAGCTGTGGAGACAGCCATGTTGTGGCACTTTTGCGCTCCCCTTGGGATGCCTTTCACAGCTGCAGTGTGCTTGGAGCACAGGGCTTCCTGGTTTAAAAAACCACAACTTTAGCACAAACTGGAGGCTTCTAAATCAGCCTTCGTTTCGGGACGTCCCCAAGGAAAAAGCTGTGGAGGCAGGCATGTTGAGGCACTTCTGCGCTCTTCTTGGGTAGTCCTTCGCAGCTGCTGTGTTCTTGGAACTCAGGGCTTTCTGGTTAAAAGGACACTAACCCTAGGCCTAACTCAAACCTTAAGCCTAGGAAGGAAAATCAGCCTATGATTCGGGATGGTCGCATGGAAATAGCAGTGGAGGCAGCCAAGTTGTGTCACTTTTGCGCTCCCCTTGGGATGCCTTTAACAGCTGCAGTGTGCCTGGAGCACAGGGCTTCCTGGTTTTAAAAGTCCTAGGCCTAAGCCTAACAGTAACCCTAGGAAGGTAAATCAGCCGGGTATTAGGGTTCTTCCTAAGGAAAAAGCTGTGAAAGCAGCCATGTTGTGGCACTTCTGCGCTCCCTTTGGGATGCCTTTGGCAGATGCAGTAAGCCTGGAACTCAGGGCTTCCTGGTTAAAATAATCCTAGCCCTTGGCTGAGCCCTAACCCTAACCCTAGGCAGATAAATCAGCCTAGGTACAGGGATGGTGCCAAGGAAAAAGCTGTGAAAGCTGCCATGTTGTTGCACTTTTGTACTCCCCTTGGGATGCCTTTCACAGCTGTCATGTGCTTGGAGCTCAGGGATTCCTGGTTTAAAAACCATGTCCGTAGCTGAGACTGGAGGCAGGAAATTCAGCCTAGGCTTAGCAATGGTGCCAATGAAAACGTGTGGAGGGAGCCATTTTCTGGCACTTTTGTACTCCCCTTGGGATGCCTTTCACAGCTGCAGTGTGTCTGGAGCACAGGGCTTCCTGGTTTAAAAGACCATGTCCCTAGCTGAGACTGGAGGCTGGTAATTCAGCCTAGGCTTCGCAATGGTGCCAATGAAAACGTGTGGAGGCAGCCATTTTCTGGCACTTTTGTGCTCCCCTTGGGATGCCTTTCGCAGCTGCTGTGTGCCTGGGGCTCAGAGCTTGCTGGTTTAAAAAGCTCTACACCTAGGCGTAACCCTAACCCTAACCGTAACACTGGTCATTTAAATCAGCCTGGGTTTAGGAATTATCCCAAGGGAAAAGCTGTGGACACAGCCATGTTGTGGCACTTTTGCGCTCCCCTTGGGATGCCTTTCACAGCTGCAGTGTGCTTGGAGCTCAGGGCTTCCTGGTTTAAAAAACCATGTCCCTAGCTGAGACTGGAGGCACGTAATTCAGCCTAGGCTTAGCAATGGTGCCAAGGAAAACGTGTGGAGGCAGCCATTTTCTGGCACTTTTGCGCTCCCCTTGGGATGCCTTTCACAGCTGCAGTGTGCTTGGAGCACAGGGCTTCCTGGTGTAAAAACCCACAACTTTAGCCCAAACTGGAGGCTTCTAAATCAGCCTTCGTTTCGAAACGTCCCCAAGGAAAAATCTGTGGAGGCAGGCATGTTGAGGCACTTCTGCGCTCTTCTTGGGCAGTCCTTCGCAGCTGCTGTGTTCTTGGAACTCAGGGCTTTCTGGTTAAAAGAACACTAACCCTAGGCCTAACTCAAACCTTAAGCCTAGGAAGGAAAATCAGCCTATGATTCGGGATGGTCTCATGGAAATAGCAGTGGAGGCAGCCAAGTTGTGTCACTTTTGCGCTCCCCTTGGGATGCCTTTAACAGCTGCAGTGTGCCTGGAGCACAGGGCTTCCTGGTTTTAATAGTCCTAGGCCTAAGCCTAACAGTAACCCTAGGAAGGTAAATCAGCTGGGTATTAGGGTTCTTCCTAAGGAAAAAGCTGTGAAAGCAGCCATGTTGTGGCACTTCTGCGCTCCCTTTGGGATGCCTTTGGCAGATGCAGTAAGCCTGGAACTCAGGGCTTCCTGGTTAAAAAAATCCTAGCCCTTGGCTGAGCCCTAACCCTAACCCAAGGCAGATAAATCAGCCTAGGTATAGGGATGGTGCCAAGGAAAAAGCTGTGAAAGCTGCCATGTTGTTGCACTTTTGTACTCCCCTTGGGATGCCTTTCATAGCTGTCATGTGCTTGGAGCTCAGGGCTTCCTGGTTTAAAAAACCATGTCCCTAGCTGAGACTGGAGGCAGGTAATTCAGCCTAGGCTTAGCAATGGTGCCAATGAAAACGTGTGGAGGCAGCCATTTTCTGGCACTTTTGTGCTCCCCTTGGGATGCCTTTCGCAGCTGCCGTGTGCCTGGAGCTCAGAGCTTGCTGGTTTAAAAAGCTCTACACCTAGGCGTAACCCTAACCCTAACCGTAACACTGGTCATTTAAATCATCCTGGGTTTAGGAATTATCCCAAGGGAAAAGCTGTGGAGACAGCCATGTTGTGGCACTTTTGCGCTCCCCTTGGGATGCCTTTCACAGCTGCAGTATGCTTGGAGCACAGGGCTTCCTGGTTTAAAAAACCACAACTTTAGCCCAAACTGGAGGCTTCTAAATCAGCCTTCTTTTTGGGAGGTCCCCAAGGAAAAAGCTGTGGAGACAGGAATGTTGAGGCACTTCTGCGCTCTTCTTGGGTAGTCCTTCGCAGCTGCTGTGTTCTTGGAACTCAGGGCTTTCTGGTTAAAAGAACACTAACCCTAGGCCTAACTCAAACCTTAAGCCTAGGAAGGAAAATCAGCCTATGATTCGGGATGGTCTCATGGAAATAGCAGTGGAGGCAGCCAAGTTGTGTCACTTTTGCGCTCCCCTTGGGATGCCTTTAACAGCTGCAGTGTGCCTGGAGCACAGGGCTTCCTGGTTTTAAAAGTCCTAGGCCTAAGCCTAACAGTAACCCGAGGAAGGTAAATCAGCCGGGTATTAGGGTTCTTCCTAAGGAAAAAGCTGTGAAAGCAGCCATGTTGTGGCACTTCTGCGCTCCCTTTGGGATGCCTTTGGCAGATGCAGTAAGCCTGGAACTCAGGGCTTCCTGGTTAAAAAAATCCTAGCCCTTGGCTGAGCCCTAACCCTAACCCTAGGCAGATAAATCAGCCTAGGTATAGGGATGGTGCCAAGGAAAAAGCTGTGAAAGCTGCCATGTTGTTGCACTTTTGTACTCCCTTTGGGATGCCTTTCACAGCTGCCGTGTGCCTGGAGCTCAGGGCTTCCTGGTGTAAAAAACCATGTCCCTAGCCGAGACTGGAGGCAGGTAATTCAGCCTAGGCTTAGCAATGGTGCAAATGGAAACGTGTGGAGGCAGCCATTTTCTGGAACTTTTGTGCTCCCCTTGGGATGCCTTTCGCAGCTGCCGTGTGCCTGGAGCTCAGAGCTTGCTGGTTTAAAAAGCTCTACACCTAGGCCTAATTCTAACCCTAACTGTAACACTGGTCATTTAAATCAGCCTGGGTTTAGGAATTATCCCAAGGGAAAAGCTGTGGAGACAGCCATGTTGTGGCACTTTTGCGCTCCCCTTGGGATGCCTTTCACAGCTGCAGTGTGCTTGGAGCACAGGGCTTCCTGGTTTAAAAAACCACAACTTTAGCCCAAACTGGAGGCTTCTAAATCAGCCTTCGTTTCGGGACGTCCCCAAGGAAAAAGCTGTGGAGGCAGGCATGTTGAGGCACTTCTGCGCTCTTCTTGGGCAGTCCTTCGCAGCTGCTGTGCTCGTGGAACTCAGGGCTTTCTGGTTAAAAGAACACTAACCCTAGGCCTAACTCAAACCTTAAGCCTAGGAAGGAAAATCAGCCTATGATTCGGGATGGTCTCATGGAAATAACAGTGGAGGCAGCCAAGTTGTGTCACTTTTGCGCTCCCCTTGGGATGCCTTTCACAGCTGCAGTGTGCCTGGAGCACAGGGCTTCCTGGTTTTAAAAGTCCTAGGCCTAAGCTTAACAGTAACCCTAGGAAGGTAAATCAGCCGGGTATTAGGGTTCTTCCTAAGGAAAAAGCTGTGAAAGCAGCCATGTTGTGGCACTTCTGCGCTCCCTTTGGGATGCCTTTGGCAGATGCAGTAAGCTTGGAACTCACGGCTTCCTGGTTAAAAAAATCCTAGCCCTTGGCTGAGCCCTAACCCTAACCCTAGGCAGATAAATCAGCCTAGGTATAGGGATGGTGCCAAGGAAAAAGCTGTGAAAGCTGCCATGTTGTTGCACTTTTGTACTCCCCTTGGGATGCCTTTCACAGCTGCCGTGTGCTTGGAGCTCAGGGCTTCCTGGTTTAAATAACCATGTCCCTAGCTGAGACTGGAGGCAGGTAATTCAGCCTAGGCTTAGCAATGGTGCCCATGAAAACGTGTGGAGGCAGCCATTTTCTGGCACTTTTGTGCTCCCCTTGGGATGCCTTTCGCAGCTGCCGTGTGCCTGGAGCTCAGAGCTTGCTGGTTTAAAAAGCTCTACACCTAGGCGTAACCCTAACCCTAACCGTAACACTGGTCATTTACATCAGCCTGGGTTTAGGAATTATCCCAAGGAAAAAACTGTGGACACAGCCATGTTGTGGCACTTTTGCGCTCCTCTTGGGATGCCTTTCACAGCTGCAGTGTGCTTGGAGCACAGGGCTTCCTGGTTTACAAAACCACAACTTTAGCCCAAACTGGAGGCTTCTAAATCAGCCTTCGTTTCGGGACGTCCCCAAGGAAAAAGCTGTGGAGGCAGGCATGTTGAGGCACTTCTGCGCTCTTCTTGGGTAGTCCTTCGCAGCTGCTGTGTTCTTGGAACTCAGGGCTTTCTGGTTAAAAGAACACTAACCCTAGGCCTAACTCAAACCTTAAGCCTAGGAAGGAAAATCAGCCTATGATTCGGGATGGTCTCATGGAAATAGCAGTGGAGGCAGCCAAGTTGTGTCACTTTTGCGCTCCCCTTGGGATGCCTTTAACAGCTGCAGTGTGCCTGGAGCACAGGGCTTCCTGGTTTTAAAAGTCCTAGGCCTAAGCCTAACAGTAACCCTAGGAAGGTAAATCAGCCGGGTATTAGGGTTCTTCCTAAGGAAAAAGCTGTGAAAGCAGCCATGTTGTGGCACTTCTGCGCTCCCTTTGGGATGCCTTTGGCAGATGCAGTAAGCCTGGAACTCAGGGCTTCCTGGTTAAAAAAATCCTAGCCCTTGGCTGAGCCCTACCCCAAACCCAAGGCAGATAAATCAGCCTAGGTATAGGGATGGTGCCAAGGAAAAAGCTGTGAAAGCTGCCATGTTGTTGCACTTTTGTACTCCCCTTGGGATGCCTTTCACAGCTGTCGTGTGCTTGGAGCTCAGGGCTTCCTGGTTTAAAAACCATGTCCCTAGCTGAGACTGGAGGCAGGTAATTCAGCCTAGGCTTAGCAATGGTGCCAATGAAAACGTGTGGAGGCAGCCATTTCCTGGCACTTTTGTGCTCCCCTTGGGATGCCTTTCGCAGCTGCCGTGTGCCTGGAGCTCAGAGCTTGCTGGTTTAAAAAGCTCTACACCTAGGCGTAACCCTAACCCTGAGCGTAACACTGGTCATTTAAATCAGCCTGGGTTTAGGAATTATCCCAAGGGAAAAGCTGTGGAGACAGCCATGTTGTGGCACTTCTGCGCTCCCCTTGGGATGCCTTTCACAGCTGCAGTGTGCTTGGAGCACAGGGCTTCCTGGTGTAAAATACCACAACTTTAGCCCAAACTGGAGGCTTCTAAATCAGCTTACGTTTCGGGACGTCCGCAAGGAAAAAGCTGTGGAGGCAGGCATGTTGAGGCACTTCTGCGCTCTTCTTGGGCAGTCCTTTGCAGCTGCTGTGTTCTTGGAACTCAGGGCTTTCTGGTTAAAAGAACACTAACCCTAGGCCTAACTCAAACCTTAAGCCTAGGAAGGAAAATCAGCCTATGATTCGGGATGGTCTCATGGAAATAACAGTGGAGGCAGCCAAGTTGTGTCACTTTTGCGCTCCCCTTGGGATGCCTTTAACAGCTGCAGTGTGCCTGGAGCACAGGGCTTCCTGGTTTTAAAAGTCCTAGGCCTAAGCCTAACAGTAACCCTAGGAAGGTAAATCAGCCGGGTATTAGGGTTCTTCCTAAGGAAAAAGCTGTGAAAGCAGCCATGTTGTGGCACTTCTGCGCTCCCTTTGGGATGCCTTTGGCAGATGCAGTAAGCCTGGAACTCACGGCTTCCTGGTTAAAAGAATCCTTGCCCTTGGCTGAGCCCTAACCCTAACCCTAGGCAGATAAATCAGCCTTGGTATAGGGATGGTGCCAAGGAAAAAGCTGTGAAAGCTGCCATGTTGTTGCACTTTTGTACTCCCCTTGGGATGCCTTTCACAGCTGTCGTGTGCTTGGAGCTGAGGGCTTCCTGGTTTAAAAAACCATGTCCCTAGCTGAGACTGGAGGCAGGTGATTCAGCCTAGGCTTAGCAATGGTGCCAATGAAAACGTGTGGAGGCAGCCATTTCCTGGCACTTTTGTGCTCCCCTTGGGATGCCTTTCGCAGCTGCCGTGTGCCTGGAGCTCAGAGCTTGCTGGTTTAAAAAGCTCTACACCTAGGCGTAACCCTAACCCTAACCGTAACACTGGTCATTTAAATCAGCCTGGGTTTAGGAATTATCCCAAGGGAAAAGCTGTGGAGACAGCCATGTTGTGGCACTTTTGCGCTCCCCTTGGGATGCCTTTCACAGCTGCAGTGTGTCTGGAGCACAGGGCTTCCTGGTTTAAAAAACCATGTCCCTAGCTGAGACTGGAGGCAGGTAATTCAGCCTAGGCTTAGCAATGGTGCCAATGAAAACGTGTGGAGGCAGCCATTTTCTGGCACTTTTGTGCTCCCCTTGGGATGCCTTTCGCAGCTGCCGTGTGCCTGGAGCTCAGAGCTTGCTGGTTTAAAAAGCTCTACACCTAGGCGTAACCCTAACCCTAACCGTAACACTGGTCATTTAAATCAGCCTGGGTTTAGGAATTATCCCAAGGGAAAAGCTGTGGAGACAGCCATGTTGTGGCACTTTTGCGCTCCCCTTGGGATGCCTTTCACAGCTGCAGTGTGCTTGGAGCACAGGGCTTCCTGGTTTAAAAAACCACAACTTTAGCCCAAACTGGAGGCTTCTAAATCAGCCTTCGTTTCGGGACGTCCCCAAGGAAAAAGCTGTGGAGGCAGGCATGTTGAGGCACTTCTGCGCTCTTCTTGGGCAGTCCTTCACTGCTGCTGTGTTCATGGAACTCAGGGCTTTCTGATTAAAAGAACACTAACCCTAGGCCTAACTCAAACCTTAAGCCTAGGAAGGAAAATCAGCCTATGATTCGGGATGGTCTCATGGAAATAGCAGTGGAGGCAGCCAAGTTGTGTCACTTTTGCGCTCCCCTTGGGATGCCTTTAACAGCTGCAGTGTGCCTGGAGGACAGAGCTTCCTGGTTTTAAAAGTCCTAGGCCTAAGCCTCACAGCAACTCTAGGAAGATAAATCAGCTGGGTATTAGGGTTCTTCCTAAGGAAAAAGCTGTGAAAGCTGCCATGTTGTGGACCTTCTGCGCTCCCTTTGGGATGCCTTTGGCAGATGCAGTAAGCCTGGAACTCAGGGCTTCCTGGTTAAAAAAATCCTAGCCCTAGGCTGAGCCCTAACCCTAACCCTAGGCAGATAAATCAGCCTAGGTATAGGGATGGTGCCAAGGAAAAAGCGGTGAAAGCTGCCATGTTGTTGCACTTTTGTACTCCCCTTGGGATGCCGTTCACAGCTGTCGTGTGCCTGGGGCTCAGGGCTTCCTGGTTTAAAAATCCATGTCCCTAGCTGAGACTGGAGGCAGGTGATTCAGCCTAGTCTTAGCAATGGTGCCAATGAAAACGTGTGGAGGCAGCCATTTCCTGGCACTTTTGTGCTCCCCTTGGGATGCCTTTCGCAGCTGCCGTGTGCCTGGAGCTCAGAGCTTGCTGGTTTAAAAAGCTCTACACCTAGGCGTAACCCTAACCCTAACCGTAACACTGGTCATTTAAATCAGCCTGGGTTTAGGAATTATCCCAAGGGAAAAGCTGTGGAGACAGCCATGTTGTTGCAATTTTGTACTCCGTTTGGGATGCCTTTCACAGCTGTCGTGTGCTTGGAGCTCAGGGCTTCCTGGTTTAAAAACCATGTCTCTAGCTGAGACTGGAGGCAGGTAATTCAGCCTGGACTTATCAATGGTGCCAATGAAAACGTGTGGAGGCAGCCATTTTCTGGCACTTTTGTGCTCCCCTTGGGATGCCTTCCGTAGCTGCCGTGTGCCTGGAGCTCAGAGCTTGCTGGTTTAAAAAGCTCTACACCTAGGCGTAGTCCTAACCCTAACCGTAACACTGGTCATTTAAATCAGCCTGGGTTTAGGAATTATCCCAAGGGAAAAGCTGTGGAGACAGCCATGTTGTGGCACTTTTGCGCTCCCCTTGGGATGCCTTTCACAGCTGCAGTGTGCTTGGAGCACAGGGCTTCCTGGTTTAAAAAACCACAACTTTAGCCCAAACTGGAGGCTTCTAAATCAGCCTTCGTTTCGGGACGTCCCCAAGGAAAAAGATGTGGAGGCAGGCATGTTGAGGCACTTCTGCGCTCTTCTTGGGCAGTCCTTCACAGCTGCTGTGCTCGTGGAACTCAGGGCTTTCTGATTAAAAGAACACTAACCCTAGGCCTAACTCAAACCTTAAGCCTAGGAAGGAAAATCAGCCTATGATTCGGGATGGTCTCATGGAAATAGCAGCGGAGGCAGCCAAGTTGTGTCACTTTTGCGCTCCCCTTGGGATGCCTTTAACAGCTGCAGTGTGCCTGGAGCACAGGGCTTCCTGGTTTTAAAAGTCCTAGGCCTAAGCCTAACAGCAATCCTAGGAAGGTAAATCAGCCGGGTATTAGGGTTCTTCCTAAGGAAAAAGCTGTGAAAGCAGCCATGTTGTGGCACTTCTGCGCTCCCTTTGGGATGCCTTTGGCAGATGCAGTAATCCTGGAACTCAGGTCTTCGTGGTTAAAAAAATCCTTGCCCTTGGCTGAGCCCTAACCCTAACCCAAGGCAGATAAATCAGCCTAGGTATAGGGATGGTGCCAAGGAAAAAGCTGTGAAAGCTGCCATGTTGTTGCACTTTTGTACTCCCCTTGGGATGCCTTTCACAGCTGCCGTGTGCTTGGAGCTCAGGGCTTCCTGGTTTAAAAAACCATGTCCCTAGCTGAGACTGGAGGCAGGTAATTCAGCCTAGGCTTAGCAATGGTGCCCATGAAAACGTGTGGAGGCAGCCATTTTCTGGCACTTTTGTGCTCCCCTTGGGATGCCTTTCGCAGCTGCCGTGTGCCTGGAGCTCAGAGCTTGCTGGTTTAAAAAGCTCTACACCTAGGCGTAACCCTAACCCTAACCGTAACACTGGTCATTTAAATCAGCCTGGCTTTAGGAATTATCCCAAGGGAAAAGCTGTGGAGACAGCCATGTTGTGGCACTTTTGCGCTCCCCTTGGGATGCCTTTCACAGCTGCAGTGTGTCTGGAGCACAGGGCTTCCTGGTTTGAAAAACCCTGTCCCTAGCTGAGACTGGAGGCAGGTAATTCAGCCTAGGCTTAGCAATGGTGCCAATGAAAACGTGTGGAGGCAGCCATTTTCTGGCACTTTTGTGCTCCCCTTGGGATGCCTTTCGCAGCTGCCGTGTGCCTGGAGCTCAGAGCTTGCTGGTTTAAAAAGCTCTACACCTAGGCGTAACCCTAACCCTAACCGTAACACTGGTCATTTAAATTAGCCTGGGTTTAGGAATTATCCCAAGGGAAAAGCTGTGGAGACAGCCATGTTGTGGCACTTTTGCGCTCCCCTTGGGATGCCTTTCACAGCTGCCGTGTGTCTGGAACTCAGGGCTTCCTGGTTTAAAAAACCATGTCTCTAGCTGAGACTGGAGGCAGGTAATTCAGCCTAGGCTTAGCAATGGTGGCAATGAAAACGTGTGGAGGCAGCCATTTTCTGGCACTTTTGTGCTCCCCTTGGGATGCCTTTCGCAGCTGCCGTGTGCCTGGAGCTCAGAGTTTGCTGGTTTAAAAAGCTCTACACCTAGGCCTAACCCTAACCCTAACCGTAACACTGGTCATTTAAATCAGCCTGGGTTTAGGAATTATCCCAAGGGAAAAGCTGTGGAGACAGCCATGTTGTGGCACTTTTGCGCTCCCCTTGGGATGCCTTTCACAGCTGCAGTGTGCTTGGAGCACAGGGCTTCCTGGTGTAAAATACCACAACTTTAGCCCAAACTGGAGGCTTCTAAATCAGCCTTCGTTTCGGGACGTCCCCAAGGAAAAAGCTGTGGAGGCAGGCATGTTGAGGCACTTCTGCGCTCTTCTTGGGCAGTCCTTCGCAGCTGCTGTGTTCTTGGAACTCACGGCTTTCTGGTTAAAAGAACACTAACCCTAGGCCTAACTCAAACCTTAAGCCTAGGAAGGAAAATCAGCCTATGATTCGGGATGGTCTCATGGAAATAGCAGCGGAGGCAGCCCAGTTGTGTCACTTTTGTGCTCCCCTTGGGATGCCTTTAACAGCTGCAGTGTGCCTGGAGCACAGGGCTTCCTGGTTTTAAAAGTCCTAGGCCTAAGCCTAACAGCAACCCTAGGAAGGTAAACCAGCTGGGTATTAGGGTTCTTCCTAAGGAAAAAGCTGTGAAAGCAGCCATGTTGTGGCACTTCTGCGCTCACTTTGGGATGCCTTTGGCAGATGCAGTAAGCCTGGAACTCAGGGCTTCCTGGTTAAAAAAATCCTAGCCCTAGGCTGAGCCCTAACCCTAACCCTAGGCAGATAAATCAGCCTAGGTATAGGGATGGTGCCAAGGAAAAAGCTGTGAAAGCTGCCATGTTGTTGCACTTTTGTACTCCCCTTGGGATGCCTTTCACAGCTGCCGTGTGCCTGGAGCTCAGGGCTTCCTGGTTTAAAAATCCATGTCCCTAGCTGAGACTGGAGGCAGGTAATTCAGCCTAGGCTTATCAATGGTGCCAATGAAAACGTGTGGAGGCAGCCATTTTCTGGCGCTTTTGTGCTCCCCTTGGGATGCCTTTCGTAGCTGCCGTGTGCCTGGAGCTCAGAGCTTGCTGGTTTAAAAAGCTCTACACCTAGGCGTAGTCCTAACCCTATCCGTAACACTGGTCATTTAAATCAGCCTGGGTTTAGGAATTATCCCAAGGGAAAAGCTGTGGAGACAGCCATGTTGTGGCACTTTTGCGCTTTCCTTGGGATGCCTTTCACAGCTGCAGTGAGCTTGGAGCACAGGGCTTCCTGGTGTAAAAAACCACAACTTTAGCCCAAACTGGAGGCTTCTAAATCAGCCTTCGTTTCGGGACGTCCCCAAGGAAAAAGCTGTGGAGGCAGGCATGTTGAGGCACTTCTGCGCTCTTCTTGGGCAGTCCTTCACAGCTGCTGTGCTCGTGGAACTCAGGGCTTTCTGATTAAAAGAACACTAACCCTAGGCCTAACTCAAACCTTAAGCCTTGGAAGGAAAATCAGCCTATGATTCGGGATGGTCTCATGGAAATAGCAGTGGAGGCAGCCAAGTTGTGTCACTTTTGCGCTCCCCTTGGGATGCCTTTAACAGCTGCAGTGTGTCTGGAGCACAGGGCTTCCTGGTTTTAAAAGTCCTAGGCCTAAGCCTAACAGTAACCCTAGGAAGGTAAATCAGCCGGGTATTAGGGTTCTTCCTAAGGAAAAAGCTGTGAAAGCAGCCATGTTGTGGCACTTCTGCGCTCCCTTTGGGATGCCTTTGGCAGATGCAGTAAGCCTGGAACTCAGGGCTTCCTGGTTAAAAGAATCCTTGCCCTTGGCTGAGCCCTAACCCTAACCCTAGGCAGATAAATCAGCCTAGGTATAGGGATGGTGCCAAGGAAAAAGCTGTGAAAGCTGCCATGTTGTTGCACTTTTGTACTCCCCTTGGGATGTCTTTCACAGCTGTCGTTTGCTTGGAGCTCAGGGCTTCCTGGTTTAAAAAACCATGTCCCTAGCTGAGACTGGAGGCAGGTAATTCAGCCTAGGCTTAGCAATGGTGCCAATGAAAACGTGTGGAGGCAGCCATTTTCTGGCACTTTTGTGCTCCCCTTGGGATGCCTTTCGCAGCTGCCGTGTGCCTGGAGCTCAGAGCTTGCTGGTTTAAAAAGCTCTACACCTAGGCGTAACCCTAACCCTAACCGTAACACTGGTCATTTAAATCAGCCTGGGTTTAGGAATTATCCCAAGGGAAAAGCTGTGGAGACAGCCATGTTGTGGCACTTTTGCGCTCCCCTTGGGATGCCTTTCACAGCTGCAGTGTGTCTGGAGCACAGGGCTTCCTGGTTTAAAAAACCATGTCCCTAGCTGAGACTGGAGGCAGGTAATTCAGCCTAGGCTTAGCAATGGTGCCAATGAAAACGTGTGGAGGCAGCCATTTCCTGGCACTTTTGTGCTCCCCTTGGGATGCCTTTCGCAGCTGCCGTGTGCCTGGAGCTCAGAGCTTGCTGGTTTAAAAAGCTCTACACCTAGGCGTAACCCTAACCCTAACCGTAACACTGGTCATTTAAATCAGCCTGGGTTTAGGAATTATCCCAAGGGAAAAGCTGTGGAGACAGCCATGTTGTGGCACTTTTGCGCTCCCCTTGGGATGCCTTTCACAGCTGCAGTGTGTCTGGAGCACAGGGCTTCCTGGTTTAAAAAACCATGTCCCTAGCTGAGACTGGAGGCAGGTAATTCAGCCTAGGCTTAGCAATGGTGCCAATGAAAACGTGTGGAGGCAGCCATTTCCTGGCACTTTTGTGCTCCCCTTGGGATGCCTTTCGCAGCTGCCGTGTGCCTGGAGCTCAGAGCTTGCTGGTTTAAAAAGCTCTACACCTAGGCGTAACCCTAACCCTAACCGTAACACTGGTCATTTAAATCAGCCTGGGTTTAGGAATTATCCCAAGGGAAAAGCTGTGGAGACAGCCATGTTGTGGCACTTTTGCGCTCCCCTTGGGATGCCTTTCACAGCTGCCGTGTGTCTGGAGCACAGGGCTTCCAGGTTTAAAAAACCATGTCTCTAGCTGAGACTGGAGGCAGGTAATTCAGCCTAGGCTTAGCAATGGTGCCAATGAAAACGTGTGGAGGCAGCCATTTTCTGGCACTTTTGTGCTCCCCTTGGGATGCCTTTCGCAGCTGCCGTGTGCCTGGAGCTCAGAGTTTGCTGGTTTAAAAAGCTCTACACCTAGGCGTAACCCTAACCCTAACCGTAACACTGGTCATTTAAATCAGCCTGGGTTTAGGAATTATCCCAAGGGAAAAGCTGTGGAGACAGCCATGTTGTGGCACTTTTGCGCTCCCCTTGGGATGCCTTTCACAGCTGCAGTGTGCTTGGAGCACAGGGCTTCCTGGTGTAAAATACCACAACTTTAGCCCAAACTGGAGGCTTCTAAATCAGCCTTCGTTTCGGGACGTCCCCAAGGAAACAGCTGTGGAGGCAGGCATGTTGAGGCACTTCTGCGCTCTTCTTGGGCAGTCCTTCGCAGCTGCTGTGTTCTTGGAACTCACGGCTTTCTGGTTAAAAGAACACTAACCCTAGGCCTAACTCAAACCTTAAGCCTAGGAAGGAAAATCAGCCTATGATTCGGGATGGTCTCATGGAAATAGCAGTGGAGGCAGCCAAGTTGTGTCACTTTTGCGCTCCCCTTGGGATGCCTTTCACAGCTGCAGTGTGCCTGGAGCACAGGGCTTCCTGGTTTTAAAAGTCCTAGGCCTAAGCCTAACAGCAACCCTAGGAAGGTAAATCAGCTGGGTATTAGGGTTCTTCCTAAGGAAAAAGCTGTGAAAGCAGCCATGTTGTGGCACTTCTGCGCTCCCTTTGGGATGCCTTTGGCAGATGCAGTAAGCCTGGAACTCAGGGCTTCCTGGTTAAAAGAATCCTTGCCCTTGGCTGAGCCCTAACCCTAACCCTAGGCAGATAAATCAGCCTAGGTAGAGGGATGGTGCCAAGGAAAAAGCTGTGAAAGCTGCCATGTTGTTGCACTTTTGTACTCCCCTTGGGATGTCTTTCACAGCTGTCGTTTGCTTGGAGCTCAGGGCTTCCTGGTTTAAAAAACCATGTCCCTAGCTGAGACTGGAGGCAGGTAATTCAGCCTAGGCTTAGCAATGGTGCCAATGAAAACGTGTGGAGGCAGCCATTTTCTGGCACTTTTGTGCTCCCCTTGGGATGCCTTTCGCAGCTGCCGTGTGCCTGGAGCTCAGAGCTTGCTGGTTTAAAAAGCTCTACACCTAGGCGTAACCCTAACCCTAACCGTAACAATGGTCATTTAAATCAGCCTGGCTTTAGGAATTATCCCAAGGGAAAAGCTGTGGAGACAGCCATGTTGTGGCACTTTTGCGCTCCCCTTGGGATGCCTTTCACAGCTGCAGTGTGTCTGGAGCACAGGGCTTCCTGGTTTAAAAAACCATGTCCCTAGCTGAGACTGGAGGCAGGTAATTCAGCCTAGGCTTAGCAATGGTGCCAATGAAAACGTGTGGAGGCAGCCATTTTCTGGCACTTTTGTGCTCCCCTTGGGATGCCTTTCGCAGCTGCCGTGTGCCTGGAGCTCAGAGCTTGCTGGTTTAAAAAGCTCTACACCTAGGCGTAACCCTAACCCTAACTGTAACACTGGTCATTTAAATCAGACTGGGTTTAGGAATTATCCCAAGGAAAAAGCTGTGAAAGCAGCCATGTTGTGGCACTTCTGCGCTCCCTTTGGGATGCCTTTGGCAGATGCAGTAAGCCTGGAACTCAGGGCTTCCTGGTTAAAAAAATCCTAGCCCTTGGCTGAGCCCTAACCCTAACCCTAGGCAGATAAATCAGCCTAGGTATAGGGATGGTGCCAAGGAAAAAGCTGTGAAAGCTGCCATGTTGTTGCACTTTTGTACTCCCCTTGGGATGCCTTTCACAGCTGCCGTGTGCCTGGAGCTCAGGGCTTCCTGGTTTAAAAATCCATGTCCCTAGCTGAGACTGGAGGCAGGTAATTCAGCCTAGGCTTATCAATGGTGCCAATGAAAACGTGTGGAGGCAGCCATTTTCTGGCGCTTTTGTGCTCCCCTTGGGATGCCTTTCGTAGCTGCCGTGTGCCTGGAGCTCAGAGCTTGCTGGTTTAAAAAGCTCTACACCTAGGCGTAATCCTACCCCTAACCGTAACACTGGTCATTTAAATCAGCCTGGGTTTAGGAATTATCCCAAGGGAAAAGCTGTGGAGACAGCCATGTTGTGGCACTTTTGCGCTCCCCTTGGGATGCCTTTCACAGCTGCAGTGTGCTTGGAGCACAGGGCTTCCTGGTTTAAAAAACCACAACTTTAGCCCAAACTGGAGGCTTCTAAATCAGCCTATGATTCGGGATGGTCTCATGGAAATAGCAGTGGAGGCAGCCAAGTTGTGTCACTTTTGCGCTCCCCTTGGGATGCCTTTAACAGCTGCAGTGTGCCTGGAGCACAGGGCTTCCCGGTTTAAAAGTCCTAGGCCTAAGCCTAACAGTAACCCTAGGAAGGAAAATCAGCCGGGTATTAGGGTTCTTCCTAAGGAAAAAGCTGTGAAAGCAGCCATGTTGTGGCACTTTTGCGCTCCCCTTGGGATGCCTTTCACAGCTGCAGTGTGCTTGGAGCACAGGGCTTCCTGGTTTAAAATACCACAACTTTAGCCCAAACTGGAGGCTTCTAAATCAGCCTTCGTTTCGGGACGTCCCCAAGGAAAAAGCTGTGCAGGCAGGCATGTTGAGGCACTTCTGCGCTCTTCTTGGGTAGTCCTTCGCAGCTGCTGTGTTCTTGGAACTCACGGCTTTCTGGTTAAAAGAACACTAACCCTAGGCCTAACTCAAACCTTAAGCCTAGGAAGGAAAATCAGCCTATGATTCGGGATGGTCTCATGGAAATAGCAGTGGAGGCAGCCAAGTTGTGTCACTTTTGCGCTCCCCTTGGGATGCCTTTAACAGCTGCAGTGTGCCTGGAGCACAGGGCTTCCTGGTTTTAAAAGTCCTAGGCCTAAGCCTAACAGTAACCCTAGGAAGGTAAATCAGCCGGGTATTAGGGTTCTTCCTAAGGAAAAAGCTGTGAAAGCAGCCATGTTGTGGCACTTCTGTGCTCCCTTTGGGATGCCTTTGGCAGATGCAGTAAGCCTGGAACTCAGGGCTTCCTGGTTAAAAAAATCCTAGCCCTTGGCTGAGCCCTAACCCTAACCCTAGGCAGATAAATCAGCCTAGGTATAGGGATGGTGCCAAGGAAAAAGCTGTGAAAGCTGCCATGTTGTTGCACTTTTGTACTCCCCTTGGGATGCCTTTCACAGCTGCCGTGTGCCTGGAGCTCAGGGCTTCCTGGTTTAAAAAACCATGTCCCTAGCTGAGACTGGAGGCAGGTGATTCCGCCTAGGCTTAGCAATGGTGCCAATGAAAACGTGTGGAGGCAGCCATTTCCTGGCACTTTTGTGCTCCCCTTGGGATGTCTTTCGCAGCTGCCGTGTGCTTGGAGCTCAGAGCTTGCTGGTTTAAAAAGCTCTACACCTAGGCGTAACCCTAACCCTAACCGTAACACTGGTCATTTAAATCAGCCTGGGTTTAGGAATTATCCCAAGGGAAAAGCTGTGGAGACAGCCATGTTGTGGCACTTTTGCGCTCCCCTTGGGATGCCTTTCACAGCTGCAGTGTGCTTGGAGCACAGGGCTTCCTGGTTTAAAAAACCACAACTTTAGCCCAAACTGGAGGCTTCTAAATCAGCCTTCGTTTCGGGACGTCCCCAAGGAAAAAGCTGTGGAGGCAGGCATGTTGAGGCACTTCTGCGCTCTTCTTGGGTAGTCCTTCGCAGCTGCTGTGTTCTTGGAACTCAGGGCTTTCTGGTTAAAAGAACACTAACCCTAGGCCTAACTCAAACCTTAAGCCTAGGAAGGAAAATCAGCCTATGGTTCGGGATGGTCTCATGGAAATAGCAGTGGAGGCAGCCAAGTTGTGTCACTTTTGCGCTCCCCTTGGGATGCCTTTAACAGCTGCAGTGTGCCTGGAGCACAGGGCTTCCTGGTTTTAAAAGCCCCAGGCCTAAGCCTAACAGTAACCCTAGGAAGGTAAATCAGCCGGGTATTAGGGTTCTTCCTAAGGAAAAAGCTGTGAAAGCAGCCATGTTGTGGCACTTCTGTGCTCCCTTTGGGATGCCTTTGGCAGATGCAGTAAGCCTGGAACTCAGGGCTTCCTGGTTAAAAAAATCCTAGCCCTTGGCTGAGCCCTAACCCTAACCCTAGGCAGATAAATCAGCCTAGGTATAGGGATGGTGCCAAGGAAAAAGCTGTGAAAGCTGCCATGTTGTTGCACTTTTGTACTCCCCTTGGGATGCCTTTCACAGCTGCCGTGTGCCTGGAGCTCAGGGCTTCCTGGTTTAAAAAACCATGTCCCTAGCTGAGACTGGAGGCAGGTGATTCAGCCTAGGCTTAGCAATGGTGCTAATGAAAACGTGTGGAGGCAGCCATTTCCTGGCACTTTTGTGCTCCCCTTGGGATGCCTTTCGCAGCTGCCGTGTGCCTGGAGCTCAGAGCTTGCTGGTTTAAAAAGCTCTACACCTAGGCGTAACCCTAACCCTAACCGTAACAATGGCCATTTAAATCAGCCTGGGTTTAGGAATTATCCCAAGGGAAAAGCTGTGGAGACAGCCATGTTGTGGCACTTTTGCGCTCCCCTTGGGATGCCTTTCACAGCTGCAGTGTGTCTGGAGCACAGGGCTTCCTGGTTTAAAAAACCATGTCCCTAGCTGAGACTGGAGGCAGGTAATTCAGCCTAGGCTTAGCAATGGTGCCAATGAAAACGTGTGGAGGCAGCCATTTCCTGGCACTTTTGTGCTCCCCTTGGGATGCCTTTCGCAGCCGCCGTGTGCCTGGAGCTCAGAGCTTGCTGGTTTAAAAAGCTCTACACCTAGGCGTAACCCTAACCCTAACTGTAACACTGGTCATTTAAATCAGACTGGGTTTAGGAATTATCCCAAGGAAAAAGCAGTGAAAGCAGCCATGTTGTGGCACTTCTGCGCTCCCTTTGGGATGCCTTTGGCAGATGCAGTAAGCCTGGAACTCAGGGCTTCCTGGTTAAAAAAATCCTAGCCCTTGGCTGAGCCCTAACCCTAACCCTAGGCAGATAAATCAGCCTAGGTATAGGGATGGTGCCAAGGAAAAAGCTGTGAAAGCTGCCATGTTGTTGCACTTTTGTACTCCCCTTGGGATGCCTTTCACAGCTGCCGTGTGCCTGGAGCTCAGGGCTTCCTGGTTTAAAAATCCATGTCCCTAGCTGAGACTGGAGGCAGGTAATTCAGCCTAGGCTTATCAATGGTGCCAATGAAAACGTGTGGAGGCAGCCATTTTCTGGCGCTTTTGTGCTCCCCTTGGGATGCCTTTCGTAGCTGCCGTGTGCCTGGAGCTCAGAGCTTGCTGGTTTAAAAAGCTCTACACCTAGGCGTAATCCTACCCCTAACCGTAACACTGGTCATTTAAATCAGCCTGGGTTTAGGAATTATCCCAAGGGAAAAGCTGTGGAGACAGCCATGTTGTGGCACTTTTGCGCTCCCCTTGGGATGCCTTTCACAGCTGCAGTGTGCTTGGAGCACAGGGCTTCCTGGTTTAAAAAACCACAACTTTAGCCCAAACTGGAGGCTTCTAAATCAGCCTAAGATTCGGGATGGTCTCATGGAAATAGCAGTGGAGGCAGCCAAGTTGTGTCACTTTTGCGCTCCCCTTGGGATGCCTTTAACAGCTGCAGTGTGCCTGGAGCACAGGGCTTCCCGGTTTAAAAGTCCTAGGCCTAAGCCTAACAGTAAACCTAGGAAGGAAAATCAGCCGGGTATTAGGGTTCTTCCTAAGGAAAAAGCTGTGAAAGCAGCCATGTTGTGGCACTTTTGCGCTCCCCTTGGGATGCCTTTCACAGCTGCAGTGTGCTTGGAGCACAGGGCTTCCTGGTTTAAAATACCACAACTTTAGCCCAAACTGGAGGCTTCTAAATCAGCCTTCGTTTCGGGACGTCCCCAAGGAAAAAGCTGTGCAGGCAGGCATGTTGAGGCACTTCTGCGCTCTTCTTGGGTAGTCCTTCGCAGCTGCTGTGTTCTTGGAACTCAGGGCTTTCTGGTTAAAAGAACACTAACCCTAGGCCTAACTCAAACCTTAAGCCTAGGAAGGAAAATCAGCCTATGGTTCGGGATGGTCTCATGGAAATAGCAGTGGAGGCAGCCAAGTTGTGTCACTTTTGCGCTCCCCTTGGGATGCCTTTAACAGCTGCAGTGTGCCTGGAGCACAGGGCTTCCTGGTTTTAAAAGCCCCAGGCCTAAGCCTAACAGTAACCCTAGGAAGGTAAATCAGCCGGGTATTAGGGTTCTTCCTAAGGAAAAAGCTGTGAAAGCAGCCATGTTGTGGCACTTCTGTGCTCCCTTTGGGATGCCTTTGGCAGATGCAGTAAGCCTGGAACTCAGGGCTTCCTGGTTAAAAAAATCCTAGCCCTTGGCTGAGCCCTAACCCTAACCCTAGGCAGATAAATCAGCCTAGGTATAGGGATGGTGCCAAGGAAAAAGCTGTGAAAGCTGCCATGTTGTTGCACTTTTGTACTCCCCTTGGGATGCCTTTCACAGCTGCCGTGTGCCTGGAGCTCAGGGCTTCCTGGTTTAAAAAACCATGTCCCTAGCTGAGACTGGAGGCAGGTGATTCAGCCTAGGCTTAGCAATGGTGCCAATGAAAACGTGTGGAGGCAGCCATTTCCTGGCACTTTTGTGCTCCCCTTGGGATGCCTTTCGCAGCTGCCGTGTGCCTGGAGCTCAGAGCTTGCTGGTTTAAAAAGCTCTACACCTAGGCGTAACCCTAACCCTAACCGTAACACTGGTCATTTAAAGCAGCCTGGGTTTAGGAATTATCCCAAGGGAAAAGCTGTGGAGACAGCCATGTTGTGGCACTTTTGCGCTCCCCTTGGGATGCCTTTCACAGCTGCAGTGTGCTTGGAGCACAGGGCTTCCTGGTTTAAAAAACCACAACTTTAGCCCAAACTGGAGGCTTCTAAATCAGCCTATGATTCGGGATGGTCTCATGGAAATAGCAGTGGAGGCAGCCAAGTTGTGTCACTTTTGCGCTCCCCTTGGGATGCCTTTAACAGCTGCAGTGTTCCTGGAGCACAGGGCTTCCTGGTTTAAAAAACCATGTCCCTAGCTGAGACTGGAGGCAGGTAATTCAGCCTAGGCTTAGCAATGGTGCCAATGAAAACGTGTGGAGGCAGCCATTTCCTGGCACTTTTGTGCTCCCCTTGGGATGCCTTTCGCAGCTGCCGTGTGCCTGGAGCTCAGAGCTTGCTGGTTTAAAAAGCTCTACACCTAGGCGTAACCCTAACCCTAACCGTAACACTGGTCATTTAAAGCAGCCTGGGTTTAGGAATTATCCCAAGGGAAAAGCTGTGGAGACAGCCATGTTGTGGCACTTTTGCGCTCCCCTTGGGATGCCTTTCACAGCTGCAGTGTGCTTGGAGCACAGGGCTTCCTGGTTTAAAAAACCACAACTTTAGCCCAAACTGGAGGCTTCTAAATCAGCCTTCGTTTCGGGACGTCCCCAAGGAAAAAGCTGTGGAGGCAGGCATGTTGAGGCACTTCTGCGCTCTTCTTGGGTAGTCCTTCGCAGCTGCTGTGTTCTTGGAACTCAGGGCTTTCTGGTTAAAAGAACACTAACCCTAGGCCTAACTCAAACCTTAAGCCTAGGAAGGAAAATCAGCCTATGATTCGGGATGGTCTCATGGAAATAGCAGTGGAGGCAGCCAAATTGTGTCACTTTTGCGCTCCCCTTGGGATGCCTTTAACAGCTGCAGTGTGCCTGGAGCACAGGGCTTCCTGGTTTTAAAAGTCCTAGGCCTAAGACTAACAGTAACCCTAGGAAGGTAAATCAGCCGGGTATTAGGGTTCTTCCTAAGGAAAAAGCTGTGAAAGCAGCCATGTTGTGGCACTTCTGCGCTCCCTTTGGGATGCCTTTGGCAGATGCAGTAAGCCTGGAACTCAGGGCTTCCTGCTTAAAAAAATCGTAGCCCTCGGCTGAACCCTAAACATAACCCTAGGCAGATAAATCAGCCTTGGTATAGGGATGGTGCCAAGGAAAAAGCTGTGAAAGCTGCCATGTTGTTGCACTTTTGTACTCCCCTTGGGATGCCTTTCACAGCTGCCGTGTGCCTGGAGCTCAGGGCTTCCTGGTTTAAAAAACCATGTCCCTAGCTGAGACTGGAGGCAGGTGATTCAGCCTAGGCTTAGCAATGGTGCCAATGAAAATGTGTGGAGGCAGCCATTTTCTGGCCCATTTGTGCTCCCCTTGGGATGCCTTTCGCAGCTGCCGTGTGCCTGGAGCTCAGAGCTTGCTGGTTTAAAAAGCTCTACACCTAGGCGTAACCCTAACCCTATCCGTAACACTGGTCATTTAAATCAGCCTGGGTTTAGGAATTATCCCAAGGGAAAAGCTGTGGAGACAGCCATGTTGTGGCACTTTTGCGCTCCCCTTGGGATGCCTTTCACAGCTGCAGTGTGCTTGGAGCACAGGGCTTCCTGGTTTAAAAAACCACAACTTTAGCCCAAACTGGAGGCTTCTAAATCAGCCTTCGTTTCGGGACGTCCCCAAGGAAAAAGCTGTGGAGGCAGGCATGTTGAGGGCACTTCTGCGCTCTTCTTGGGTAGTCCTTCGCAGCTGCTGTGTTCTTGGAACTCAGGGCTTTCTGGTTAAAAGAACACTAACCCTAGGCCTAACTCAAACCTTAAGCCTAGGAAGGAAAATCAGCCTATGATTCGGGATGGTCTCATGGAAATAGCAGTGGAGGCAGCCAAGTTGTGTCACTTTTGCGCTCCCCTTGGGATGCCTTTAACAGCTGCAGTGTGCCTGGAGCACAGGGCTTCCTGGTTTTAAATGTCCTAGGCCTAGGCCTAACAGTAACCCTAGGAAGGTAAATCAGCCGGGTATTAGGGTTCCTCCTAAGGAAAAAGCTGTGAAAGCAGCCATGTTGTGGACCTTCTGCGCTCCCTTTGGGATGCCTTTGGCAGATGCAGTAAGCCTGGAACTCAGGGCTTCCTGGTTAAAAAAATCCTAGCCCTAGGCTGAGCCCTAACCCTAACCCTAGGCAGATAAATCAGCCTAGGTATAGGGATGGTGCCAAGGAAAAAGCTGTGAAAGCTGCCATGTTGTTGCACTTTTGTACTCCCCTTGGGATGCCTTTCACAGCTGCCGTTTGCCTGGAGCTCAGGGCTTCCTGGTTTAAAAAACCATGTCCCTAGCTGAGACTGGAGGCAGGTGATTCAGCCTAGGCTTAGCAATGGTGCCAATGAAAACGTGTGGAGGCAGCCATTTTCTGGCACTTTTGTGCTCCCCTTGGGATGCCTTTCGCAGCTGCCGTGTGCCTGGAGCTCAGAGCTTGCTGGTTTAAAAAGCTCTACACCTAGGCGTAACCCTAACCCTAACCGTAACACTGGTCATTTAAATCAGCCTGGGTTTAGGAATTATCCCAAGGGAAAAGCTGTGGAGACAGCCATGTTGTGGCACTTTTGCGCTCCCCTTGGGATGCCTTTTGCAGCTGCAGTGTGCTTGGAGCACAGGGCTTCCTGGTTTAAAAAACCACAACTTTAGCCCAAACTGGAGGCTTCTAAATCAGCCTATGATTCGGGATGGTCTCATGGAAATAGCAGTGGAGGCAGCCAAGTTGTGTCACTTTTGCGCTCCCCTTGGGATGCCTTTCACAGCTGCAGTGTGCCTGGAGCACAGGGCTTCCCGGTTTAAAAGTCCTAGGCCTAAGCCTAACAGTAACCCTAGGAAGGAAAATCAGCCGGGTATTAGGGTTCTTCCTAAGGAAAAAGCTGTGAAAGCAGCCATGTTGTGGCACTTTTGCGCTCCCCTTGGGATGCCTTTCACAGCTGCAGTGTGCTTGGAGCACGGGGCTTCCTGGTTTAAAATACCACAACTTTAGCCCAAACTGGAGGCTTCTAAATCAGCCTTCGTTTCGGGACGTCCCCAAGGAAAAAGCTGTGGAGGCAGGCATGTTGAGGCACTTCTGCGCTCTTCTTGGGTAGTCCTTCGCAGCTGCTGTGTTCTTGGAACTCAGGGCTTTCTGGTTAAAAGAACACTAACCCTAGGCCTAACTCAAACCTTAAGCCTAGGAAGGAAAATCAGCCTATGATTCGGGATGGTCTCATGGAAATAGCAGTGGAGGCAGCCAAGTTGTGTCACTTTTGCGCTCCCCTTGGGATGCCTTTAACAGCTGCAGTGTGCCTGGAGCACAGGGCTTCCTGGTTTTAAAAGTCCTAGGCCTAAGCCTAACAGTAACCCTAGGAAGGTAAATCAGCCGGGTATTAGGGTTCTTCCTAAGGAAAAAGCTGTGAAAGCAGCCATGTTGTGGCACTTCTGTGCTCCCTTTGGGATGCCTTTGGCAGATGCAGTAAGCCTGGAACTCAGGGCTTCCTGGTTAAAAAAATCCTAGCCCTTGGCTGAGCCCTAACCCTAACCCTAGGCAGATAAATCAGCCTAGGTATAGGGATGGTGCCAAGGAAAAAGCTGTGAAAGCTGCCATGTTGTTGCACTTTTGTACTCCCCTTGGGATGCCTTTCACAGCTGCCGTGTGCCTGGAGCTCAGGGCTTCCTGGTTTAAAAAACCATGTCCCTAGCTGAGACTGGAGGCAGGTGATTCAGCCTAGGCTTAGCAATGGTGCCAATGAAAACGTGTGGAGGCAGCCATTTCCTGGCACTTTTGTGCTCCCCTTGGGATGCCTTTCGCAGCTGCCGTGTGCTTGGAGCTCAGAGCTTGCTGGTTTAAAAAGCTCTACACCTAGGCGTAACCCTAACCCTAACCGTAACACTGGTCATTTAAATCAGCCTGGGTTTAGGAATTATCCCAAGGGAAAAGCTGTGGAGACAGCCATGTTGTGGCACTTTTGCGCTCCCCTTGGGATGCCTTTCACAGCTGCAGTGTGCTTGGAGCACAGGGCTTCCTGGTTTAAAAAACCACAACTTTAGCCCAAACTGGAGGCTTCTAAATCAGCCTTCGTTTCGGGACGTCCCCAAGGAAAAAGCTGTGGAGGCAGGCATGTTGAGGCACTTCTGCGCTCTTCTTGGGTAGTCCTTCGCAGCTGCTGTGTTCTTGGAACTCAGGGCTTTCTGGTTAAAAGGACACTAACCCTAGGCCTAACTCAAACCTTAAGCCTAGGAAGGAATATCAGCCTATGATTCGGGATGGTCTCATGGAAATAGCAGTGGAGGCAGCCAAGTTGTGTCACTTTTGCGCTCCCCTTGGGATGCCTTTAACAGCTGCAGTGTGCCTGGAGCACAGGGCTTCCTGGTTTTAAAAGCCCCAGGCCTAAGCCTAACAGTAACCCTAGGAAGGTAAATCAGCCGGGTATTAGGGTTCTTCCTAAGGAAAAAGCTGTGAAAGCAGCCATGTTGTGGCACTTCTGCGATCCCTTTGGGATGCCTTTGGCAGATGCAGTAAGCCTGGAACTCAGGGCTTCCTGGTTAAAAAAATCCTAGCCCTTGGCTGAGCCCTAACCCTAACCCTAGGCAGATAAATCAGCCTAGGTATAGGGATGGTGCCAAGGAAAAAGCTGTGAAAGCTGCCATGTTGTTGCACTTTTGTACTCCCCTTGGGATGCCTTTCACAGCTGCCGTGTGCCTGGAGCTCAGGGCTTCCTGGTTTAAAAAACCATGTCCCTAGCTGAGACTGGAGGCAGGTGATTCAGCCTAGGCTTAGCAATGGTGCCAATGAAAACGTGTGGAGGCAGCCATTTCCTGGCACTTTTGTGCTCCCCTTGGGATGCCTTTCGCAGCTGCCGTGTGCCTGGAGCTCAGAGCTTGCTGGTTTAAAAAGCTCTACACCTAGGCGTAACCCTAACCCTAACCGTAACACTGGTCATTTAAATCAGCCTGGGTTTAGGAATTATCCCAAGGGAAAAGCTGTGGAGACAGCCATGTTGTGGCACTTTTGCGCTCCCCTTGGGATGCCTTTCACAGCTGCAGTGTGCTTGGAGCACAGGGCTTCCTGGTTTAAAAAACCACAACTTTAGCCCAAACTGGAGGCTTCTAAATCAGCCTTCGTTTCGGGACGTCCCCAAGGAAAAAGCTGTGGAGGCAGGCATGTTGAGGCACTTCTGCGCTCTTCTTGGGTAGTCCTTCGCAGCTGCTGTGTTCTTGGAACTCAGGGCTTTCTGGTTAAAAGAACACTAACCCTAGGCCTAACTCAAACCTTAAGCCTAGGAAGGAAAATCAGCCTATGATTCGGGATGGTCTCATGGAAATAGCAGTGGAGGCAGCCAAGTTGTGTCACTTTTGCGCTCCCCTTGGGATGCCTTTAACAGCTGCAGTGTGCCTGGAGCACAGGACTTCCTGGTTTTAAAAGTCCTAGGCCTAAGCCTAACAGTAACCCTAGGAAGGTAAATCAGCCGGGTATTAGGGTTCTTCCTAAGGAAAAAGCTGTGAAAGCAGCCATGTTGTGGCACTTCTGTGCTCCCTTTGGGATGCCTTTGGCAGATGCAGTAAGCCTGGAACTCAGGGCTTCCTGGTTAAAAAAATCCTAGCCCTAGGCTAAGCCCTAACCCTAACCCTAGGCAGATAAATCAGCCTAGGTATAGGGATGGTGCCAAGGAAAAAGCTGTGAAAGCTGCCATGTTGTTGCACTTTTGTACTCCCCTTGGGATGCCTTTCACAGCTGCCGTGTGCCTGGAGCTCAGGGCTTCCTGGTTTAAAAAACCATGTCCCTAGCTGAGACTGGAGGCAGGTCATTCAGCCTAGGCTTAGCAATGGTGCCAATAAAAATGTGTGGAGGCAGCCATTTTCTGGCACTTTTGTGCTCCCCTTGGGATGCCTTTCGCAGCTGCCGTGTGCCTGGAGCTCAGAGCTTGCTGGTTTAAAAAGCTCTACACCTAGGCGTAACCCTAACCCTAACCGTAACACTGGTCATTTAAATCAGCCTGGGTTTAGGAATTATCCCAAGGGAAAAGCTGTGGAGGCAGCCATGTTGTGGCACTTTTGCGCTCCCCTTGGGATGCCTTTCACAGCTGCAGTGTGCTTGGAGCACAGGGCTTCCTGGTGTAAAAAACCACAACTTTAGCCCAAACTGGAGGCTTCTAAATCAGCCTTCGTTTCGGGACGTCCCCAAGGAAAAAGCTGTGGAGGCAGGCATTTGGATGCACATCTGCGCTCTTCTTGGGTAGTCCTTCGCAGCTGCTGTGTTCTTGGAACTCAGGGCTTTCTGGTTAAAAGAACACTAACCCTAGGCCTAACTCAAACCTTAAGCCTAGGAAGGAAAATCAGCCTATGATTCGGGATGGTCTCATGGAAATAGCAGTGGAGGCAGCCAAGTTGTGTCACTTTTGCGCTCCCCTTGGGATGCCTTTAACAGCTGCAGTGTGCCTGGAGCACAGGACTTCCTGGTTTTAAAAGTCCTAGGCCTAAGCCTAACAGTAACCCTAGGAAGGTAAATCAGCCGGGTATTAGGGTTCTTCCTAAGGAAAAAGCTGTGAAAGCAGCCATGTTGTGGCACTTCTGTGCTCCCTTTGGGATGCCTTTGGCAGATGCAGTAAGCCTGGAACTCAGGGCTTCCTGGTTAAAAAAATCCTAGCCCTAGGCTAAGCCCTAACCCTAACCCTAGGCAGATAAATCAGCCTAGGTATAGGGATGGTGCCAAGGAAAAAGCTGTGAAAGCTGCCATGTTGTTGCACTTTTGTACTCCCCTTGGGATGCCTTTCACAGCTGCCGTGTGCCTGGAGCTCAGGGCTTCCTGGTTTAAAAAACCATGTCCCTAGCTGAGACTGGAGGCAGGTCATTCAGCCTAGGCTTAGCAATGGTGCCAATGAAAATGTGTGGAGGCAGCCATTTTCTGGCACTTTTGTGCTCCCCTTGGGATGCCTTTCGCAGCTGCCGTGTGCCTGGAGCTCAGAGCTTGCTGGTTTAAAAAGCTCTACACCTAGGCGTAACCCTAACCCTAACCGTAACACTGGTCATTTAAATCAGCCTGGGTTTAGGAATTATCCCAAGGGAAAAGCTGTGGAGGCAGCCATGTTGTGGCACTTTTGCGCTCCCCTTGGGATGCCTTTCACAGCTGCAGTGTGCTTGGAGCACAGGGCTTCCTGGTGTAAAAAACCACAACTTTAGCCCAAACTGGAGGCTTCTAAATCAGCCTTCGTTTCGGGACGTCCCCAAGGAAAAAGCTGTGGAGGCAGGCATTTGGATGCACATCTGCGCTCTTCTTGGGTAGTCCTTCGCAGCTGCTGTGTTCTTGGAACTCAGGGCTTTCTGGTTAAAAGAACACTAACCCTAGGCCTAACTCAAACCTTAAGCCTAGGAAGGAAAATCAGCCTATGATTCGGGATGGTCTCATGGAAATAGCAGTGGAGGCAGCCAAGTTGTGTCACTTTTGCGCTCCCCTTGGGATGCCTTTAACAGCTGCAGTGTGCCTGGAGCACAGGGCTTCCTGGTTTTAAAAGTCCTAGGCCTAAGCCTAACAGTAACCCTAGGAAGGTAAATCAGCCGGGTATTAGGGTTCTTCCTAAGGAAAAAGCTGTGAAAGCAGCCATGTTGTGGCACTTCTGCGCTCCCTTTGGGATGCCTTTGGCAGATGCAGTAAGCCTGGATCTCAGGGCTTCCTGCTTAAAAAAATCGTAGCCCTAGGCTGAACCCTAACCATAACCCTAGGCAGATAAATCAGCCTTGGTATAGGGATGGTGCCAAGGAAAAAGCTGTGAAAGCTGCCATGTTGTTGCACTTTTGTACTCCCCTTGGGATGCCTTTCACAGCTGCCGTGTGCCTGGAGCTCAGGGCTTCCTGGTTTAAAAAACCATGTCCCTAGCTGAGACTGGAGGCAGGTGATTCAGCCTAGGCTTAGCAATGGTGCCAATGAAAATGTGGAGGCAGCCATTTTCTGGCATATTTGTGCTCCCCTTGGGATGCCTTTCGCAGCTGCCGTGTGCCTGGAGCTCAGAGCTTGCTGGTTTAAAAAGCTCTACACCTAGGCGTAACCCTAACCCTATCCGTAACACTGGTCATTTAAATCAGCCTGGGTTTAGGATATATCCCAAGGGAAAAGCTGTGGAGACAGCCATGTTGTGGCACTTTTGCGCTCCCCTTGGGATGCCTTTCACAGCTGCAGTGTGCTTGGAGCACAGGGCTTCCTGGTTTAAAAAACCACAACTTTAGCCCAAACTGGAGGCTTCTAAATCAGCCTTCGTTTCGGGACGTCCCCAAGGAAAAAGCTGTGGAGGCAGGCATGTTGAGGGTACTTCTGCGCTCTTCTTGGGTAGTCCTTCGCAGCTGCTGTGTTCTTGGAACTCAGGGCTTTCTGGTTAAAAGAACACTAACCCTAGGCCTAACTCAAACCTTAAGCCTAGGAAGGAAAATCAGCCTATGATTCGGGATGGTCTCATGGAAATAGCAGTGGAGGCAGCCAAGTTGTGTCACTTTTGCGCTCCCCTTGGGATGCCTTTAACAGCTGCAGTGTGCCTGGAGCACAGGGCTTCCTGGTTTTAAATGTCCTAGGCCTAGGCCTAACAGTAACCCTAGGAAGGTAAATCAGCCGGGTATTAGGGTTCCTCCTAAGGAAAAAGCTGTGAAAGCAGCCATGTTGTGGACCTTCTGCGCTCCCTTTGGGATGCCTTTGGCAGATGCAGTAAGCCTGGAACTCAGGGCTTCCTGGTTAAAAAAATCCTAGCCCTAGGCTGAGCCCTAACCCTAACCCTAGGCAGATAAATCAGCCTAGGTATAGGGATGGTGCCAAGGAAAAAGCTGTGAAAGCTGCCATGTTGTTGCACTTTTGTACTCCCCTTGGGATGCCTTTCACAGCTGCCGTTTGCCTGGAGCTCAGGGCTTCCTGGTTTAAAAAACCATGTCCCTAGCTGAGACTGGAGGCAGGTGATTCAGCCTAGGCTTAGCAATGGTGCCAATGAAAACGTGTGGAGGCAGCCATTTTCTGGCACTTTTGTGCTCCCCTTGGGATGCCTTTCGCAGCTGCCGTGTGCCTGGAGCTCAGAGCTTGCTGGTTTAAAAAGCTCTACACCTAGGCGTAACCCTAACCCTAACCGTAACACTGGTCATTTAAATCAGCCTGGGTTTAGGAATTATCCCAAGGGAAAAGCTGTGGACACAGCCATGTTGTGGCACTTTTGCGCTCCCCTTGGGATGCCTTTCACAGCTGCAGTGTGCTTGGAGCACAGGGCTTCCTGGTGTAAAAAACCACAACTTTAGCCCAAACTGGAGGCTTCTAAATCAGCCTATGATTCGGGATGGTCTCATGGAAATAGCAGTGGAGGCAGCCAAGTTGTGTCACTTTTGCGCTCCCCTTGGGATGCCTTTAACAGCTGCAGTGTGCCTGGAGCACAGGGCTTCCTGGTTTTAAAAGTCCTAGGCCTAAGCCTAACAGTAACCCTAGGAAGGTAAATCAGCTGGGTTTTAGGGTTCTTCCTAAGGAAAAAGCTGTGAAAGCAGCCATGTTGTGGCACTTCTGCGCTCCCTTTGGGATGCCTTTGGCAGATGCAGTAAGCCTGGAACTCAGGGCTTCCTGGTTAAAAAAATCCTTGCCCTTGGCTGAGCCCTAACCCTAACCCAAGGCAGATAAATCAGCCTAGGTATAGGGATGGTGCCAAGGAAAAAGCTGTGAAAGCTGCCATGTTGTTGCACTTTTGTACTCCCCTTGGGATGCCTTTCACAGCTGCCGTGTGCCTGGAGCTCAGGGCTTCCTGGTTTAAAAATCCATGTCCCTAGCTGAGACTGGAGGCAGGTGATTCAGCCTAGGCTTAGCAATGGTGCCAATGAAAACGTGTGGAGGCAGCCATTTTCTGGCACTTTTGTGCTCCCCTTGGGATGCCTTTCGCAGCTGCCGTGTGCCTGGAGCTCAGAGCTTGCTGGTTTAAAAAGCTCTACACCTAGGCGTAACCCTAACCCTAACCGTAACACTGGTCATTTAAATCAGCCTGGGTTTAGGAATTATCCCAAGGGAAAAGCTGCGGAGACAGCCATGTTGTGGCACTTTTGCGCTCCCCTTGGGATGCCTTTCACAGCTGCAGTGTGCTTGGAGCACAGGGCTTCCTGGTGTAAAAAACCACAACTTTAGCCCAAACTGGAGGCTTCTAAATCAGCCTTCGTTTCGGGACGTCCCCAAGGAAAAAGCTGTGGAGGCAGGCATGTTGAGGCACTTCTGCGCTCTTCTTGGGTAGTCCTTCGCAGCTGCTGTGTTCTTGGAACTCAGGGCTTTCTGGTTAAAAGAACACTAACCCTAGGCCTAAGTCAAACCTTAAGCCTAGGAAGGAAAATCAGCCTATGATTCGGGATGGTCTCATGGAAATAGCAGTGGAGGCAGCCAAGTTGTGTCACTTTTGCGCTCCCCTTGGGATGCCTTTAACAGCTGCAGTGTGCCTGGAGCACAGGGCTTCCTGGTTTTAAAAGTCCTAGGCCTAAGCCTAACAGTAACCCTAGGAAGGTAAATCAGCTGGGTATTAGGGTTCTTCCTAAGGAAAAAGCTGTGAAAGCAGCCATGTTGTGGCACTTCTGCACTCCCTTTGGGATGCCTTTGGCAGATGCAGTAAGCCTGGAACTCAGGGCTTCCTGGTTAAAAAAATCCTAGCCCTAGGCTGAGCCCTAACCCTAACCCTAGGCAGATAAATCAGCCTAGGTATAGGGATGGTGCCAAGGAAAAAGCTGTGAAAGCTGCCATGTTGTTGCACTTTTGTACTCCCCTTGGGATGCCTTTCACAGCTGCCATGTGCCTGGAGCTCAGGGCTTCCTGGTTTAAAAAACCATGTCCCTAGCTGAGACTGGAGGCAGGTGATTCAGCCTAGGCTTAGCAATGGTGCCAATGAAAACGTGTGGAGGCAGCCATTTTCTGGCACTTTTGTGCTCCCCTTGGGATGCCTTTCGCAGCTGCCGTGTGCCTGGAGCTCAGAGCTTGCTGGTTTAAAAAGCTCTACACCTAGGCGTAACCCTAACCCTAACCGTAACACTGGTCATTTAAATCAGCCTGGGTTTAGGAATTATCCCAAGGGAAAAGCTGTGGAGACAGCCATGTTGTGGCACTTTTGCGCTCCCCTTGGGATGCCTTTCACAGCTGCAGTGTGCTTGGAGCACAGGGCTTCCTGGTTTAAAATACCACAACTTTAGCCCAAACTGGAGGCTTCTAAATCAGCCTTCGTTTCGGGACGTCCCCAAGGAAAAAGCTGTGGAGGCAGGCATGTTGAGGCACTTCTGCGCTCTTCTTGGGTAGTCCTTCGCAGCTGCTGTGTTCTTGGAACTCAGGGCTTTCTGGTTAAAAGAACATTAACCCTAGGCCTAACTCAAACCTTAAGCCTAGGAAGGAAAATCAGCCTATGATTCGGGATGGTCTCATGGAAATAGCAGTGGAGGCAGCCAAGTTGTGTCACTTTTGCGCTCCCCTTGGGATGCCTTTAACAGCTGCAGTGTGCCTGGAGCACAGGGCTTCCTGGTTTTAAAAGTCCTAGGCCTAAGCCTAACAGTAACCCTAGGAAGGTAAATCAGCCGGGTATTAGGGTTCTTCCTAAGGAAAAAGCTGCGAAAGCAGCCATGTTGTGGCACTTCTGCACTCCCCTTGGGATGCTTTTAACAGCTGCAGTGTGCCTGGAGCACAGGGCTTCCTGGTTTTAAAAGTCCTAGGCCTAGGCCTAACAGTAACCCTAGGAAGGTAAATCAGCCGGGTATTAGGGTTCTTCCTATGGAAAAAGCTGTGAAAGCAGCCATGTTGTGGCACTTCTGCGCTCCCTTTGGGATGCCTTTGGCAGATGCAGTAAGCCTGGAACTCAGGGCTTCCTGCTTAAAAAAATCCTAGCCCTAGGCTGAGCCATAATCCTAACCCTAGGCAGATAAATCAGCCTAGATAGAGGGATGGTGCCAAGGAAAAAGCTGTGAAAGCTGCCATGTTGTTGCACTTTTGTGCTCCCCTTGGGATGCCTTTCACAGCTGCCGTGTGCCTGGAGCTCAGGGCTTCCTGGTTTAAAAAACCATGTCCCTAGCTGAGACTGGAGGCAGGTAATTCAGCCTAGGCTTAGCAATGGTGCCCATGAAAACGTGTGGAGGCAGCCATTTTCTGGCACTTTTGTGCTCCACTTGGGATGCCTTTCGCAGCTGCCGTGTGCCTGGAGCTCAGAGCTTGCTGGTTTAAAAAGCTCTACACCTAGGCGTAACCGTACCCTAACCGTAACACTGGTCATTTAAATCAGCCTGGGTTTAGGAATTATCCCAAGGGAAAAGCTGTGGAGACAGCCATGTTGTGGCACTTTTGCGCTCCCCTTGGGATGCCTTTCACAGCTGCAGTGTGCTTGGAGCACAGGGCTTCCTGGTTTAAAATACCACAACTTTAGCCTAAACTGGAGGCTTCTAAATCAGCCTTCGTTTCGGGACGTCCCCAAGGAAAAAGCTGTGGAGGCAGGCATGTTGAGGCACTTCTGCGCTCTTCTTGGGCAGTCCTTCGCAGCTCCTGTGTTCTTGGAACTCAGGGCTTTCTGGTTAAAAGAACACTAACCCTAGGCCTAACTCAAACCTTAAGCCTAGGAAGGAAAATCAGCCTATGATTCGGGATGGTCTCATGGAAATAGCAGTGGAGGCAGCCAAGTTGTGTCACTTTTGCGCTCCCCTTGGGATGCCTTTAACAGCTGCAGTGTGCCTGGAGCACAGGGCTTCCTGGTTTTAAAAGTCCTAGGCCTAAGCCTAACAGTAACCCTAGGAAGGTAAATCAGCCGGGTATTAGGGTTCTTCCTAAGGAAAAAGCTGCGAAAGCAGCCATGTTGTGGCACTTCTGCGCTCCCTTTGGGATGCCTTTGGCAGATGCAGTAAGCCTGGAACTCAGGGCTTCCTGGTTAAAAAAATCCTAGCCCTAGGCTGAGCCCTAACCCTAACCCTAGGCAGATAAATCAGCCTAGGTATAGGGATGGTGCCAAGGAAAAAGCTGTGAAAGCTGCCATGTTGTTGCACTTTTGTACTCCCCTTGGGATGCCTTTCACAGCTGCCGTGTGTCTGGAGCACAGGGCTTCCTGGTTTAAAAAACCATGTCCCTAGCTGAGACTGGAGGCAGGTAATTCAGCCTAGGCTTAGCAATGGTGCCCATGAAAATGTGGAGGCAGCCATTTTCTGGCACTTTTGTGCTCCCCTTGGGATGCCTTTCGCAGCTGCCGTGTGCCTGGAGCTCAGAGCTTGCTGGTTTAAAAAGCTCTACACCTAGGCGTAACCCTAACCCTATCCGTAACACTGGTCATTTAAATCAGCCTGGGTTTAGGAATTATCCCAAGGGAAAAGCTGTGGAGACAGCCATGTTGTGGCACTTTTGCGCTCCCCTTGGGATGCCTTTCACAGCTGCAGTGTGCTTGGAGCACAGGGCTTCCTGGTGTAAAAAACCACAACTTAAGCCCAAACTGGAGGCTTCTAAATCAGCCTTCGTTTCGGGACGTCCCCAAGGAAAAAGCTGTGGAGGCAGGCATGTTGAGGGCACTTCTGCGCTCTTCTTAGGTAGTCCTTCGCAGCTGCTGTGTTCTTGGAACTCAGGGCTTTCTGGTTAAAAGAACACTAACCCTAGGCCTAACTCAAACCTTAAGCCTAGGAAGGAAAATCAGCCTATGATTCGGGATGGTCTCATGGAAATAGCAGTGGAGGCAGCCAAGTTGTGTCACTTTTGCGCTCCCCTTGGGATGCCTTTAACAGCTGCAGTGTGCCTGGAGCACAGGGCTTCCTGGTTTTAAATGTCCTAGGCCTAGGCCTAACAGTAACCCTAGGAAGGTAAATCAGCCGGGTATTAGGGTTCCTCCTAAGGAAAAAGCTGTGAAAGCAGCCATGTTGTGGACCTTCTGCGCTCCCTTTGGGATGCCTTTGGCAGATGCAGTAAGCCTGGAACTCAGGGCTTCCTGGTTAAAAAAATCCTAGCCCTAGGCTGAGCCCTAACCCTAACCCTAGGCAGATAAATCAGCCTAGGTATAGGGATGGTGCCAAGGAAAAAGCTGTGAAAGCTGCCATGTTGTTGCACTTTTGTACTCCCCTTGGGATGCCTTTCACAGCTGCCGTGTGCCTGGAGCTCAGGGCTTCCTGGTTTAAAAAACCATGTCCCTAGCTGAGACTGGAGGCAGGTGATTCAGCCTAGGCTTAGCAATGGTGCCAATGAAAACGTGTGGAGGCAGCCATTTTCTGGCACTTTTGTGCTCCCCTTGGGATGCCTTTCGCAGCTGCCGTGTGCCTGGAGCTCAGAGCTTGCTGGTTTAAAAAGCTCTACACCTCGGCGTATTCCTAACCCTAACCGTAACACTGGTCATTTAAATCAGCCTGGGTTTAGGAATTATCCCAAGGGAAAAGCTGTGGAGGCAGCCATGTTGTGGCACTTTTGCACTCCCCTTGGGATGCCTTTCACAGCTGCAGTGAGCTTGGAGCACAGGGCTTCCTGGTGTAAAAAACCACAACTTTAGCCCAAACTGGAGGCTTCTAAATCAGCCTTCGTTTCGGGACGTCCCCAAGGAAAAAGCTGTGGAGGCAGGCATGTTGAGGCACTTCTGCGCTCTTCTTGGGTAGTCCTTCGCAGCTGCTGTGTTCTTGGAACTCAGGGCTTTCTGGTTAAAAGAACACTAACCCTAGGCCTAACTCAAACCTTAAGCCTAGGAAGGAAAATCAGCCTATGATTCGGGATGGTCTCATGGAAATAGCAGTGGAGGCAGCCAAGTTGTGTCACTTTTGCGCTCCCCTTGGGATGCCTTTAACAGCTGCAGTGTGCCTGGAGCACAGGGCTTCCTGGTTTTAAATGTCCTAGGCCTAGGCCTAACAGTAACCCTAGGAAGGTAAATCAGCCGGGTATTAGGGTTCCTCCTAAGGAAAAAGCTGTGAAAGCAGCCATGTTGTGGCACTTCTGCGCTCCCCTTGGGATGCCTTTAACAGCTGTCATGTGCCTGGAGCACAGGGCTTCCTGGTTTTAAAAGTCCTAGGCCTAGGCCTACCAGTAACCCTAGGAAGGTAAATCAGCCGGGTATTAGGGTTCTTCCTAAGGAAAAAGCTGTGAAAGCAGCCATGTTGTGGCACTTCTGCACTCCCTTTGGGATGCCTTTGGCAGATGCAGTAAGCCTGGAACGCAGGGCTTCCTGGTTAAAAAAATCCTTGCCCTTGGCTGAGCCCTAACCCTAACCCTAGGCAGATAAATCAGCCTAGGTATAGGGATGGTGCCAAGGAAAAAGCTGTGAAAGCTGCCATGTTGTTGCACTTTTGTACTCCCCTTGGGATGCCTTTCACAGCTGCCGTGTGCCTGGAGCTCAGGGCTTCCTGGTTTAAAAAACCATGTCCCTAGCTGAGACTGGAGGCAGGTAATCCAGCCTAGGCTTAGCAATGGTGCCAATGAAAACGTGTGGAGGCAGCCATTTTCTGGCACTTTTGTGCTCCCCTTGGGATGCCTTTCGCAGCTGCCGTGTGCCTGGAGCTCAGAGCTTGCTGGTTTAAAAAGCTCTACACCTAGGCGTAACCCTAACCCTAACCGTAACACTGGTCATTTAAATCAGCCTGGGTTTAGGAATTATCCCAAGGGAAAAGCTGTGGAGACAGCCATGTTGTGGCACTTTTGCGCTCCCCTTGGGATGCCTTTCACAGCTGCAGTGAGCTTGGAGCACAGGGCTTCCTGGTGTAAAAAACCACAACTTTAGCCCAAACTGGAGGCTTCTAAATCAGCCTTCGTTTCGGGACGTCCCCAAGGAAAAAGCTGTGGAGGCAGGCATGTTGAGGCACTTCTGCGCTCTTCTTGGGTAGTCCTTCGCAGCTGCTGTGTTCTTGGAACTCAGGGCTTTCTGGTTAAAAGAACACTAACCCTAGGCCTAACTCAAACCTTAAGCCTAGGAAGGAAAATCAGCCTATGATTGGGGATGGTCTCATGGAAATAGCAGTGGAGGCAGCCAAGTTGTGTCACTTTTGCGCTCCCCTTGGGATGCCTTTCACAGCTGCAGTGTGCCTGGAGCACAGGGCTTCCTGGTTTTAAAAGTCCTAGGCCTAAGCCTAACAGTAACCCTAGGAAGGTAAATCAGCCGGGTATTAGGGTTCTTCCTAAGGAAAAAGCTGTGAAAGCAGCCATGTTGTGGCACTTCTGCGCTCCCTTTGGGATGCCTTTGGCAGATGCAGTAAGCCTGGAACTCAGGGCTTCCTGGTTAAAAAAATCCTAGCCCTTGGCTGAGCCCTAACCCTAACCCTAGGCAGATAAATCAGCCTAGGTATAGGGATGGTGCCAAGGAAAAAGCTGTGAAAGCTGCCATGTTGTTGCACTTTTGTACTCCCCTTGGGATGCCTTTCACAGCTGCCGTGTGTCTGGAGCTCAGGGCTTCCTGGTTTAAAAAACCATGTCCCTAGCTGAGACTGGAGGCAGGTAATTCAGCCTCGGCTTAGCAATGGTGCCAATAAAAACGTGTGGAGGCAGCCATTTTCTGGCACTTTTGTGCTCCCCTTGGGATGCCTTTCGCAGCTGCCGTGTGCCTGGAGCTCAGAGCTTGCTGGTTTAAAAAGCTCTACACCTAGGCATAACCCTAACCCTAACTGTAACACTGGTCATTTAAATCAGCCTGGGTTTAGGAATTATCCCAAGGGAAAAGCTGTGGACACAGCCATGTTGTGGCACTTTTGCGCTCCCCTTGGGATGCCTTTCACAGCTGCAGTGTGCTTAGAGCACAGGGCTTCCTGGTGTAAAAAACCACAACTTTAGCCCAAACTGGAGGCTTCTAAATCAGCCTTCGTTTCGGGACGTCCCCAAGGAAAAAGCTGTGGAGGCAGGCATGTTGAGGCACTTCTGCGCTCTTCTTGGGTAGTCCTTCGCAGCTGCTGTGTTCTTGGAACTCAGGGCTTTCTGGTTAAAAGAACACTAACCCTAGGCCTAACTCAAACCTTAAGCCTAGGAAGGAAAATCAGCCTATGATTCGGGATGGTCTCATGGAAATAGCAGTGGAGGCAGCCAAGTTGTGTCACTTTTGCGCTCCCCTTGGGATGCCTTTAACAGCTGCAGTGTGCCTGGAGCACAGGGCTTCCTGGTTTTAAAAGTCCTAGGCCTAGGCCTAACAGTAACCCTAGGAAGGTAAATCAGCCGGGTATTAGGGTTCTTCCTAAGGAAAAAGCTGTGAAAGCAGCCATGTTGTGGCACTTCTGCACTCCCTTTGGGATGCCTTTGGCAGATGCAGTAAGCCTGGAACTCAGGGCTTCCTGCTTAAAAACTCCTTGCCCTTGGCTGAGCCCTAACCCTAACCCTAGGCAGATAAATCAGCCTAGGTAGAGGGATGGTGCCAAGGAAAAAGCTGTGAAAGCTGCCATGTTGTTGCACTTTTGTACTCCCCTTGGGATGCCTTTCACAGCTGCCGTGTGCCTGGAGCTCAGGGCTTCCTGGTTTAAAAAACCATGTCCCTAGCTGAGACTGGAGACAGGTAATTCAGCCTATGCTTAGCAATGGTGCCAATAAAAACGTGTGGAGGCAGCCATTTTCTGGCACTTTTGTGCTCCCCTTGGGATGCCTTTCGCAGCTGCCGTGTGCCTGGAGCTCAGAGCTTGCTGGTTTAAAAAGCTCTACACCTAGGCATAACCCTAACCCTAACCGTAACACTGGTCATTTAAATCAGCCTGGGTTTAGGAATTATCCCAAGGGAAAAGCTGTGGAGACAGCCATGTTGTGGCACTTTTGCGCTCCCCTTGGGATGCCTTTCACAGCTGCAGTGAGCTTGGAGCACAGGGCTTCCTGGTGTAAAAAACCACAACTTTAGCCCAAACTGGAGGCTTCTAAATCAGCCTTCGTTTCGGGACGTCCCCAAGGAAAAAGCTGTGGAGGCAGGCATGTTGAGGCACTTCTGCACTCTTCTTGGGTAGTCCTTCGCAGCTGCTGTGCTCTTGGAACTCAGGGCTTTCTGGTTAAAAGAACACTAACCCTAGGCCTAACTCAAACCTTAAGCCTGGGAAGGAAAATCAGCCTATGATTTGGGATGGTCTCATGGAAATAGCAGTGGAGGCAGCCAAGTTGTGTCACTTCTGCGCTCCCCTTGGGATGCCTTTAACAGCTGCAGTGTGCCTGGAGTACAGGGCTTCCTGGTTTAAAAGTCCTAGGCCTAAGCCTAACAGTAACCCTAGGAAGGTAAATCAGCCGGGTATTAGGGTTCTTCCTAAGGAAAAAGCTGTGAAAGCAGCCATGTTGTGGAACTTCTGCACTCCCTTTGGGATGCCTTTGGCAGATGCAGTAAGCCTGGAACTCAGGGCTTCCTGGTTAAAAAAATCCTAGCCCTAGGCTGAGCCCTAACCCTAACCCTAGGCAGATAAATCAGCCTAGGTATAGGGATGGTGCCAAGGAAAAAGCTGTGAAAGCTGCCATGTTGTTGCACTTTTGTACTCCCCTTGGGATGCCTTTCACAGCTGCCATGTGCCTGGAGCTCAGGGCTTCCTGGTTTAAAAAACCATGTCCCTAGCTGAGACTGGAGGCAGGTGATTCAGCCTAGGCTTAGCAATGTTGCCAATGAAAACGTGTGGAGGCAGCCATTTTCTGGCACTTTTGTGCTCCCCTTGGGATGCCTTTCGCAGCTGCCGTGTGCCTGGAGCTCAGAGCTTGCTGGTTTAAAAAGCTCTACACCTAGGCGTAAACCTAACCCTAACCGTAACACTGGTCATTTAAATCAGCCTGGGTTTAGGAATTATCCCAAGGGAAAAGCTGTGGAGACAGCCATGTTGTGGCACTTTTGCGCTCCCCTTGGGATGCCTTTCACAGCTGCAGTGTGCTTGGAGCACAGGGCTTCCTGGTTTAAAATACCACAACTTTAGCCCAAACTGGAGGCTTCTAAATCAGCCTCCGTTTCGGGACGTCCCCAAGGAAAAAGCTGTGGAGGCAGGCATGTTGAGGCACTTCTGCGCTCTTCTTGGGTAGTCCTTCGCAGCTGCTGTGTTCTTGGAACTCAGGGCTTTCTGGTTAAAAGAACACTAACCCTAGGCCTAACTCAAACCTTAAGCCTAGGAAGGAAAATCAGCCTATGATTCGGGATGGTTTCATGGAAATAGCAGTGGAGGCAGCCAAGTTGTGTCACTTTTGCGCTCCCCTTGGGATGCCTTTAACAGCTGCAGTGTGCCTGGAGCACAGGGCTTCCTGGTTTTAAAAGTCCTAGGCCTAAGCCTAACAGTAACCCTAGGAAGGTAAATCAGCCGGGTATTAGGGTTCTTCCTAAGGAAAAAGCTGCGAAAGCAGCCATGTTGTGGCACTTCTGCGCTCCCCTTGGGATGCTTTTAACAGCTGCAGTGTGCCTGGAGCACAGGGCTTCCTGGTTTTAAAAGTCCTAGGCCTAGGCCTAACAGTAACCCTAGGAAGGTAAATCAGCCGGGTATTAGGGTTCTTCCTAAGGAAAAAGCTGTGAATGCAGCCATGTTGTGGCACTTCTGCGCTCCCTTTGGGATGCCTTTGGCAGATGCAGTAAGCCTGGAACTCAGGGCTTCCTGCTTAAAAAAATCCTAGCCCTAGGCTGAGCCATAATCCTAACCCTAGGCAGATAAATCAGCCTAGATAGAGGGATGGTGCCAAGGAAAAAGCTGTGAAAGCTGCCATGTTGTTGCACTTTTGTGCTCCCCTTGGGATGCCTTTCACAGCTGCCGTGTGCCTGGAGCTCAGGGCTTCCTGGTTTAAAAAACCATGTCCCTAGCTGAGACTGGAGGCAGGTAATTCAGCCTAGGCTTAGCAATGGTGCCCATGAAAACGTGTGGAGGCAGCCATTTTCTGGCACTTCTGTGCTCCCCTTGGGATGCCTTTCGCAGCTGCCGTGTGCCTGGAGCTCAGAGCTTGCTGGTTTAAAAAGCTCTACACCTAGGCGTAACCCTAACCCTAACCGTAACACTGGTCATTTAAATCAGCCTGGGTTTAGGAATTATCCCAAGGGAAAAGCTGTGGAGACAGCCATGTTGTGGCACTTTTGCGCTCCCCTTGGGATGCCTTTCACAGCTGCAGTGTGCTTGGAGCACAGGGCTTCCTGGTTTAAAATACCACAACTTTAGCCCAAACTGGAGGCTTCTAAATCAGCCTTCGTTTCGGGACGTCCCCAAGGAAAAAGCTGTGGAGGCAGGCATGTTGAGGCACTTCTGCGCTCTTCTTGGGCAGTCCTTCGCAGCTGCTGTGTTCTTGGAACTCAGGGCTTTCTGGTTAAAAGAACACTAACCCTAGGCCTAACTCAAACCTTAAGCCTAGGAAGGAAAATCAGCCTATGATTCGGGATGGTCTCATGGAAATAGCAGTGGAGGCAGCCAAGTTGTGTCACTTTTGCGCTCCCCTTGGGATGCCTTTAACAGCTGCAGTGTGCCTGGAGCACAGGGCTTCCTGGTTTTAAAAGTCCTAGGCCTAAGCCTAACAGTAACCCTAGGAAGGTAAATAAGCCGGGTATTAGGGTTCTTCCTAAGGAAAAAGCTGTGAAAGCAGCCATGTTGTGGCACTTCTGCGCTCCCTTTGGGATGCCTTTGGCAGATGCAGTAAGCCTGGAACTCAGGGCTTCCTGCTTAAAAAAATCCTAGCCCTAGGCTGAGCCCTAACCCTAACCCTAGGCAGATAAATCAGCCTAGGTATAGGGATGGTGCCAAGGAAAAAGCTGTGAAAGCTGCCATGTTGTTGCACTTTTGTACTCCCCTTGGGATGCCTTTCACAGCTGCAGTGTGTCTGGAGCACAGGGCTTCCTGGTTTAAAAAACCATGTCCCTAGCTGAGACTGGAGGCAGGTAATTCAGCCTAGGCTTAGCAATGGTGCCCATGAAAATGTGGAGGCAGCCATTTTCTGGCACTTTTGTGCTCCCCTTGGGATGCCTTTCGCAGCTGCCGTGTGCCTGGAGCTCAGAGCTTGCTGGTTTAAAAAGCTCTACACCTAGGCGTAACCCTAACCCTATCCGTAACACTGGTCATTTAAATCAGCCTGGGTTTAGGAATTATCCCAAGGGAAAAGCTGTGGAGACAGCCATGTTGTGGCACTTTTGTGCTCTCCTTGGGATGCCTTTCACAGCTGCAGTGTGCTTGGAGCACAGGGCTTCCTGGTGTAAAAAACCACAACTTTAGCCCAAACTGGAGGCTTCTAAATCAGCCTTCGTTTCGGGACGTCCCCAAGGAAAAAGCTGTGGAGGCAGGCATGTTGAGGGCACTTCTGCGCACTTGTTGGGTAGTCCTTCGCAGCTGCTGTGTTCTTGGAACTCAGGGCTTTCTGGTTAAAAGAACACTAACCCTAGGCCTAACTCAAACCTTAAGCCTAGGAAGGAAAATCAGCCTATGATTCGGGATGGTCTCATGGAAATAGCAGTGGAGGCAGCCAAGTTGTGTCACTTTTGCGCTCCCCTTGGGATGCCTTTAACAGCTGCAGTGTGCCTGGAGCACAGGGCTTCCTGGTTTTAAATGTCCTAGGCCTAGGCCTAACAGTAACCCTAGGAAGGTAAATCAGCCGGGTATTAGGGTTCCTCCTAAGGAAAAAGCTGTGAAAGCAGCCATGTTGTGGACCTTCTGCGCTCCCTTTGGGATGCCTTTGGCAGATGCAGTAAGCCTGGAACTCAGGGCTTCCTGGTTAAAAAAATCCTAGCCCTAGGCTGAGCCCTAACCCTAACCCTAGGCAGATAAATCAGCCTAGGTATAGGGATGGTGCCAAGGAAAAAGCTGTGAAAGCTGCCATGTTGTTGCACTTTTGTACTCCCCTTGGGATGCCTTTCACAGCTGCCGTGTGCCTGGAGCTCAGGGCTTCCTGGTTTAAAAAACCATGTCCCTAGCTGAGACTGGAGGCAGGTGATTCAGCCTAGGCTTAGCAATGGTGCCAATGAAAACGTGTGGAGGCAGCCATTTTCTGGCACTTTTGTGCTCCCCTTGGGATGCCTTTCGCAGCTGCCGTGTGCCTGGAGCTCAGAGCTTGCTGGTTTAAAAAGCTCTACACCTAGGCGTATTCCTAACCCTAACCGTAACACTGGTCATTTAAATCAGCCTGGGTTTAGGAATTATCCCAAGGGAAAAGCTGTGGAGGCAGCCATGTTGTGGCACTTTTGCGCTCCCCTTGGGATGCCTTTCACAGCTGCAGTGTGCTTGGAGCACAGGGCTTCCTGGTGTAAAAAACCACAACTTTAGCCCAAACTGGAGGCTTCTAAATCAGCCTTCGTTTCGGGACGTCCCCAAGGAAAAAGCTGTGGAGGCAGGCATGTTGAGGCACTTCTGCGCTCTTCTTGGGTAGTCCTTCGCAGCTGCTGTGTTCTTGGAACTCAGGGCTTTCTGGTTAAAAGAACACTAACCCTAGGCCTAACTCAAACCTTAAGCCTAGGAAGGAAAATCAGCCTATGATTCGGGATGGTCTCATGGAAATAGCAGTGGAGGCAGCCAAGTTGTGTCACTTTTGCGCTCCCCTTGGGATGCCTTTAACAGCTGCAGTGTGCCTGGAGCACAGGGCTTCCTGGTTTTAAAAGTCCTAGGCCTAGGCCTAACAGTAACCCTAGGAAGGTAAATCAGCCGGGTATTAGGGTTCCTCCTAAGGAAAAAGCTGTGAAAGCAGCCATGTTGTGGCACTTCTGCGCTCCCCTTGAGATGCCTTTAACAGCTGCAGTGTGCCTGGAGCACAGGGCTTCCTGGTTTTAAAAGTCCTAGGCCTAGGCCTAACAGTAACCCTAGGAAGGTAAATCAGCCGGGTATTAGGGTTCTTCCTAAGGAAAAAGCTGTGAAAGCAGCCATGTTGTGGCACTTCTGCACTCCCTTTGGGATGCCTTTGGCAGATGCAGTAAGCCTGGAACGCAGGGCTTCCTGGTTAAAAAAATCCTTGCCCTTGGCTGAGCCCTAACCCTAACCCTAGGCAGATAAATCAGCCTAGGTATAGGGATGGTGCCAAGGAAAAAGCTGTGAAAGCTGCCATGTTGTTGCACTTTTGTACTCCCCTTGGGATGCCTTTCACAGCTGCCGTGTGTCTGGAGCACAGGGCTTCCTGGTTTAAAAAACCATGTCCCTAGCTGAGACTGGAGGCAGGTAATTCAGCCTAGGCTTAGCAATGGTGCCAATGAAAATGTGGAGGCAGCCATTTTCTGGCACTTTTGTGCTCCCCTTGGGATGCCTTTCGCAGCTGCCGTGTGCCTGGAGCTCAGAGCTTGCTGGTTTAAAAAGCTCTACACCTAGGCGTAACCCTAACCCTATCCGTAACACTGGTCATTTAAATCAGCCTGGGTTTAGGAATTATCCCAAGGGAAAAGCTGTGGAGACAGCCATGTTGTGGCACTTTTGCGCTCCCCTTGGGATGCCTTTCACAGCTGCAGTGAGCTTGGAGCACAGGGCTTCCTGGTGTAAAAACCCACAACTTTAGCCCAAACTGGAGGCTTCTAAATCAGCCTTCGTTTCGGGACGTCCCCAAGGAAAAAGCTGTGGAGGCAGGCATGTTGAGGCACTTCTGCGCTCTTCTTGGGTAGTACTTCGCAGCTGCTGTGTTCTTGGAACTCAGGGCTTTCTGGTTAAAAGAACACTAACCCTAGGCCTAACTCAAACCTTAAGCCTAGGAAGGAAAATCAGCCTATGATTCGGGATGGTCTCATGGAAATAGCAGTGGAGGCAGCCAAGTTGTGTCACTTTTGCGCTCCCCTTGGGATGCCTTTAACAGCTGCAGTGTGCCTGGAGCACAGGGCTTCCTGGTTTTAAAAGTCCTAGGCCTAAGCCTAACAGTAACCCTAGGAAGGTAAATCAGCCGGGTATTAGGGTTCTTCCTAAGGAAAAAGCTGTGAAAGCAGCCATGTTGTGGCACTTCTGCGCTCCCTTTGGGATGCCTTTGGCAGATGCAGTAAGCCTGGAACTCACGGCTTCCTGGTTAAAAAAATCCTAGCCCTTGGCTGAGCCCTAACCCTAACCCTAGGCAGATAAATCAGCCTAGGTAGAGGGATGGTGCCAAGGAAAAAGCTGTGAAAGCTGCCATGTTGTTGCACTTTTGTACTCCCCTTGGGATGCCTTTCACAGCTGCCGTGTGTCTGGAGCTCAGGGCTTCCTGGTTTAAAAAACCATGTCCCTAGCTGAGACTGGAGGCAGGTAATTCAGCCTAGGCTTAGCAATGGTGCCAATAAAAACGTGTGGAGGCAGCCATTTTCTGGCACTTTTGTGCTCCCCTTGGGATGCCTTTCGCAGCTGCCGTGTGCCTGGAGCTCAGAGCTTGCTGGTTTAAAAAGCTCTACACCTAGGCATAACCCTAACCCTAACTGTAACACTGGTCATTTAAATCAGCCTGGGTTTAGGAATTATCCCAAGGGAAAAGCTGTGGAGACAGCCATGTTGTGGCACTTTTGCGCTCCCCTTGGGATGCCTTTCACAGCTGCAGTGTGCTTAGAGCACAGGGCTTCCTGGTGTAAAAAACCACAACTTTAGCCCAAACTGGAGGCTTCTAAATCAGCCTTCGTTTCGGGACTTCCCCAAGGAAAAAGCTGTGGAGGCAGCCATGTTGAGGCACTTCTGCGCTCTTCTTGGGTAGTCCTTCGCAGCTGCTGTGTTCTTGGAACTCAGGGCTTTCTGGTTAAAAGAACACTAACCCTAGGCCTAACTCAAACCTTAAGCCTAGGAAGGAAAATCAGCCTATGATTCGGGATGGTCTCATGGAAATAGCAGTGGAGGCAGCCAAGTTGTGTCACTTTTGCGCTCCCCTTGGGATGCCTTTAACAGCTGCAGTGTGCCTGGAGCACAGGGCTTCCTGGTTTTAAAAGTCCTAGGCCTAGGCCTAACAGTAACCCTAGGAAGGTAAATCAGCCGGGTATTAGGGTTCTTCCTAAGGAAAAAGCTGTGAAAGCAGCCATGTTGTGGCACTTCTGCACTCCCTTTGGGATGCCTTTGGCAGATGCAGTAAGCCTGGAACTCAGGGCTTCCTGCTTAAAAACTCCTTGCCCTTGGCTGAGCCCTAACCCTAACCCTAGGCAGATAAATCAGCCTAGGTAGAGGGATGGTGCCAAGGAAAAAGCTGTGAAAGCTGCCATGTTGTTGCACTTTTGTACTCCCCTTGGGATGCCTTTCACAGCTGCCGTGTGCCTGGAGCTCAGGGCTTCCTGGTTTAAAAAACCATGTCCCTAGCTGAGACTGGAGGCAGGTAATTCAGCCTAGGCTTAGCAATGGTGCCAATGAAAACGTGTGGAGGCAGCCATTTTCTGGCACTTTTGTGCTCCCCTTGGGATGCCTTTCACAGCTGCCGTGTGCCTGGAGCTCAGAGCTTGCTGGTTTAAAAAGCTCTACACCTAGGCGTATTCCTAACCCTAACCGTAACACTGGTCATTTAAATCAGCCTGGGTTTAGGAATTATCCCAAGGGAAAAGCTGTGGAGACAGCCATGTTGTGGCACTTTTGCGCTCCCCTTGGGATGCCTTTCACAGCTGCAGTGAGCTTGGAGCACAGGGCTTCCTGGTGTAAAAAACCACAACTTTACCCAAACTGGAGGCTTCTAAATCAGCCTTCGTTTCGGGATGTCCCCAAGGAAAAAGCTCTGGAGGCAGGCATGTTGAGGCACTTCTGCGCTCTTCTTGGGTAGTCCTTCGCAGCTGCTGTGTTCTTGGAACTCAGGGCTTTCTGGTTAAAAGAACACTAACCCTAGGCCTAACTCAAACCTTAAGCCTAGGAAGGAAAATCAGCCTATGATTCGGGATGGTCTCATGGAAATAGCAGTGGAGGCAGCCAAGTTGCGTCACTTTTGCGCTCCCCTTGGGATGCCTTTAACAGCTGCAGTGCCTGGAGCACAGGGCTTCCTGGTTTTAAAAGTCCTAGGCCTAAGCCTAACATTAACCCTAGGAAGGTAAATCAGCTGGGTATTAGGGTTCTTCCTAAGGAAAAAGCTGTGAAAGCAGCCATGTTGTGGCACTTCTGCGCTCCCTTTGGGATGCCTTTGGCAGATGCAGTAAGCCTGGAACTCAGGGCTTCCTGGTTAAAAAAATCCTTGCCCTTGGCTGAGCCCTAACCCTAACCCTAGGCAGATAAATCAGCCTAGGTATAGGGATGGTGCCAAGGAAAAAGCTGTGAAAGCTGCCATGTTGTTGCACTTTTGTACTCCCCTTGGGATGCCTTTCACAGCTGCCGTGTGCCTGGAGCTCAGGGCTTCCTGGTTTAAAAAACCATGTCCCTAGCTGAGACTGGAGGCAGGTAATCCAGCCTAGGCTTAGCAATGGTGCCAATGAAAACGTGTGGAGGCAGCCATTTTCTGGCACTTTTGTGCTCCCCTTGGGATGCCTTTCGCAGCTGCCCTGTGCCTGGAGCTCAGAGCTTGCTGGTTTAAAAAGCTCTACACCTAGGCATAACCCTAACCCTAACCGTAACACTGGTCATTTAAATCAGCCTGGGTTTAGGAATTATCCCAAGGGAAAAGCTGTGGAGACAGCCATGTTGTGGCACTTTTGCGCTCCCCTTGGGATGCCTTTCACAGCTGCAGTGAGCTTGGAGCACAGGGCTTCCTGGTTTAAAAAACCACAACTTTAGCCCAAACTGGAGGCTTCTAAATCAGCCTTCGTTTCGGGACATCCCCAAGGAAAAAGCTGTGGAGGCAGGCATGTTGAGGCACTTCTGCGCTCTTCTTGGGTAGTCCTTCGCAGCTGCTGTGTTCTTGGAACTCAGGGCTTTCTGGTTAAAAGAACACTAACCCTAGGCCTAACTCAAACCTTAAGCCTAGGAAGGAAAATCAGCCTATGATTCGGGATGGTCTCATGGAAATAGCAGTGGAGGCAGCCAAGTTGTGTCACTTTTGCGCTCCCCTTGAGATGCCTTTAACAGCTGCAGTGTGCCTGGAGCACAGGGCTTCCTGGTTTTAAAAGTCCTAGGCCTAGGCCTAACAGTAACCCTAGGAAGGTAAATCAGCCGGGTATTAGGGTTCCTCCTAAGGAAAAAGCTGTGAAAGCAGCCATGTTGTGGCACTTCTGCGCTCCCCTTGGGATGCCTTTAACACCTGCAGTGTGCCTGGAGCACAGGGCTTCCTGGTTTTAAAAGTCCTAGGCCTAGGCCTAACAGTAACCCTAGGAAGGTAAATCAGCCGGGTATTAGGGTTCTTCCTAAGGAAAAAGCTGTGAAAGCAGCCATGTTGTGGCACTTCTGCACTCCCTTTGGAATGCCTTTGGCAGATGCAGTAAGCCTGGAACTCAGGGCTTCCTGGTTTTAAAAATCCTAGCCCTAGGCTGAGCCCTAACCCTAACCCTAGGCAGATAAATCAGCCTAGGTATAGGGATGGTGCCAAGGAAAAAGCTGTGAAAGCTGCCATGTTGTTGCACTTTTGTGCTCCCCTTGGGATGCCTTAAACAGCTGCCGTGTGCCTGGAGCTCAGGGCTTCCTGGTTTAAAAAACCATGTCCCTAGCTGAGACTGGAGGCAGGTAATTCAGCCTAGGCTTAGCAATGGTGCCAATAAAAACGTGTGGAGGCAGCCATTTTCTGGCACTTTTGTGCTCCCCTTGGGATGCCTTTCTCAGCTGCCATGTGCCTGGAGCTCAGAGCTTGCTGGTTTAAAAAGCTCTAAACCTAGGCATAACCCAAACACTAACCGTAACACTGGTCATTTAAATCAGCCTGGGTTTAGGAATTATCCCAAGGGAAAAGCTGTGGAGGCAGCCATTTTCTGGAACTTGTGCGCTCCCCTTGGGATGCCTTTCACAGCTGCAGTGTGCTTGGAGCACAGGGCTTCCTGGTTTAAAATACCACAACTTTAGCCCAAACTGGAGGCTTCTAAATCAGCCTTCGTTTCGGGACGTCCTCAAAGAAAAAGCTGTGGAGGCAGGCATGTTGAGGCACTTCTGCGCTCTTCTTGGGTAGTCCTTCGCAGCTGCTGTGTTCTTGGAACTCAGGGCTTTCTGGTTAAAAGAACACTAACCCTAGGCCTAACTCAAACCTTAAGCCTAGGAAGGAAAATCAGCCTATGATTCGGGATGGTCTCATGGAAATAGCAGTGGAGGCAGCCAAGTTGTGTCACTTTTGCGCTCCCCTTGGGATGCCTTTAACAGCTGCAGTGTGCCTGTAGCACAGGGCTTCCTGGTTTTAAAAGTCCTAGGCCTAGGCCTAACAGTAACCCTAGGAAGGTAAATCAGCCGGGTATTAGGGTTCTTCCTAAGGAAAAAGCTGTGAAAGCAGCCATGTTGTGGCACTTCTGTGCTCCCTTTGGGATGCCTTTGGCAGATGCAGTAAGCCTGGAACTCAGGGCTTCCTGGTTAAAAAAATCCTTGCCCTTGGCTGAGCCCTAACCCTAACCCTAGGCAGATAAATCAGCCTAGGTAGAGGGATGGTGCCAAGGAAAAAGCTGTGAAAGCTGCCATGTTGTGTCACTTTTGTACTCCCCTTGGGATGCCTTTCACAGCTGCCGTGTGCCTGGAGCTCAGGGCTTCCTGGTTTAAAAAACCATGTCCCTAGCTGAGACAGGAGGCAGGTGATTCAGCCTAGGCTTAGCAATGGTGCCAATGAAAACGTGTGGAGGCAGCCATTTTCTGGCACTTTTGTGCTCCCCTTGGGATGCCTTTCGCAGCTGCCCTGTGCCTGGAGCTCAGAGCTTGCTGGTTTAAAAAGCTCTACACCTAGGCGTAACCCTAACCCTAACCGTAACACTGGTCATTTAAATCAGCCTGGGTTTAGGAATTATCCCAAGGGAAAAGCTGTGGAGACAGCCATGTTGTGGCACTTTTGCGCTCCCCTTGGGATGCCTTTCACAGCTGCAGTGAGCTTGGAGCACAGGGCTTCCTGGTTTAAAAAACCACAACTTTAGCCCAAACTGGAGGCTTCTAAATCAGCCTTCGTTTCGGGATGTCCCCAAGGAAAAAGCTGTGGAGGCAGGCATGTTGAGGCACTTCTGCGCTCTTCTTGGGTAGTCCTTCGCAGCTGCTGTGTTCTTGGAACTCAGGGCTTTCTGGTTAAAAGAACACTAACCCTAGGCCTAACTCAAACCTTAAGCCTAGGAAGGAAAATCAGCCTATGATTCGGGATGGTCTCATGGAAATAGCAGTGGAGGCAGCCAAGTTGTGTCACTTTTGCGCTCCCCTTGAGATGCCTTTAACAGCTGCAGTGTGCCTGGAGCACAGGGCTTCCTGGTTTTAAAAGTCCTAGGCCTAGGCCTAACAGTAACCCTAGGAAGGTAAATCAGCCGGGTATTAGGGTTCCTCCTAAGGAAAAAGCTGTGAAAGCAGCCATGTTGTGGCACTTCTGCGCTCCCCTTGGGATGCCTTGAACAGCTGCAGTGTGCCTGGAGCACAGGGCTTCCTGGTTTTAAAAGTCCTAGGCCTAGGCCTAACAGTAACCCTAGGAAGGTAAATCAGCCGGGTATTAGGGTTCTTCCTAAGGAAAAAGCTGTGAAAGCAGCCATGTTGTGGCACTTCTGCACTCCCTTTGGAATGCCTTTGGCAGATGCAGTAAGCCTGGAACTCAGGGCTTCCTGGTTTTAAAAATCCTAGCCCTAGGCTGAGCCCTAACCCTAACCCTAGGCAGATAAATCAGCCTAGGTATAGGGATGGTGCCAAGGAAAAAGCTGTGAAAGCTGCCATGTTGTTGCACTTTTGTGCTCCCCTTGGGATGCCTTAAACAGCTGCAGTGTGCCTGGAGCTCAGGGCTTCCTGGTTTAAAAAACCATGTCCCTAGCTGAGACTGGAGGCAGGTAATTCAGCCTAGGCTTAGCAATGGTGCCAATAAAAACGTGTGGAGGCAGCCATTTTCTGGCACTTTTGTGCTCCCCTTGGGATGCCTTTCGCAGCTGCCATGTGCCTGGAGCTCAGAGCTTGCTGGTTTAAAAAGCTCTACACCTAGGCATAACCCAAACACTAACCGTAACACTGGTCATTTAAATCAGCCTGGGTTTAGGAATTATCCCAAGGGAAAAGCTGTGGAGGCAGCCATTTTCTGGCACTTTTGCGCTCCCCTTGGGATGCCTTTCACAGCTGCAGTGAGCTTGGAGCACAGGGCTTCCTGGTTTAAAATACCACAACTTTAGCCCAAACTGGAGGCTTCTAAATCAGCCTTCGTTTCGGGACGTCCTCAAAGAAAAAGCTGTGGAGGCAGGCATGTTGAGGCACTTCTGCGCTCTTCTTGGGTAGTCCTTCGCAGCTGCTGTGTTCTTGGAACTCAGGGCTTTCTGGTTAAAAGAACACTAACCCTAGGCCTAACTCAAACCTTAAGCCTAGGAAGGAAAATCAGCCTATGATTCGGGATGGTCTCATGGAAATAGCAGTGGAGGCAGCCAAGTTGTGTCACTTTTGCGCTCCCCTTGGGATGCCTTTAACAGCTGCAGTGTGCCTGGAGCACAGGGCTTCCTGGTTTTAAAAGTCCTAGGCCTAGGCCTAACAGTAACCCTAGGAAGGTAAATCAGCCGGGTATTAGGGTTCTTCCTAAGGAAAAAGCTGTGAAAGCAGCCATGTTGTGGCACTTCTGTGCTCCCTTTGGGATGCCTTTGGCAGATGCAGTAAGCCTGGAACTCAGGGCTTCCTGGTTAAAAAAATCCTTGCCCTTGGCTGAGCCCTAACCCTAACCCTAAGCAGATAAATCAGCCTAGGTAGAGGGATGGTGCCAAGGAAAAAGCTGTGAAAGCTGCCATGTTGTGTCACTTTTGTACTCCCCTTGGGATGCCTTTCACAGCTGCCGTGTGCCTGGAGCTCAGGGCTTCCTGGTTTAAAAAACCATGTCCCTAGCTGAGACAGGAGGCAGGTGATTCAGCCTAGGCTTAGCAATGGTGCCAATAAAAACGTGTGGAGGCAGCCATTTTCTGGCACTTTTGTGCTCCCCTTGGGATGCCTTTCGCAGCTGCCGTGTGCCTGGAGCTCAGAGCTTGCTGGTTTAAAAAGCTCTACACCTAGGCGTAACCCTAACCCTAACCGTAACACTGGTCATTTAAATCAGCCTGGGTTTAGGAATTATCCCAAGGGAAAAGCTGTGGAGACAGCCATGTTGTGGCACTTTTGCGCTCCCCTTGGGATGCCTTTCACAGCTGCAGTGAGCTTGGAGCACAGGGCTTCCTGGTGTAAAATACCACAACTTTAGCCCAAACTGGAGGCTTCTAAATCAGCCTTCGTTTCGGGACGTCCCCAAGGAAAAAGCTGTGGAGGCAGGCATGTTGAGGCACTTCTGCGCTCTTCTTGGGTAGTCCTTTGCAGCTGCTGTGCTCTTGGAACTCAGGGCTTTCTGGTGAAAAGAACACTAACCCTAGGCCTAAGTCAAACCTTAAGCCTAGGAAGGAAAATCAGCCTATGATTCGGGATGGTCTCATGGAAATAGCAGTGGAGGCAGCCAAGTTGTGTCACTTTTGCGCTCCCCTTGGGATGCCTTTAACAGCTGCAGTGTGCCTGGAGCACAGGGCTTCCTGGTTTTAAAAGTCCTAGGCCTAGGCCTAACAGTAACCCTAGGAAGGTAAATCAGCCGGGTATTAGGGTTCTTCCTAAGGAAAAAGCTGTGAAAGCAGCCATGTTGTGGCACTTCACCACTCCCTTTGGGATGCCTTTGGCAGATGCAGTAAGCCTGGAACTCAGGGCTTCCTGGTTAAAAAAATCCTTGCCCTTGGCTGAGCCCTAACCCTAACCCTAGGCAGATAAATCAGCCGAGGTATAGGGATGGTGCCAAGGAAAAAGCTGTGAAAGCTGCCATGTTGTTGCACTTTTGTACTCCCTTTGGGATGTCTTTCACAGCTGCCGTGTGCCTGGAGCTCAGGGCTTCCTGGTGTAAAAAACCATGTCCCTAGCTGAGACTGGAGGCAGGTAATTCAGCCTAGGCTTAGCAATGGTGCCAATGAAAACGTGTGGAGGCAGCCATTTTCTGGCACTTTTGTGCTCCCCTTGGGATGCCTTTCACAGCTGCCGTGTGCCTGGAGCTCAGAGCTTGCTGGTTTAAAAAGCTCTACACCTAGGCGTAACCCTAACCCTAACCGTAACACTGGTCATTTAAATCAGCCTGGGTTTAGGAATTATCCCAAGGGAAAAGCTGCGGAGACAGCCATGTTGTGGCACTTTTGCGCTCCCCTTGGGATGCCTTTAACAGCTGCAGTGTGTCTAGAGCACAGGGCTTCCTGGTGTAAAAAACCACAACTTTAGCCCAAACTGGAGGCTTCTAAATCAGCCTTCGTTTCGGGACGTCCCCAAGGAAAAAGCTGTGGAGGCAGGCATGTTGAGGCACTTCTGCGCTCTTCTTGGGTAGTCCTTCGCAGCTGCTGTGTTCTTGGAACTCAGGGCTTTCTGGTTAAAAGAACACTAACCCTAGGCCTAACTCAAACCTTAAGCCTAGGAAGGAAAATCAGCCTATGATTCGGGATGGTCTCATGGAAATAGCAGTGGAGGCAGCCAAGTTGTGTCACTTTTGCGCTCCCCTTGGGATGCCTTTAACAGCTGCAGTGTGCCTGGAGCACAGAGCTTCCTGGTTATAAAAGTCCTAGGCCTAAGCCTAACAGTAACCCTAGGAAGGTAAATCAGCCGGGTATTAGGGTTCTTCCTAAGGAAAAAGCTGTGAAAGCAGCCATGTTGTGGACCTTCTGCGCTCCCTTTGGGATGCCTTTGGCAGATGCAGTAAGCCTGGAACTCAGGGCTTCCTGGTTAAAAAATCCTAGTCCTAGGCTGAGCCCTAACCCTAACCCCAGGCAGATAAATCAGCCTAGGTATAGGGATGGTGCCAAGGAAAAAGCTGTGAAAGCTGCCATGTTGTTGCACTTTTGTACTCCCTTTGGGATGTCGTTCACAGCTGCCGTGTGCCTGGAGCTCAGGGCTTCCTGGTTTAAAAAACCATGTCCCTAGCTGAGACTGGAGGCAGGTGATTCAGCCTAGGCTTAGCAATGGTGCCAATGAAAACGTGTGGAGGCAGCCATTTTCTGGCACTTTTGTGCTCCCTTGGGATGCCTTTTTCAGCTGCCGTGTGCCTGGAGCTCAGACCTTGCTGGTTTAAAAAGCTCTACACCTAGGCGTATTCCTAACCCTAACCGTAACACTGGTCATTTAAATCAGCCTGGGTTTAGGAATTATCCCAAGGGAAAAGCTGTGGACACAGCCATGTTGTGGCACTTTTGCGCTCCCCTTGGGATGCCTTTCAAAGCTGCAGTGAGCTTGGAGCACAGGGCTTCCTGGTGCAAAAAACCACAACTTTAGCCCAAATTGGAGGCTTCTAAATCAGCCTTCGTTTCGGGATGTCCCCAAGGAAAAAGCTGTGGAGGCAGGCATGTTGAGGCACTTCTGCGCTCTTCTTGGGTAGTCCTTCGCAGCTGCTGTGTTCTTGGAACTCAGGGCTTTCTGGTTAAAAGAACACTAACCCTAGGCCTAACTCAAACCTTAAGCCTAGGAAGGAAAATCAGCCTATGATTCGGGATGGTCTCATGGAAATAGCAGTGGAGGCAGCCAAGTTGTGTCACTTTTGCGCTCCCCTTGGGATGCCTTTAACAGCTGCAGTGTGCCTGGAGCACAGGGCTTCCTGGTTTTAAAAGTCCTAGGCCTAGGCCTAACAGTAACCCCAGGAAGGTAAATCAGCCGGGTATTAGGGTTCCTCCTAAGGAAAAAGCTGTGAAAGCAGCCATGTTGTAGAACTTCTGCGCTCCCCTTGGGATGCCTTTAACAGCTGCAGTGTGCCTGGAGCACAGGGCTTCCTGGTTTTAAAAGTCCTAGGCCTAGGCCTAACAGTAACCCTAGGAAGGTAAATCAGCCGGGTATTAGGGTTCTTCCTAAGGAAAAAGCTGTGAAAGCAGCCATGTTGTGGCACTTCTGCGCTCCCTTTGAGATGCCTTTGGCAGATGCAGTAAGCCTGGAACTCAGGGCTTCCTGGTTAAAAAAATCCTAGCCCTTGGCTGAGCCCTAACCCTAACCCTAGGCAGATAAATCAGCCTAGGTATAGGGATGGTGCCAAGGAAAAAGCTGTGAAAGCTGCCATGTTGTTGCACTTTTGTACTCCCCTTGGGATGCCTTTCACAGCTGCCGTGTGCATGGAGCTCTGGGCTTCCTGGTTTAAAATCCATGTCCCTTGCTGAGACTGGAGGCAGGTAATTCAGCCTAGGCTTAGCAATGGTGCCAATAAAAACGTGTGGAGGCAGCCATTTCCTGGCCCTTTTGTGCTCCCCTTGGGATGCCTTTCGCAGCTGCCGTGTGCCTGGAGCTCAGAGCTTGCTGGTTTAAAAAGCTCTACACCTAGGCGTAACCCTAACCCTAACCGTAACACTGGTCATTTAAATCAGCCTGGGTTTAGGAATTATCCCAAGGGAAAAGCTGTGGAGACAGCCATGTTGTGGCACTTTTGCGCTCCCCTTGGGATGCCTTTCACAGCTGCAGTGTGCTTGGAGCACAGGGCTTCCTGGTTTACAATACGACAACTTTAGCCCAAACTGGAGGCTTCTAAATCAGCCTTCGTTTCGGGACGTCCTCAAAGAAAAAGCTGTGGAGGCAGGCATGTTGAGGCACTTCTGCACTCTTCTTGGGTAGTACTTCGCAGCTGCTGTCTTCTTGGAACTCAGGGCTTTCTGGTTAAAAGAACACTAACCCTAGGCCTAACTCAAACCTTAAGCCTAGGAAGGAAAATCAGCCTATGATTCGGGATGGTCTCATGGAAATAGCAGTGGAGGCAGCCAAGTTGTGTCACTTTTGCGCTCCCCTTGGGATGCCTTTAACAGCTGCAGTGTGCCTGGAGCACAGGGCTTCCTGGTTTTAAAAGTCCTAGGCCTAAGCCTAACAGTAACCCTAGGAAGGTAAATCAGCCGGGTATTAGGGTTCTTCCTAAGGAAAAAGCTGTGAAAGCAGCCATGTTGTGGCACTTCTGCACTCCCTTTGGGATGCCTTTGGCAGATGCAGTAAGCCTGGAACTCAGGGCTTCCTGGTTAAAAAAATCCTTGCCCTTGGCTGAGCCCTAACCCTAACCCTAGGCAGATAAATCAGCCTAGGTATAGGGATGGTGCCAAGGAAAAAGCTGTGAAAGCTGCCATGTTGTGGCACTTTTGCGCTCCCCTTGGGATGCCTTTCAAAGCTGCAGTGAGCTTGGAGCACAGGGCTTCCTGGTGTAAAAAACCACAACTTTAGCCCAAATTGGAACCTTCTAAATCAGCCTTCGTTTCGGGATGTCCCCAAGGAAAAAGCTGTGAAAGCAGCCATGTTGTAGCACTTCTGCGCTCCCCTTGGGATGCCTTTAACAGCTGCAGTGTGCCTGGAGCACAGGGCTTCCTGGTTTTAAAAGTCCTAGGCCTAGGCCTAACAGTAACCCTAGGAAGGTAAATCAGCCGGGTATTAGGGTTCTTCCTAAGGAAAAAGCTGTGAAAGCAGCCATGTTGTGGACCTTCTGCGCTCCCTTTGGGATGCCTTTGGCAGATGCAGTAAGCCTGGAACTCAGGGCTTCCTGGTTAAAATATCCTAGCCCTAGGCTGAGCCCTAACCCTAACCCTAGGCAGATAAATCAGCCTAGGTATAGGGATGGTGCCAAGGAAAAAGCTGTGAAAGCTGCCATGTTGTTGCACTTTTGTACTCCCCTTGGGATGCTTTTCACAGCTGCCGTGTGCCTGGAGCTCAGGGCTTCCTCGTTTAAAAAACCATGTCCCTAGCTGAGACTGGAGGCAGGTGATTCAGCCTAGGCTTAGCAATGGTGCCAATGAAAACGTGTGGAGGCAGCCATTTTCTGGCACTTTTGTGCTCCCCTTGGGATGCCTTTCGCAGCTGCCGTGTGCCTGGAGCTCAGAGCTTGCTGGTTTAAAAAGCTCTACACCTAGGCGTAACCCTAACCCTAACCGTAACACTGGTCATTTAAATCAGCCTGGGTTTAGGTATTATCCCAAGGGAAAAGCTGTGGACACAGCCATGTTGTGGCACTTTTGTGCTCCCCTTGGGATGCCTTTCACAGCTGCAGTGTGCTTAGAGCACAGGGCTTCCTGGTGTAAAAAACCACAACTTTAGCCCAAACTGGAGGCATCTAAATCAGCCTTCGTTTCGGGACGTCCTCAAAGAAAAAGCTGTGGAGGCAGGCATGTTGAGGCACTTCTGCGCTCTTCTTGGGTAGTCCTTCGCAGCTGCTGTGTTCTTGGAACTCAGGGCTTTCTGGTTAAAAGAACACTAACCCTAGGCCTAACTCAAACCTTAAGCCTAGGAAGGAAAATCAGCCTATGATTCGGGATGGTCTCATGGAAATAGCAGTGGAGGCAGCCAAGTTGTGTCACTTTTGCGCTCCCCTTGGGATGCCTTTAACAGCTGCAGTGTGCCTGGAGCACAGGGCTTCCTGGTTTTAAAAGACCTAGGCCTAGGCCTAACAGTAACCCTAGGAAGGTAAATCAGCCGGGTATTAGGGTTCCTCCTAAGGAAAAAGCTGTGAAAGCAGCCATGTTGTGGCACTTCTGCGCTCTCCTTGGGATGCCTTTAACAGCTGTAGTGTGCCTGGAGCAGAGGGCTTCCTGGTTTTAAAAGTCCTAGGCCTAAGCCTAACAGTAACCCTAGGAAGGTAAATCAGCCGGGTAATAGGGTTCTTCCTAAGGAAAAAGCTGTGAAAGCAGCCATGTTGTGGCACTTCTGCGCTCCCTTTGGGATGCCTTTGGCAGATGCAGTAAGCCTGGAACTCAGGGCTTCCTGGTTAAAAAAATCCTAGCCCTAGGCTGAGCCCTAACCCTAACCCTAGGCAGATAAATCAGCCTAGGTATAGGGATGGTGCCAAGGAAAAAGCTGTGAAAGCTGCCATGTTGTTGCACTTTTGTACTCCCTTTGGGATGACTTTCACAGCTGCCGTGTGCCTGGAGCTCAGGGCTTCCTGGTTTAAAAAACCATGTCCCTAGCTGAGACTGGAGGCAGGTAATTCAGCCTAGGCTTAGCAATGGTGCCAATGAAAACGTGTGGAGGCAGCCATTTTCTGGCACTTTTGTGCTCCCCTTGGGATGCCTTTCGCAGCTGCCGTGTGCCTGGAGCTCAGAGCTTGCTGGTTTAAAAAGCTCTACACCTAGGCATAACCCTAACCCTAACCGTAACACTGGTCATTTAAATCAGCCTGGGTTTAGGAATTATCCCAAGGGAAAAGCTGTGGAGACAGCCATGTTGTGGCACTTTTGCGCTCCCCTTGGGATGCCTTTCACAGCTGCAGGGTGCTTGGAGCACAGGGCTTCCTGGTGTAAAAAACCACAACTTTAGCCCAAACTGGAGGCTTCTAAATCAGCCTTCGTTTCGGGACGTCCCCAAGGAAAAAGCTGTGGAGGCAGGCATGTTGAGGCACTTCTGCGCTCTTCTTGGGTAGTCCTTCGCAGCTGCTGTGTTCTTGGAACTCAGGGCTTTCTGGTTAAAAGAACACTAACCCTAGGCCTAACTCAAACCTTAAGCCTAGGAAGGAAAATCAGCCTATGATTCGGGATGGTCTCATGGAAATAGCAGTGGAGGCAGCCAAGTTGTGTCACTTTTGCGCTCCCCTTGGGATGCCTTTAACAGCTGCAGTGTGCCTGTAGCACAGGGCTTCCTGGTTTTAAAAGTCCTAGGCCTAGGCCTAACAGTAACCCTAGGAAGGTAAATCAGCCGGGTATTAGGGTTCTTCCTAAGGAAAAAGCTGTGAAAGCAGCCATGTTGTGGCACTTCTGCGCTCTCCATGGGATGCCTTTAACAGCTGTAGTGTGCCTGGAGCAGAGGGCTTCCTGGTTTTAAAAGTCCTAGGCCTAAGCCTAACAGTAACCCTAGGAAGGTAAATCAGCCGGGTAATAGGGTTCTTCCTAAGGAAAAAGCTGTGAAAGCAGCCATGTTGTGGCACTTCTGCGCTCCCTTTGGGATGCCTTTGGCAGATGCAGTAAGCCTGGAACTCAGGGCTTCCTGGTTAAAAAAATCCTTGCCCTTGGCTGAGCCCTAACCCTAACCCTAGGCAGATAAATCAGCCTAGGTATAGGGATGGTGCCAAGGAAAAAGCTGTGAAAGCTGCCATGTTGTTGCACTTTTGTACTCCCCTTGGGATGCCTTTCACAGCTGCCGTGTGCCTGGAGCTCAGGGCTTCCTCGTTTAAAAAACCATGTCCCTAGCTGAGACTGGAGGCAGGTAATTCAGCCTAGGCTTAGCAATGGTGCCAATGAAAACGTGTGGAGGCAGCCATTTTCTGGCACTTTTGTGCTCCCCTTGGGATGCCTTTCACAGCTGCCGTGTGCCTGGAGCTCAGACCTTGCTGGTTTAAAAAGCTCTACACCTAGGCGTATTCCTAACCCTAACGGTAACACTGGTCATTTAAATCAGCCTGGGTTTAGGAATTATCCCAAGGGAAAAGCTGTGGAGACAGCCATGTTGTGGCACTTTTGCGCTCCCCTTGGGATGCCTTTCACAGCTGCAGGGTGCTTGGAGCACAGGGCTTCCTGGTGTAAAAAACCACAACTTAACTCAAACTGGAGGCTTCTAAATCAGCCTTCGTTTCGGGACGTCCCCAAGGAAAAAGCTGTGGAGGCAGGCATGTTGAGGCACTTCTGCGCTCTTCTTGGGTAGTCCTTCGCAGCTGCTGTGTTCTTGGAACTCAGGGCTTTCTGGTTAAAAGAACACTAACCCTAGGCCTAACTCAAACCTTAAGCCTAGGAAGGAAAATCAGCCTATGAATCGGGATGGTCTCATGGAAATAGCAGTGGAGGCAGCCAAGTTGTGTCACTTTTGCGCTCCCCTTGGGATGCCTTTAACAGCTGCAGTGTGCCTGGAGCACAGGGCTTCCTGTTTTTAAAAGTCCTAGGCCTAAGCCTAACAGTAACCCTAGGAAGGTAAATCAGCCGGGTATTAGGGTTCTTCCTAAGGAAAAAGCTGTGAAAGCAGCCATGTTGTGGCACTTCTGCGCTCCCCTTGGGATGCCTTTAACAGCTGCAGTGTGCCTGGAGCAGAGGGCTTCCTGGTTTTAAAAGTCCTAGGCCTAAGCCTAACAGTAACCCTAGGAAGGTAAATCAGCCGGGTATTAGGGTTCTTCCTGAGGAAAAAGCTGTGAAAGCAGCCATGTTGTGGCACTTCTGTGCTCCCTTTGGGATGCCTTTGGCAGATGCAGTAAGCCTGGAACTCAGGGCTTCCTGGTTAAAAAAATCCTTGCCCTTGGCTGAGCCCTAACCCTAACCCTAGGCAGATAAATCAGCCTAGGTATAGGGATGGTGCCAAGGAAAAAGCTGTGAAAGCTGCCATGTTGTTGCACTTTTGTACTCCCTTTGGGATGCCTTTCACAGCTGCCGTGTGCCTGGAGCTCAGGGCTTCCTGGTTTAAAAAACCATGTCCCTAGCTGAGACTGGAGGCAGGTAATTCAGCCTAGGCTTAGCAATGGTGCCAATGAAAACGTGTGGAGGCAGCCATTTTCTGGAACTTTTGTGCTCCCCTTGGGATGCCTTTCACAGCTGCCGTGTGCCTGGAGCTCAGAGCTTGCTGGTTTAAAAAGCTCTACACCTAGGCGTATTCCTAACACTAACGGTAACACTGGTCATTTAAATCAGCCTGGGTTTAGGAATTATCCCAAGGGAAAAGCTGTGGAGACAGCCATGTTGTGGCACTTTTGCGCTCCCCTTGGGATGCCTTTCACAGCTGCAGTGAGCTTGGAGCACAGGGCTTCCTGGTGTAAAAAACCACAACTTTAGCCCAAACTGGAGGCTTCTAAATCAGCCTTCGTTTCGGGACGTCCCCAAGGAAAAAGCTGTGCAGGCAGGCATGTTGAGGCACTTCTGCGCTCTTCTTGGGTAGTCCTTCGCAGCTGCTGTGTTCTTGGAACTCAGGGCTTTCTGGTTAAAAGAACACTAACCCTAGGCCAAACTCAAACCTTAAGCCTAGGAAGGAAAATCAGCCTATGATTCGGGATGGTCTCATGGAAATAGCAGTGGAGGCAGCCAAGTTGTGTCACTTTTGCGCTCCCCTTGGGATGCCTTTAACAGCTGCATTGTGCCTGGAGCCCAGGTCTTCCTGGTTTTAAAAGTCCTAGGCCTAGGCCTAACAGTAACCCTAGGAAGGTAAATCAGCCGGGTATTAGGGTTCCTCCTAAGGAAAAAGCTGTGAAAGCAGCCATGTTGTGGCACTTCTGCGCTCCCCTTGGTATGCCTTTAACAGCTGCAGTGTGCCTGGAAATCAGGGCTTCCTGGTTTTAAAAGTCCTAGGCCTAGGCCTAACAGTAACCCTAGGAAGGTAAATCAGCCGGGTATTAGGGTTCTTCCTAAGGAAAAAGCTGTGAAAGCAGCCATGTTGTGGCACTTCTGCACTCCCTTTGGGATGCCTTTGGCAGATGCAGTAAGCCTGGAACTCAGGGCTTCCTGGTTAAAAAAATCCTTGCCCTTGTCTGAGCCCTAACCCTAACCCTAGGCAGATAAATCAGCCTAGGTATAGGGATGGTGCCAAGGAAAGAGCTGTGAAAGCTGCCATGTTGTTGCACTTTTGTACTCCCCTTGGGATGCCTTAAACAGCTGCCGTGTGCCTGGAGCTCAGGGCTTCCTGGTTTAAAAAACCATGTCCCTAGCTGAGACTGGAGGCAGGTAATTCAGCCTAGGCTTAGCAATGGTGCCAATGAAAACGTGTGGAGGCAGCCATTTTCTGGCACTTTTGTGCTCCCCTTGGGATGCCTTTCGCAGCTGCCGTGTGCCTGGAGCTCAGAGCTTGCTGGTTTAAAAAGCTCTACACCTAGGCGTATTCCTAACCCTAACCGTAACACTGGTCATTTAAATCAGCCTGGGTTTAGGAATTATCCCAAGGGAAAAGCTGTGGAGACAGCCATGTTGTGGCACTTTTGCGCTCCCCTTGGGATGCCTTTCACAGCTGCAGTGTGCTTAGAGCACAGGGCTTCCTGGTGTAAAAAACCACAACTTTAGCCCAAACTGGAGGCTTCTAAATCAGCCTTCGTTTCGGGACGTCCCCAAGGAAAAAGCTGTGGAGGCAGGCATGTTGAGGCACTTCTGCGCTCTTCTTGGGTAGTCCTTCGCAGCTGCTGTGTTCTTGGAACTCAGGGCTTTCTGGTTAAAAGAACACTAACCCTAGGCCTAACTCAAACCTTAAGCCTAGGAAGGAAAATCAGCCTATGATTCGGGATGGTCTCATGGAAATAGCAGTGGAGGCAGCCAAGTTGTGTCACTTTTGCGCTCCCCTTGGGATGCCTTTAACAGCTGCAGTGTGCCTGGAGCACAGGGCTTCCTGGTTTTAAATGTCCTAGGCCTAGGCCTAACAGTAACCCTAGGAAGGTAAATCAGCCGGGTATTAGGGTTCCTCCTAAGGAAAAAGCTGTGAAAGCAGCCATGTTGTGGACCTTCTGCGCTCCCTTTGGGATGCCTTTGGCAGATGCAGTAAGCCTGGAACTCAGGGCTTCCTGGTTAAAAAAATCCTAGCCCTAGGCTGAGCCCTAACCCTAACCCTAGGCAGATAAATCAGCCTAGGTATAGGGATGGTGCCAAGGAAAAAGCTGTGAAACTGCCATGTTGTTGCACTTTTGTACTCCCCTTGGGATGCCTTTCACAGCTGCCGTGTGCCTGGAGCTCAGGGCTTCCTGGTTTAAAAAACCATGTCCCTAGCTGAGACTGGAGGCAGGTAATTCAGCCTAGGCTTAGCAATGGTGCCAATGAAAACGTGTGGAGGCAGCCATTTTCTGGCACTTTTGTGCTCCCCTTGGGATGCCTTTCGCAGCTGCCGTGTGCCTGGAGCTCAGAGCTTGCTGGTTTAAAAAGCTCTACACCTAGGCGTAACCCTAACCCTAACCGTAACACTGGTCATTTAAATCAGCCTGGGTTTAGGAATTATCCCAAGGGAAAAGCTGTGGAGACAGCCATGTTGTGGCACTTTTGCGCTCCCCTTGGGATGCCTTTCACAGCTGCAGTGTGCTTAGAGCACAGGGCTTCCTGGTGTAAAAAACCACAACTTTAGCCTAAACTGGAGGCTTCTAAATCAGCCTTCGTTTCGGGACGTCCTCAAAGAAAAAGCTGTGGAGGCAGGCATGTTGAGGCACTTCTGCGCTCTTCTTGGGTAGTACTTCGCAGCTGCTGTGTTCTTGGAACTCAGGGCTTTCTGGTTAAAAGAACACTAACCCTAGGCCTAACTCAAACCTTAAGCCTAGGAAGGAAAATCAACCTATGATTCGGGATGGTCTCATGGAAATAGCAGTGGAGGCAGCCAAGTTGTGTCACTTTTGCGCTCCCCTTGGGATGCCTTTAACAGCTGCAGTGTGCCTGGAGCACAGGGCTTCCTGGTTTTAAAGTCCTAGGCCTAAGCCTAACAGTAACCCTAGGAAGGTAAATCAGCCGGGTATTAGGGTTCTTCCTAAGGAAAAAGCTGTGAAAGCAGCCATGTTGTGGCACTTCTGCGCTCCCCTTGGGATGCCTTTTGCAGCTGCAGTGTGCCTGGAGCCCAGGGCTTCCTGGTTTTAAAATCCTAGGCCTAGGCCTAACAGTAACCCTAGGAAGGTAAATCAGCCGGGTATTAGGGTTCTTCCTAAGGAAAAAGCTGTGAAAGCAGCCATGTTGTGGCACTTCTGCACTCCCTTTGGGATGCCTTTGGCAGATGCAGTAAGCCTGGAACTCAGGGCTTCCTGGTTAAAAAAATCCTAGCCCTTGGCTGAGCCCTAACCCTAACCCTAGGCAGATAAATCAGCCTAGGTATAGGGATGGTGCCAAGGAAAAAGCTGTGAAAGCTGCCATGTTGTTGCACTTTTGTACTCCCCTTGGGATGCCTTCCTCAGCTGCAGTGTGCCTGGAGCTCAGGGCTTCCTGGTTTAAAAAACCATGTCCCTAGCTCAGACTGGAGGCAGGTAATTCAGCCTAGGCTTAGCAATGGTGCCAATGAAAACGTGTGGAGGCAGCCATTTTCTGGCACTTTTGTGCTCCCCTTGGGATGCCTTTCGCAGCTGCCGTGTGCCTGGAGCTCAGAGCTTGCTGGTTTAAAAAGCTCTACACCTAGGCATAACCCTAACCCTAACCGTAACACTGGTCATTTAAATCAGCCTGGGTTTAGGAATTATCCCAAGGGAAAAGCTGTGGAGACAGCCATGTTGTGGCACTTTTGCGCTCCCCTTGGGATGCCTTTCACAGCTGCAGTGAGCTTGGAGCACAGGGCTTCCTGGTGTAAAAAACCACAACTTTAGCCCAAACTGGAGGCTTCTAAATCAGCCTTCGTTTCGGGACGTCCCCAAGGAAAAAGCTGTGGAGGCAGGCATGTTGAGGCACTTCTGCGCTCTTCTTGGGTAGTCCTTCGCAGCTGCTGTGTTCTTGGAACTCAGGGCTTTCTGGTTAAAAGAACACTAACCCTAGGCCAAACTCAAACCTTAAGCCTAGGAAGGAAAATCAGCCTATGATTCGGGATGGTCTGATGGAAATAGCAGTGGAGGCAGCCAAGTTGTGTCACTTTTGCGCTCCCCCTGGGATGCCTTTAACAGCTGCAGTGTGCCTGGAGCACAGGGCTTCCTGGTTTTAAAAGTCCTAGGCCTAGGCCTAACAGTAACCCCAGGAAGGTAAATCAGCCGGGTATTAGGGTTCTTCCTAAGGAAAAAGCTGTGAAAGCAGCCATGTTGTGGCACTTCTGCGCTCCCCTTGGGATGCCTTTAACAGCTGCAGTGTGCCTGGAACTCAGGGCTTCCTGGTTTTAAAAGTCCTAGGCCTAGGCCTAACATTAACCCTAGGAAGGTAAATCAGCCATGTATTAGGGTTCTTCCTAAGGAAAAAGCTGTGAAAGCAGCCATGTTGTGGCACTTCTGCACTCCCTTTGGGATGCCTTTGGCAGATGCAGTAAGCCTGGAACTCAGGGCTTCCTGGTTAAAAAAATCCTTGCCCTTGCCTGAGCCCTAACCCTAACCCTAGGCAGATAAATCAGCCTAGGTAGAGGGATGGTGCCAAGGAAAAAGCTGTGAAACTGCCATGTTGTTGCACTTTTGTACTCCCCTTGGGATGCCTTAAACAGCTGCCGTGTGCCTGGAGCTCAGGGCTTCCTGGTTTAAAAAACTATGTCCCTAGCTGAGACTGGAGGCAGGTAATTCAGCCTAGGCTTAGCAATGGTGCCAATGAAAACGTGTGGAGGCAGCCATTTTCTGGCACTTTTGTGCTCCCCTTGGGATGCCTTTCGCAGCTGCCGTGTGCCTGGAGCTCAGAGCTTGCTGGTTTAAAAAGCTCTACACCTAGGCGTAACCCTAACCCTAACCGTAACACTGGTCATTTAAATCAGCCTGGGTTTAGGAATTATCCCAAGGGAAAAGCTGTGGAGACAGCCATGTTGTGGCACTTTTGCGCTCCCCTTGGGATGCCTTTCACAGCTGCAGTGTGCTTAGAGCACAGGGCTTCCTGGTGTAAAAAACCACAACTTTAGCCCAAACTGGAGGCTTCTAAATCAGCCTTCGTTTCGGGACGTCCCCAAGGAACAAGCTGTGGAGGCAGGCATGTTGAGGCACTTCTGCGCTCTTCTTGGGTAGTCCTTCGCAGCTGCTGTGTTCTTGGAACTCAGGGCTTTCTGGTTAAAAGAACACTAACCCTAGGCCTAACTCAAACCTTAAGCCTAGGAAGGAAAATCAGCCTATGATTCGGGATGGTCTCATGGAAATAGCAGTGGAGGCAGCCAAGTTGTGTCACTTTTGCGCTCCCCTTGGGATGCCTTTAACAGCTGCAGTGTGCCTGTAGCACAGGGCTTCCTGGTTTTAAAAGTCCTAGGCCTAGGCCTAACAGTAACCATAGGAAGGTAAATCAACCGGGTATTAGGGTTCTTCCTAAGGAAAAAGCTGTGAAAGCAGCCATGTTGTGGCACTTCTGTGCTCCCTTTGGGATGCCTTTGGCAGATGCAGTAAGCCTGGAACTCAGGGCTTCCTGGTTAAAAAAATCCTAGCCCTAGGCTGAGCCCTAACCCTAACCCTAGGCAGATAAATCAGCCTAGGTAGAGGGACGGTGCCAAGGAAAAAGCTGTGAAACTGCCATGTTGTGTCACTTTTGTACTCCCCTTGGGATGCCTTAAACAGCTGCCGTGTGCCTGGAGCTCAGGGCTTCCTGGTTTAAAAAACCATGTCCCTAGCTGAGACTGGAGGCAGGTAATTCAGCCTAGGCTTAGCAATGGTGCCAATGAAAACGTGTGGAGGCAGCCATTTCCTGGCACTTTTGTGCTCCCCTTGGGATGCCTTTCGCAGCTGCCGTGTGCCTGGAGCTCAGAGCTTGCTGGTTTAAAAAGCTCTACACCTAGGCGTAACCCTAACCCTAACCGTAACACTGGTCATTTAAATCAGCCTGGGTTTAGGAATTATCCCAAAGGAAAAGCTGTGGAGACAGCCATGTTGTGGCACTTTTGCGCTCCCCTTGGGATGCCTTTCACAGCTGCAGTGTGCTTAGAGCACAGGGCTTCCTGGTGTAAAAAACCACAACTTTAGCCTAAACTGGAGGCTTCTAAATCAGCCTTCGTTTCGGGACGTCCTCAAAGAAAAAGCTGTGGAGGCAGGCATGTTGAGGCACTTCTGCGCTCTTCTTGGGTAGTACTTCGCAGCTGCTGTGTTCTTGGAACTCAGGGCTTTCTGGTTAAAAGAACACTAACCCTAGGCCTAACTCAAACCTTAAGCCTAGGAAGGAAAATCAACCTATGATTCGGGATGGTCTCATGGAAATAGCAGTGGAGGCAGCCAAGTTGTGTCACTTTTGCGCTCCCCTTGGGATGCCTTTAACAGCTGCAGTGTGCCTGGAGCACAGGGCTTCCTGGTTTTAAAGTCCTAGGCCTAAGCCTAACAGTAACACTAGGAAGGTAAATCAGCCGGGTATTAGGGTTCTTCCTAAGGAAAAAGCTGTGAAAGCAGCCATGTTGTGGCACTTCTGCGCTCCCCTTGGGATGCCTTTAACAGCTGCAGTGTGCCTGGAGCACAGGGCTTCCTGGTTTTAAAATCCTAGGCCTAGGCCTAACAGTAACCCTAGGAAGGTAAATCAGCCGGGTATTAGGGTTCTTCCTAAGGAAAAAGCTGTGAAAGCAGCCATGTTGTGGCACTTCTGCACTCCCTTTGGGATGCCTTTGGCAGATGCAGTAAGCCTGGAACTCAGGGCTTCCTGGTTAAAAAAATCCTTGCCCTTGGCTGAGCCCTAACCCTAACCCTAGGCAGATAAATCAGCCTAGGTATAGGGATGGTGCCAAGGAAAAAGCTGTGAAAGCTGCCATGTTGTTGCACTTTTGTACTCCCCTTGGGATGCCTTAAACAGCTGCCGTGTGCCTGGAGCTCAGGGCTTCCTGGTTTAAAAAACCATGTCCCTAGCTGAGACTGGAGGCAGGTAATTCAGCCTAGGCTTAGCAATGGTGCCAATGAAAACGTGTGGAGGCAGCCATTTTCTGGCACTTTTGTGCTCCCCTTGGGATGCCTTTCGCAGCTGCCGTGTGCCTGGAGCTCAGAGCTTGCTGGTTTAAAAAGCTCTACACCTAGGCGTAACCCTAACCCTAACCGTAACACTGGTCATTTAAATCAGCCTGGGTTTAGGAATTATCCCAAGGGAAAAGCTGTGGAGACAGCCATGTTGTGGCACTTTTGTGCTCCCCTTGGGATGCCTTGAACAGCTGCAGTGTGCTTGGAGCACATGGCTTCCTGGTGTAAAAAACCACAACTTTAGCCCAAACTGGAGGCTTCTAAATCAGCCTTCGTTTCGGGACGTCATCAAAGAAAAAGCTGTGGAGGCAAGCATGTTGAGGCACTTCTGCGCTCTTCTTGGGTAGTCCTTCGCAGCTGCTGTGTTCTTGGAACTCAGGGCTTTCTGGTTAAAAGAACACTAACCCTAGGCCTAACTCAAACCTTAAGCCTAGGAAGGAAAATCAGCCTATGATTCGGGATGGTCTCATGGAAATAGCAGTGGAGGCAGCCAAGTTGTGCAACTTTTGCGCTCCCCTTGGGATGCCTTTAACAGCTGCAGTGTGCCTGGAGCACAGGGCTTCCTGGTTTTAAAAGTCCTAGGCCTAAGCCTAACAGTAACCCTAGGAAGGTAAATCAGCCGGGTATTAGGGTTCTTCCTAAGGAAAAAGCTGTGAAAGCAGACATGTTGTGGACCTTCTACGCTCCCTTTGGGATGCCTTTGGCAGATGCAGTAAGCCTGGAACTCAGGGCTTCCTGCTTAAAAAAATCCAAGCCCTAGGCTGAGCCCTAACCCTAACCATAGGCAGATAAATCAGCCTAGGTATAGGGATGGTGCCAAGGAAAAAGCTGTGAAAGCTGCCATGTTGTGTCACTTTTGTACTCCCTTTGGGATGACTTTCACAGCTGCCGTGTGCCTGGAGCTCAGGGCTTCCTGGTTTAAAAATCCATGTCCCTAGCTGAGACTGGAGGCAGGTAATTCAGCCTAGGCTTAGCAATGGTGCCAATGAAAATGTGTGGAGGCAGCCATTTTCTGGCACTTTTGTGCTCCCCTTGGGATGCCTTTCACAGCTGCCGTGTGCCTGGAGCTCAGAGCTTGCTGGTTTAAAAAGCTCTACACCTAGGCGTAACCCTAACCCTAACCGAAACACTGGTCATTTAAATCAGCCTGGATTTAGGAATTATCCCAAGGGAAAAGCTGTGGAGACAGCCATGTTGTGGCACTTTTGCGCTCCCCTTGGGATGCCTTTCACAGCTGCAGTGAGCTTGGAGCACAGGGCTTCCTGGTGTAAAATACCACAACTTTAGCCCAAACTGGAGGCTTCTAAATCAGCCTTCGTTTCGGGACGTCCCCAAGGAAAAAGCTGTGGAGGCAGGCATGTTGAGGCACTTCTGCGCTCTTCTTGGGTAGTCCTTCGCAGCTGCTGTGTTCTTGGAACTCAGGGCTTTCTGGTTAAAAGAACACTAACCCTAGGCCTAACTCAAACCTTAAGCCTGGGAAGGAAAATCAGCCTATGATTCGGGATGGTCTCATGGAAATAGCAGTGGAGGCAGCCAAGTTGTGTCACTTTTGCGCTCCCCTTGGGATGCCTTTAACAGCTGCAGTGTGCCTGGAGCACAGGGCTTCCTGGTTTTAAAATCCTAGGCCTAGGCCTAACAGTAACCCTAGGAAGGTAAATCAGCCGGGTATTAGGGTTCTTCCTAAGGAAAAAGCTGCGAAAGCAGCCATGTTGTGGCACTTCTGCACTCCCTTTGGGATGCCTTTGGCAGATGCAGTAAGCCTGGAACTCAGGGCTTCCTGGTTAAAAAAATCCTTGCCCTTGGCTGAGCCCTAACCCTAACCCTAGGCAGATAAATCAGCCTAGGTAGAGGGATGGTGCCAAGGAAAAAGCTGTGAAAGCTGCCATGTTGTTGCACTTTTGTACTCCCCTTGGGATGCCTTTCACAGCTGCCGTGTGCCTGGAGCTCAGGGCTTCCTGGTTTAAAAAACCATGTCCCTAGCTGAGACTGGAGGCAGGTAATTCAGCCTAGGCTTAGCAATGGTGCCAATGAAAACGTGTGGAGGCAGCCATTTTCTGGCACTTTTGTGCCCCCCTTGGGATGCCTTTCGCAGCTGCCGTGTGCCTGGAGCTCAGAGCTTGCTGGTTTAAAAAGCTCTACACCTAGGCGTAACCCTAACCCTAACCGTAACACTGGTCATTTAAATCAGCCTGGGTTTAGGAATTATCCCAAGGGAAAAGCTGTGGAGACAGCCATGTTGTGGCACTTTTGCGCTCCCCTTGGGATGCCTTTCACAGCTGCAGGGTGCTTGGAGCACAGGGCTTCCTGCTGTAAAAACCCACAAATTTAGCCCAAACTGGAGGCTTCTAAATCAGCCTTCGTTTCGGGACGTCCCCAAGGAAAAAGCTGTGGAGGCAGGCATGTTGAGGCACTTCTGCGCTCTTCTTGGGTAGTCCTTCGCAGCTGCTGTGTTCTTGGAACTCAGGGCTTTCTGGTTAAAAGAACACTAACCCTAGGCCTAAGTCAAACCTTAAGCCTAGGAAGGAAAATCAGCCTATGATTCGGGATGGTCTCATGGAAATAGCAGTGGAGGCAGCCAAGTTGTGTCACTTTTGCGCTCCCCTTGGGATGCCTTTAACAGCTGCAGTGTGCCTGGAGCACAGGGCTTCCTGGTTTTAAAAGTCCTAGGCCTAGGCCTAACAGTAACCCTAGGAAGGTAAATCAGCCGGGTATTAGGGTTCTTCCTAAGGAAAAAGCTGTGAAAGCAGCCATGTTGTGGCACTTCTGCACACCCTTTGGGATGCCTTTGGCAGATGCAGTAAGCCTGGAACTCAGGGCTTCCTGGTTAAAAAAATCCTTGCCCTTGGCTGAGCCCTAACCCTAACCCTAGGCAGATAAATCAGCCTAGGTAGAGGGATGGTGCCAAGGAAAAAGCTGTGAAAGCTGCCATGTTGTTGCACTTTTGTACTCCCCTTGGGATGCCTTAAACAGCTGCCGTGTGCCTGGAGCTCAGGGCTTCTTGGTTTAAAAAACCATGTCCCTATCTGAGACTGGAGGCAGGTGATTCAGCCTAGGCTTAGCAATGGTGCCAATGAAAACGTGTGGAGGCAGCCATTTTCTGGCACTTTTGTGCTCCCCTTGGGATGCCTTTCGCAGCTGCCGTGTGCCTGGAGCTCAGAGCTTGCTGGTTTAAAAAGCTCTACACCTAGGCGTAACCCTAACCCTAACCGTAACACTGGTCATTTAAATCAGCCTGGGTTTAGGAATTATCCCAAAGGAAAAGCTGTGGAGACAGCCATGTTGTGGCACTTTTGCGCTCCCCTTGGGATGCCTTTCACAGCTGCAGTGTGCTTAGAGCACAGGGCTTCCTGGTGTAAAAAACCACAACTTTAGCCTAAACTGGAGGCTTCTAAATCAGCCTTCGTTTCGGGACGTCCTCAAAGAAAAAGCTGTGGAGGCAGGCATGTTGAGGCACTTCTGCGCTCTTCTTGGGTAGTCCTTCGCAGCTGCTGTGTTCTTGGAACTCAGGGCTTTCTGGTTAAAAGAACACTAACCCTAGGCCTAACTTAAACCTTAAGCCTAGGAAGGAAAATCAACCTATGATTCGGGATGGTCTCATGGAAATAGCAGTGCAGGCAGCCAAGTTGTGTCACTTTTGCGCTCCCCTTGGGATGCCTTTAACAGCTGCAGTGTGCCTGGAGCACAGGTCTTCCTGGTTTTAAAGTCCTAGGCCTAAGCCTAACAGTAACCCTAGGAAGGTAAATCAGCCGGGTATTAGGGTTCTTCCTAAGGAAAAAGCTGTGAAAGCAGCCATGTTGTGGCACTTCTGCGCTCCCCTTGGGATGCCTTTAACAGCTGCAGTGTGCCTGGAGCACAGGGCTTCCTGGTTTTAAATGTCCTAGGCCTAGGCCTAACAGTAACCCTAGGAAGGTAAATCAGCCGGGTATTAGGGTTCTTCCTAAGGAAAAAGCTGTGAAAGCAGCCATGTTGTGGCACTTCTGTGCTCCCTTTGGGATGCCTTTGGCAGATGCAGTAAGCCTGGAACTCAGGGCTTCCTGGTTAAAAAAATCCTAGCCCTAGGCTGAGCCCTAACCCTAACCCTAGGCAGATAAATCAGCCTAGGTAGAGGGACGGTGCCAAGCAAAAAGCTGTGAAACTGCCATGTTGTGTCACTTTTGTACTCCCCTTGGGATGCCTTAAACAGCTGCCGTGTGCCTGGAGCTCAGGGCTTCCTGGTTTAAAAAACCATGTCGCTAGCTGAGACTGGAGGCAGGTAATTCAGCCTAGGCTTAGCAATGGTGCCAATGAAAACGTGTGGAGGCAGCCATTTCCTGGCACTTTTGTGCTCCCCTTGGGATGCCTTTCGCAGCTGCCGTGTGCCTGGAGCTCAGAGCTTGCTGGTTTAAAAAGCTCTACACCTAGGCGTAACCCTAACCCTAACCGTAACACTGGTCATTTAAATCAGCCTGGGTTTAGGAATTATCCCAAAGGAAAAGCTGTGGAGACAGCCATGTTGTGGCACTTTTGCGCTCCCCTTGGGATGCCTTTCACAGCTGCAGTGTGCTTAGAGCACAGGGCTTCCTGGTTTACAAAACCACAACTTTAGCCTAAACTGGAGGCTTCTAAATCAGCCTTCGTTTCGGGACGTCCTCAAAGAAAAAGCTGTGGAGGCAGGCATGTTGAGGCACTTCTGCGCTCTTCTTGGGTAGTACTTCGCAGCTGCTGTGTTCTTGGAACTCAGGGCTTTCTGGTTAAAAGAACACTAACCCTAGGCCTAAGTCAAACCTTAAGCCTAGGAAGGAAAATCAACCTATGATTCGGGATGGTCTCATGGAAATAGCAGTGGAGGCAGCCAAGTTGTGTCACTTTTGCGCTCCCCTTGGGATGCCTTTAACAGCTGCAGTGTGCCTGGAGCACAGGGCTTCCTGGTTTTAAAGTCCTAGGCCTAAGCCTAACAGTAACACTAGGAAGGTAAATCAGCCGGGTATTAGGGTTCTTCCTAAGGAAAAAGCTGTGAAAGCAGCCATGTTGTGGCACTTCTGCGCTCCCCTTGGGATGCCTTTAACAGCTGCAGTGTGCCTGGAGCACAGGGCTTCCTGGTTTTAAAATCCTAGGCCTAGGCCTAACAGTAACCCTAGGAAGGTAAATCAGCCGGGTATTAGGGTTCTTCCTAAGGAAAAAGCTGTGAAAGCAGCCATGTTGTGGCACTTCTGCACTCCCTTTGGGATGCCTTTGGCAGATGCAGTAAGCCTGGAACTCAGGGCTTCCTGGTTAAAAAAATCCTTGCCCTTGGCTGAGCCCTAACCCTAACCCTAGGCAGATAAATCAGCCTAGGTATAGGGATGGTGCCAAGGAAAAAGCTGTGAAAGCTGCCATGTTGTTGCACTTTTGTACTCCCCTTGGGATGCCTTAAACAGCTGCCGTGTGCCTGGAGCTCAGGGCTTCCTGGTTTAAAAAACCATGTCCCTAGCTGAGACTGGAGGCAGGTAATTCAGCCTAGGCTTAGCAATGGTGCCAATGAAAACGTGTGGAGGCAGCCATTTTCTGGCACTTTTGTGCTCCCCTTGGGATGCCTTTCGCAGCTGCCGTGTGCCTGGAGCTCAGAGCTTGCTGGTTTAAAAAGCTCTACACCTAGGCATAACCCTAACCCTAACCGTAACACTGGTCATTTAAATCAGCCTGGGTTTAGGAATTATCCCAAGGGAAAAGCTGTGGAGACAGCCATGTTGTGGCACTTTTGTGCTCCCCTTGGGATGCCTTGAACAGCTGCAGTGTGCTTGGAGCACATGGCTTCCTGGTGTAAAAAACCACAACTTTAGCCCAAACTGGAGGCTTCTAAATCAGCCTTCGTTTCGGGACGTCATCAAAGAAAAAGCTGTGGAGGCAAGCATGTTGAGGCACTTCTGCGCTCTTCTTGGGTAGTCCTTCGCAGCTGCTGTGTTCTTGGAACTCAGGGCTTTCTGGTTAAAAGAACACTAACCCTAGGCCTAACTCAAACCTTAAGCCTAGGAAGGAAAATCAGCCTATGATTCGGGATGGTCTCATGGAAATAGCAGTGGAGGCAGCCAAGTTGTGCAACTTTTGCGCTCCCCTTGGGATGCCTTTAACAGCTGCAGTGTGCCTGGAGCACAGGGCTTCCTGGTTTTAAAAGTCCTAGGCCTAAGCCTAACAGTAACCCTAGGAAGGTAAATCAGCCGGGTATTAGGGTTCTTCCTAAGGAAAAAGCTGTGAAAGCAGACATGTTGTGGACCTTCTACGCTCCCTTTGGGATGCCTTTGGCAGATGCAGTAAGCCTGGAACTCAGGGCTTCCTGCTTAAAAAAATCCAAGCCCTAGGCTGAGCCCTAACCCTAACCCTAGGCAGATAAATCAGCCTAGGTATAGGGATGGTGCCAAGGAAAAAGCTGTGAAAGCTGCCATGTTGTGTCACTTTTGTACTCCCTTTGGGATGACTTTCACAGCTGCCGTGTGCCTGGAGCTCAGGGCTTCCTGGTTTAAAAATCCATGTCCCTAGCTGAGACTGGAGGCAGGTAATTCAGCCTAGGCTTAGCAATGGTGCCAATGAAAATGTGTGGAGGCAGCCATTTTCTGGCACTTTTGTGCTCCCCTTGGGATGCCTTTCACAGCTGCCCTGTGCCTGGAGCTCAGAGCTTGCTGGTTTAAAAAGCTCTACACCTAGGCGTAACCCTAACCCTAACCGAAACACTGGTCATTTAAATCAGCCTGGATTTAGGAATTATCCCAAGGGAAAAGCTGTGGAGACAGCCATGTTGTGGCACTTTTGCGCTCCCCTTGGGATGCCTTTCACAGCTGCAGTGAGCTTGGAGCACAGGGCTTCCTGGTGTAAAATACCACAACTTTAGCCCAAACTGGAGGCTTCTAAATCAGCCTTCGTTTCGGGACGTCCCCAAGGAAAAAGCTGTGGAGGCAGGCATGTTGAGGCACTTCTGCGCTCTTCTTGGGTAGTCCTTCGCAGCTGCTGTGTTCTTGGAACTCAGGGCTTTCTGGTTAAAAGAACACTAACCCTAGGCCTAACTCAAACCTTAAGCCTGGGAAGGAAAATCAGCCTATGATTCGGGATGGTCTCATGGAAATAGCAGTGGAGGCAGCCAAGTTGTGTCACTTTTGCGCTCCCCTTGGGATGCCTTTAACAGCTGCAGTGTGCCTGGAGCACAGGGCTTCCTGGTTTTAAAATCCTAGGCCTAGGCCTAACAGTAACCCTAGGAAGGTAAATCAGCCGGGTATTAGGGTTCTTCCTAAGGAAAAAGCTGCGAAAGCAGCCATGTTGTGGCACTTCTGCACTCCCTTTGGGATGCCTTTGGCAGATGCAGTAAGCCTGGAACTCAGGGCTTCCTGGTTAAAAAAATCCTTGCCCTTGGCTGAGCCCTAACCCTAACCCTAGGCAGATAAATCAGCCTAGGTAGAGGGATGGTGCCAAGGAAAAAGCTGTGAAAGCTGCCATGTTGTTGCACTTTTGTACTCCCCTTGGGATGCCTTTCACAGCTGCCGTGTGCCTGGAGCTCAGGGCTTCCTGGTTTAAAAAACCATGTCCCTAGCTGAGACTGGAGGCAGGTAATTCAGCCTAGGCTTAGCAATGGTGCCAATGAAAACGTGTGGAGGCAGCCATTTTCTGGCACTTTTGTGCCCCCCTTGGGATGCCTTTCGCAGCTGCCGTGTGCCTGGAGCTCAGAGCTTGCTGGTTTAAAAAGCTCTACACCTAGGCGTAACCCTAACCCTAACCGTAACACTGGTCATTTAAATCAGCCTGGGTTTAGGAATTATCCCAAGGGAAAAGCTGTGGAGACAGCCATGTTGTGGCACTTTTGCGCTCCCCTTGGGATGCCGTTCACAGCTGCAGGGTGCTTGGAGCACAGGGCTTCCTGGTGTAAAAACCCACAAATTTAGCCCAAACTGGAGGCTTCTAAATCAGCCTTCGTTTCGGGACGTCCCCAAGGAAAAAGCTGTGGAGGCAGGCATGTTGAGGCACTTCTGCGCTCTTCTTGGGTAGTCCTTCGCAGCTGCTGTGTTCTTGGAACTCAGGGCTTTCTGGTTAAAAGAACACTAACCCTAGGCCTAACTCAAACCTTAAGCCTAGGAAGGAAAATCAGCCTATGATTCGGGATGGTCTCATGGAAATAGCAGTGGAGGCAGCCAAGTTGTGTCACTTTTGCGCTCCCCTTGGGATGCCTTTAACAGCTGCAGTGTGCCTGGAGCACAGGGCTTCCTGGTTTTAAAAGTCCTAGGCCTAGGCCTAACAGTAACCCTAGGAAGGTAAATCAGCCGGGTATTAGGGTTCTTCCTAAGGAAAAAGCTGTGAAAGCAGCCATGTTGTGGCACTTCTGCACACCCTTTGGGATGCCTTTGGCAGATGCAGTAAGCCTGGAACTCAGGGCTTCCTGGTTAAAAAAATCCTTGCCCTTGGCTGAGCCTTAACCCTAACCCTAGGCAGATAAATCAGCCTAGGTAGAGGGATGGTGCCAAGGAAAAAGCTGTGAAAGCTGCCATGTTGTTGCACTTTTGTACTCCCCTTGGGATGCCTTAAACAGCTGCCGTGTGCCTGGAGCTCAGGGCTTCTTGGTTTAAAAAACCATGTCCCTAGCTGAGACTGGAGGCAGGTGATTCAGCCTAGGCTTAGCAATGGTGCCAATGAAAACGTGTGGAGGCAGCCATTTTCTGGCACTTTTGTGCTCCCCTTGGGATGCCTTTCGCAGCTGCCGTGTGCCTGGAGCTCAGAGCTTGCTGGTTTAAAAAGCTCTACACCTAGGCGTAACCCTAACCCTAACCGTAACACTGGTCATTTAAATCAGCCTGGGTTTAGGAATTATCCCAAGGGAAAAGCTGTGGAGACAGCCATGTTGTGGCACTTTTGCGCTCCCCTTGGGATGCCTTTCACAGCTGCAGTGTGCTTGGAGCACAGGGCTTCCTGGTGTAAAATACCACAACTTTAGCCCAAACTGGAGGCTTCTAAATCAGCCTTCGTTTCGGGACGTCCCCAAGGAACAAGCTGTGGAGGCAGGCATGTTGAGGCACTTCTGCGCTCTTCTTGGGGAGTCCTTCGCAGCTGCTGTGTTCTTGGAACTCAGGGCTTTCTGGTTAAAAGAACACTAACCCTAGGCCTAAGTCAAACCTTAAGCCTAGGAAGGAAAATCAGCCTATGATTCGTGATGGTCTCATGGAAATAGCAGTGGAGGCAGCCAAGTTGTGTCACTTTTGCGCTCCCCTTGGGATGCCTTTAACAGCTGCAGTGTGCCTGGAGCACAGGGCTTCCTGGTTTTAAAAGTCCTAGGCCTAGGCCTAACAGTAACCCTAGGAAGGTAAATCAGCCGGGTATTAGGGTTCTTCCTAAGGAAAAAGCTGTGAAAGCAGCCATGTTGTGGCACTTCTGCACTCCCTTTGGGATGCCTTTGGCAGATGCAGTAAGCCTGGAACTCAGGGCTTCCTGGTTAAAAAAATTCTTGCCCTTGGCTGAGCCCTAACCCTAACCCTAGGCAGATAAATCAGCCTAGGTATAGGGATTGTGCCAAGGAAAAGCTGTGAAAGCTGCCATGTTGTTGCATTTTTTACTCCCCTTGGGATGCCTTAAACAGCTGCCGTGTGCCAGGAGCTCAGGGCTTCCTGGTTTAAAAAACCATGTCCCTAGCTGAGACTGGAGGCAGGTAATTCAGCCTAGGCTTAGCAATGGTGCCAATGAAAACGTGTGGAGGCAGCCATTTTCTGGCACTTTTGTGCCCCCCTTGGGATGCCTTTCGCAGCTGCCGTGTGCCTGGAGCTCAGAGCTTGCTGGTTTAAAAAGCTCTACACCTAGGCGTAACCCTAACCCTAACCGTAACACTGGTCATTTAAATCAGCCTGGGTTTAGGAATTATCCCAAGGGAAAAGCTGTGGAGACAGCCATGTTGTGGCCCTTTTGCGCTCCCCTTGGGATGCCTTTCACAGCTGCAGGGTGCTTGGAGCACAGGGCTTCCTGGTGTAAAATACCACAACTTTAGCCCAAACTGGAGGCTTCTAAATCAGCCTTCGTTTCGGGACGTCCCCAAGGAAAAAGCTGTGGAGGCAGGCATGTTGAGGCACTTCTGCGCTCTTCTTGGGTAGTCCTTCGCAGCTGCTGTGTTCTTGGAACTCAGGGCTTTTTGGTTAAAAGAACACTAACCCTAGGCCTAACTCAAACCTTAAGCCTGGGAAGGAAAATCAGCCTATGATTCGGGATGGTCTCATGGAAATAGCAGTGGAGGCAGCCAAGTTGTGTCACTTTTGCGCTCCCCTTGGGATGCCTTAACAGCTGCAGTGTGCCTGGAGCACAGGGCTTCCTGGTTTTAAAATCCTAGGCCTAGGCCTAACAGTAACCCTAGGAAGGTAAATCAGCCGGGTATTAGGGTTCTTCCTAAGGAAAAAGCTGTGAAAGCAGCCATGTTGTGGCACTTCTGCACTCCCTTTGGGATGCCTTTGGCAGATGCAGTAAGCCTGGAACTCAGGGCTTCCTGGTTAAAAAAATCCTTGCCCTTGGCTGAGCCCTAACCCTAACCCTAGGCAGATAAATCAGCCTAGGTATAGGGATGGTGCCAAGGAAAAAGCTGTGAAAGCTGCCATGTTGTTGCACTTTTGTACTCCCCTTGGGATGCCTTTCACAGCTGCCGTGTGCATGGAGCTCTGGGCTTCCTGGTTTAAAAATCCATGTCCCTAGCTGAAACTGGAGGCAGGTGATTCAGCCTAGGCTTAGCAATGGTGCCAATGAAAACGTGTGGAGGCAGCCATTTTCTGGCACTTTTGTGCTCCCCTTGGGATGCCTTTCGCAGCTGCCGTGTGCCTGGAGCTCAGAGCTTGCTGGTTTAAAAAGCTCTACACCTAGGCGTAACCCTAACCCTAACCGTAACACTGGTCATTTAAATCAGCCTGGGTTTAGGAATTATCCCAAGGGAAAAGCTGTGGAGACAGCCATGTTGTGGCACTTTTGCGCTCCCCTTGGCATGCCTTTCACAGCTGCAGGGTGCTTGGAGCACAGGGCTTCCTGGTGTAAAATACCACAGCTTTAGCCCAAACTGGAGGCTTCTAAATCAGCCTTCGTTTCGGGACGTCCCCAAGGAAAAAGCTGTGGAGGCAGGCATGTTGAGGCACTTCTGCGCTCTTCTTGGGTAGTCCTTCGCAGCTGCTGTGTTCTTGGAACTCAGGGCTTTCTGGTTAAAAGAACACTAACCCTAGGCCTAACTCAAACCTTAAGCCTAGGAAGGAAAATCAGCCTATGATTCGGGATGGTCTCATGGAAATAGCAGTGGAGGCAGCCAAGTTGTGTCACTTTTGCGCTCCCCTTGGGATGCCTTTAACAGCTGCAGTGTGCCTGAAGCACAGGGCTTCATGGTTTTAAAAGTCCTAGGCCTAAGCCTAACAGTAACACTAGGAAGGTAAATCAGCCTGGTATTAGGGTTCTTCCTAAGAAAAAAGCTGTGAAAGCAGCCATGTTGTGGACCTTCTGCGCTCCCTTTGGGATGTCTTTGGCAGATGCAGTAAGCCTGGAACTCAGGGCTTCCTGCTTAAAAAAAATCCCTGCCCTTGGTTGAGCCCTAACCCTAACCCTAGGCAGATAAATCAGCCTAGGTAGAGGGATGGTGCCAAGGAAAAAGCTGTGAAAGCTGCCATGTTGTTGCACTTTTGTACTCCCCTTGGGATGCCTTTCACAGCTGCCGTGTGCCTGGAGCTCAGGGCTTCCTGGTTTAAAAATCCATGTCCCTAGCTGAGACTGGAGGCAGGTGATTCAGCCTAGGCTTAGCAATGGTGCCAATGAAAACGTGTGGAGGCAGCCATTTTCTGGCACTTTTGTGCTCCCCTTGGGATGCCTTTCGCAGCTGCCGTGTGCCTGGAGCTCAGAGCTTGCTGGTTTAAAAAGCTCTACACCTAGGCGTAACCCTAACCCTAACCGTAACACTGGTCATTTAAATCAGCCTGGGTTTAGGAATTATCCCAAGGGAAAAGCTGTGGAGACAGCCATGTTGTGGCACTTTTGCGCTCCCCTTGGGATGCCTTTCACAGCTGCAGGGTGCTTGGAGCACAGGGCTTCCTGGTTTAAAATACCACAACTTTAGCCCAAACTGGAGGCTTCTAAATCAGCCTTCGTTTCCGGACGTCCCCAAGGAAAAAGCTGTGGAGGCAGGCATGTTGAGGCACTTCTGCGCTCTTCTTGGGTAGTCCTTCACAGCTGCTGTGTTCTTGGAACTCAGGGCTTTCTGGTTAAAAGAACACTAACCCTAGGCCTAACTCAAACCTTAAGCCTGGGAAGGAAAATCAGCCTATGATTCGGGATGGTCTCATGGAAATAGCAGTGGAGGCAGCCAAGTTGTGTCACTTTTGCGCTCCCCTTGGGATGCCATTAACAGCTGCAGTGTGCCTGAAGCACAGGGTTTCATGGTTTTAAAAGTCCTAGGCCTAAGCCTAACAGTAACCCTAGGAAGGTAAATCAGCCTGGTATTAGGGTTCTTCCTAAGGAAAAAGCTGTGAAAGCAGCCATGTTGTGGACCTTCTGCGCTCCCTTTGGGATGCCTTTGGCAGATGCAGTAAGCCTGGAACTCAGGGCTTCCTGGTTAAAATATCCTAGCCCTAGCCTGAGCCCTAACCCTAACCCTTGGCAGATAAATCAGCCTAGGTATAGGGATGGTGCCAAGGAAAAAGCTGTGAAAGCTGCCATGTTGTTGCACTTTTGTACTCCCTTTGGGATTCCTTTCACAGCTGCCGTGTGCCTGGAGCTCAGGGCTTCCTGGTTTAAAAAACCATGTCCCTAGCTGAGACTGGAGGCAGGTGATTCAGCCTAGGCTTAGCAATGGTGCCAATGAAAACGTGTGGAGGCAGCCATTTTCTGGCACTTTTGTGCTCCCCTTGGGATGCCTTTCGCAGCTGCCGTGTGCCTGGAGCTCAGAGCTTGCTGGTTTAAAAAGCTCTACACCTAGGCGTAACCCTAACCCTAACCGTAACACTGGTCATTTAAATCAGCCTGGGTTTAGGAATTATCCCAAGGGAAAAGCTGTGGAGACAGCCATGTTGTGGCACTTTTGCGCACGCCTTGGGATGCCTTTCACAGCTGCAGTGTGCTTAGAGCACAGGGCTTCCTGGTGTAAAAAACCACAACTTTAGCCCAAACTGGAGGCTTCTAAATCAGCCTTCGTTTCGGGACGTCCTCAAAGAAAAAGCTGTGGAGGCAGGCATGTTGAGGCACTTCTGCGCTCTTCTTGGGTAGTCCTTCGCAGCTGCTGTGTTCTTGGAACTCAGGGCTTTCTGGTTAAAAGAACACTAACCCTAGGCCTAACTCAAACCTTAAGCCTGGGAAGGAAAATCAGCCTATGATTCGGGATGGTCTCATGGAAATAGCAGTGGAGGCAGCCAAGTTGTGTCACTTTTGCGCTCCCCTTGGGATGCCTTTAACAGCTGCAGTGTGCCTGGAGCACAGGGCTTCCTGGTTTTAAAAGTCCTAGGCCTAAGCCTAACAGTAACCCTAGGAAGGTAAATCAGCCGGGTATTAGGGTTCTTCCTAAGGAAAAAGCTGTGAAAGCAGCCATGTTGTGGCACTTCTGCGCTCCCTTTGGGATGCCTTTGGCAGATGCAGTAAGCCTGGAACTCAGGGCTTCCTGGTTAAAAAAAATCCCTGCCCTTGGCTGAGCCCTAACCCTAACCCTAGGCAGATAAATCAGCCTAGGTAGAGGGATGGTGCCAAGGAAATAGCTGTGAAAGCTGCCATGTTGTTGCACTTTTGTACTCCCCTTGGGATGCCTTTCACAGCTGCCGTGTGCCTGGAGCTCAGGGCTTCCTGGTTTAAAAATCCATGTCCCTAGCTGAGACTGGAGGCAGGTAATTCAGCCTAGGCTTAGCAATGGTGCCAATGAAAACGTGTGGAGGCAGCCATTTTCTGGCACTTTTGTGCTCCCCTTGGGATGCCTTTCGCAGCTGCCGTGTGCCTGGAGCTCAGAGCTTGCTGGTTTAAAAAGCTCTACACCTAGGCGTAACCCTAACCCTAACCGTAACACTGGTCATTAAATCAGCCTGGGTTTAGGAATTATCCCAAGGGAAAAGCTGTGGAGACAGCCATGTTGTGGCACTTTTGCGCTCCCCTTGGGATGCCTTTAACACCTGCAGTGTGCCTGGAGCACAGGGCTTCCTGGTTTTAAAGTCCTAGGCCTAGGCCTAACAGGAACCATAGGAAGGTAAATCAGCCGGGTATTAGGGTTCTTCCTAAGGAAAAAGCTGTGAAAGCAGCCATGTTTTGGCACTTCTGCACTCCCTTTGGGATGCCTTTGGCAGATGCAGTAAGCCTGGAACTCAGGGCTTCCTGCTTAAAAAAATCCTTGCCCTTGGCTGAGCCCTAACCCTAACCCTAGGCAGATAAATCAGCCTAGGTATAGGGATGGTGGCAAGTAAAAAGCTGTGAAAGCTGCCATATTGTTGCACTTTTGTACTCCCCTTGGGATGCCTTTCACAGCTGCCGTGTGCCTGGAGCTCAGAGCTTGCTGGTTTAAAAAGCTCTACACCTAGGCGTAACCCTAACCCTAACCGTAACACTGGTCATTTAAATCAGCCTGGTTTTAGGAATTATCCCAAGGGAAAAGCTGTGGAGACAGCCATGTTGTGGCCCTTTTGCGCTCCCCTTGGGATGCCTTTCACAGCTGCAGTGTGCTTAGAGCACAGGGCTTCCTGGTGTAAAAAACCACAACTTTAGCCCAAACTGGAGGCTTCTAATTCAGCCTTCGTTTCGGGACGTCCTCAAAGAAAAAGCTGTGGAGGCAGGCATGTTGAGGCACTTCTGCGCTCTTCTTGGGTAGTACTTCGCAGCTGCTGTGTTCTTGGAACTCAGGGCTTTCTGGTTAAAAGAACACTAACCCTAGGCCTAACTCAAACCTTAAGCCTAGGAAGGAAAATCAGCCTATGATTCGGGATGGTCTCATGGAAATAGCAGTGGAGGCAGCCAAGTTGTGTCACTTTTGCGCTCCCCTTGGGATGCCTTTAACAGCTGCAGTGTGCCTGGAGCACAGGGCTTCCTGGTTTTAAAAGTCCTAGGCCTAGGCCTAACAGTAACCCTAGGAAGGTAAATCAGCCGGGTATTAGGGTTCTTCCTAAGGAAAAAGCTGTGAAAGCAGCCATGTTGTGGCACTTCTGCGCTCCCTTTGGGATGCCTTTGGCAGATGCAGTAAGCCTGGAACTCAGGGCTTCCTGGTTAAAATAATCCCTGCCCTTGGCTGAGCCCTAACCCTAACCCTAGGCAGATAAATCAGCCTAGGTATAGGGATGGTGCCAAGGAAAAAGCTGTGAAAGCTGCCATGTTGTTGCACTTTTGTACTCCCCTTGGGATGCCTTTCACAGCTGCCGTGTGCCTGGAGCTCAGGGCTTCCTGGTTTAAAAATCCATGTCCCTAGCTGAGACTGGAGGCAGGTAATTCAGCCTAGGCTTAGCAATGGTGCCAATGAAAACGTGTGGAGGCAGCCATTTTCTGGCACTTTTGTGCTCCCCTTGGGATGCCTTTCGCAGCTGCCGTGTGCCTGGAGCTCAGAGCTTGCTGGTTTAAAAAGCTCTACACCTAGGCGTAACCCTAACCCTAACCGTAACACTGGTCATTTAAATCAGCCTGGGTTTAGGAATTATCCCAAGGGAAAAGCTGTGGAGACAGCCATGTTGTGGCACTTTTGTGCTCCCCTTGGGATGCCTTTCACAGCTGCAGTGTGCTTGGAGCACATGTCTTCCTGGTGTAAAAAACCACAACTTTAGCCCAAACTGGAGGCTTCTAAATCAGCCTTCGTTTCGGGACGTCCCCAAGGAAAAAGCTGTGGAGGCAGGCATGTTGAGGCACTTCTGCGCTCTTCTTGGGTAGTCCTTCGCAGCTGCTGTGTTCTTGGAACTCAGGGCTTTCTGGTTAAAAGAACACTAACCCTAGGCCTAACTCAAACCTTAAGCCTAGGAAGGAAAATCAGCCTATGATTCGGGATGGTCTCATGGAAATAGCAGTGGAGGCAGCCAAGTTGTGTCACTTTTGCGCTCCCCTTGGGATGCCTTTAACAGCTGCAGTGTGCCTGGAGCACAGGGCTTCCTGGTTTTAAAAGTCCTAGGCCTAGGCCTAACAGTAACCCTAGGAAGTTAAATCAGCCGGGTATTAGGGTTCTTCCTAAGGAAAAAGCTGTGAAAGCAGCCATGTTGTGGCACTTCTGCGCTCCCTTTGGGATGCCTTTGGCAGATGCAGTAAGCTTGGAACTCAGGGCTTCCTGGTTAAAAAATCCTTGCCCTAGGCTGAGCCCTAACCCTAACCCTAGGCAGATAAATCAGCCTAGGTATAGGGATGGTGCCAAGGAAAAAGCTGTGAAACTGCCATGTTGTTGCACTTTTGTACTCCCCTTGGGATGCCTTTCACAGCTGCCGTGTGCCTGGAGCTCAGGGCTTCCTGGTTTAAAAAACCATGTCCCTAGCTGAGACTGGAGGCAGGTAATTCAGCCTAGGCTTAGCAATGGTGCCAATGAAAACGTGTGGAGGCAGCCATTTTCTGGCACTTTTGTGCTCCCTTTGGGATGCCTTTCGCAGCTGCCGTGTGCCTGGAGCTCAGAGCTTGCTGGTTTAAAAAGCTCTACACCTAGGCGTAACCCTAACCCTAACCGTAACACTGGTCATTTAAATCAGCCTGGGTTTAGGAATTATCCCAAGGGAAAAGCTGTGGAGACAGCCATGTTGTGGCACTTTTGTGCTCCCCTTGGGATGCCTTTCACAGCTGCAGTGTCCTTGGAGCACATGGCTTCCTGGTGTAAAAAACCACAACTTTAGCCCAAACTGGAGGCTTCTAAATCAGCCTTCGTTTCGGGACGTCCCCAAGGAAAAAGCTGTGGAGGCAGGCATGTTGAGGCACTTCTGCGCTCTTCTTGGGTAGTCCTTCGCAGCTGCTGTGTTCTTGGAACTCAGGGCTTTCTGGTTAAAAGAACACTAACCCTATGCCTAACTCAAACCTTAAGCCTGGGAAGGAAAATCAGCCTATGATTCGGGATGGTCTCATGGAAATAGCAGTGGAGGCAGCCAAGTTGTGTCACTTTTGCGCTCCCCTTGGGATGCCTTTAACAGCTGCAGTGTGCCTGGAGCACAGGGCTTCCTGGTTTTAAAAGTCCTAGGCCTAAGCCTAACAGTAACCCTAGGAAGTTAAATCAGCCGGGTATTAGGGTTCTTCCTAAGGAAAAAGCTGTGAAAGCAGCCATGTTGTGGCACTTCTGCGCTCCCTTTGGGATGCCTTTGGCAGATGAAGTAAGCTTGGAACTCAGGGCTTCCTGGTTAAAAAAATCCTTGCCCTTGGCTGAGCCCTAACCCTAACCCTTGGCAGATAAATCAGCCTAGGTATAGGGATGGTGCCAAGGAAAAAGCTGTGAAAGCTGCCATGTTGTTGCACTTTTGTACTCCCCTTGGGATGCCTTGAACAGCTGCAGTGTGCCTGGAGCTCAGGGCTTCCTGGTTTAAAAAACCATGTCCCTAGCTGAGACTGGAGGCAGGTGATTCAGCCTAGGCTTAGCAATGGTGCCAATGAAAACGTGTGGAGGCAGCCATTTTCTGGCACTTTTGTGCTCCCCTTGGGATGCCTTTCGCAGCTGCCGTGTGCCTGGAGCTCAGAGCTTGCTGGTTTAAAAAGCTCTACACCTAGGCGTAACCCTAACCCTAACCGTAACACTGGTCATTTAAATCAGCCTGGGTTTAGGAATTATCCCAAGGGAAAAGCTGTGGACACAGCCATGTTGTGGCACTTTTGCGCTCCCCTTGGGATGCCTTTCACAGCTGCAGTGTGCTTGGAGCACAGGGCTTCCTGGTTTAAAAAACCACAACTTTAGCCCAAACTGGAGGCTTCTAAATCAGCCTTCGTTTCGGGACGTCCCCAAGGAAAAAGCTGTGGAGGCAGGCATGTTGAGGCACTTCTGCGCTCTTCTTGGGTAGTCCTTCGCAGCTGCTGTGTTCTTGGAACTCAGGGCTTTCTGGTTAAAAGAACACTAACCCTAGGCCTAACTCAAACCTTAAGCCTAGGAAGGAAAATCAGCCTATGATTCGGGATGGTCTCATGGAAATAGCAGTGGAGGCAGCCAAGTTGTGTCACTTTTGCGCTCCCCTTGGGATGCCTTTAACAGCTGCAGTGTGCCTGGAGCACAGGGCTTCCTGGTTTTAAAAGTCCTAGGCCTAAGCCTAACAGTAACCCTAGGAAGGTAAATCAGCTGGGTATTAGGGTTCTTCCTAAGGAAAAAGCCGTGAAAGCAGCCATGTTGTGGCACTTCTGCACTCCCTTTGGGATGCCTTTGGCAGATGCAGTAAGCTTGGAACTCAGGGCTTCCTGGTTAAAAAAATACTTGCCCTTGGCTGAGCCCTAACCCTAACCCTAGGCAGATAAATCAGACTAGGTAGAGGGATGGTGCCAAGGAAAAAGCTGTGAAAGCTGCCATGTTGTTGCACTTTTGTACTCCCCTTGGGATGCCTTTCACAGCTGCCAAGCTCCTGGAGCTCAGGGCTTCCTGGTTTAAAAAACCATGTCCCTAGCTGAGACTGGAGGCAGGTGATTCAGCCTAGGCTTAGCAATGGTGCCAATGAAAACGTGTGGAGGCAGCCATTTTCTGGCACTTTTGTGCTCCCCTTGGGATGCCTTTCGCAGCTGCCGTGTGCCTGGAGCTCAGAGCTTGCTGGTTTAAAAAGCTCTACACCTAGGCGTAACCCTAACCCTAACCGTAACACTGGTCATTTAAATCAGCCTGGGTTTAGGAATTATCCCAAGGGAAAAGCTGTGGAGACAGCCATGTTGTGGCACTTTTGCGCTCCCCTTGGGATGCCTTTAACAGCTGCAGTGTGCCTGGAACACAGGGCTTCCTGGTTTTAAAAGTCCTAGGCCTAGGCCTAACAGTAACCCTAGGAAGGTAAATCAGCCGGGTATTAGGGTTCTTCCTAAGGAAAAAGCTGTGAAAGCAGCCATGTTTTGGCACTTCTGCACTCCCTTTGGGATGCCTTTGGCAGATGCAGTAAGCCTGGAACTCAGGGCTTCCTGCTTAAAAAAATCCCTGCCCATGGCTGAGCCCTAAACCTAACCCTAGGCAGATAAATCAGCCTATGTATAGGGATGGTGCCAAGGAAAAAGCTGTGAAAGCTGCCATGTTGTTGCACTTTTGTACTCCCCTTGGGATGCCTTTCACAGCTGCCGTGTGCCTGGAGCTCAGAGCTTGCTGGTTTAAAAAGCTCTACACCTAGGCGTAACCCTAACCCTAACCGTAACACTGGTCATTTAAATCAGCCTGGGTTTAGGAATTATCCCAAGGGAAAAGCTGTGGAGACAGCCATGTTGTGGCACTTTTGCGCTCCCCTTGGGATGCCTTTCACAGCTGCAGTGTGCTTAGAGCACAGGGCTTCCTGGTTTAAAAAACCACAACTTTAGCCCAAACTGGAGGCTTCTAAATCAGCCTTCGTTTCGGGACGTCCCCAAGGAAAAAGCTGTGGAGGCAGGCATGTTGAGGAACTTCTGCGCTCTTCTTGGCTAGTCCTTCGCAGCTGCTGTGTTCTTGGAACTCAGGGCTTTCTGGTTAAAAGAACACTAACCCTAGGCGTAACTCAAACCTTAACCCTAGGAAGGAAAATCAGCCTATGGTTCGGGATGGTCTCATGGAAATATCAGTGGTGGCAGCCAAGTTGCGTCACTTTTGCGCTCCCCTTGGGATGCCTTTTGCAGCTGCAGTGTGCCTGGAGCCCAGGGCTTCCTGGTTTTAAAAGTCCTAGGCCTAAGCCTAACAGTAACCCTAGGAAGGTAAATCAGCCGGGTATTAGGGTTCTTCCTAAGGAAAAAGCTGTGAAAGCAGCCATGTTGTGGCACTTCTGCACTCCCTTTGGGATGCCTTTGGCAGATGCAGTAAGCCTGGAACTCAGGGCTTCCTGGTTAAAAAAATCCTTGCCCTTGGCTGAGCCCTAACCCTAACCCTAGGCAGATAAATCAGCCTAGGTATAGGGATGGTGCCAAGGAAAAAGCTGTGAAAGCTGCCATGTTGTTGCACTTTTGTACTCCCCTTGGGATGCCTTTCACAGCTGCCGTGTGCATGGAGCTCTGGGCTTCCTGGTTTAAAAATCCATGTCCCTAGCTGAAACTGGAGGCAGGTGATTCAGCCTAGGCTTAGCAATGGTGCCAATGAAAACGTGTGGAGGCAGCCATTTTCTGGCACTTTTGTGCTCCCCTTGGGATGCCTTTCGCAGCTGCCGTGTGCCTGGAGCTCAGAGCTTGCTGGTTTAAAAAGCTCTACACCTAGGCGTAACCCTAACCCTAACCGTAACACTGGTCATTTAAATCAGCCTGGGTTTAGGAATTATCCCAAGGGAAAAGCTGTGGAGACAGCCATGTTGTGGCACTTTTGCGCTCCCCTTGGCATGCCTTTCACAGCTGCAGGGTGCTTGGAGCACAGGGCTTCCTGGTGTAAAATACCACAGCTTTAGCCCAAACTGGAGGCTTCTAAATCAGCCTTCGTTTCGTGACGTCCCCAAGGAAAAAGCTGTGGAGGCAGGCATGTTGAGGCACTTCTGCGCTCTTCTTGGGTAGTCCTTCGCAGCTGCTGTGTTCTTGGAACTCAGGGCTTTCTGGTTAAAAGAACACTAACCCTAGGCCTAACTCAAACCTTAAGCCTAGGAAGGAAAATCAGCCTATGATTTGGGATGGTCTCATGGAAATAGCAGTGGAGGCAGCCAAGTTGTGTCACTTTTGCGCTCCCCTTGGGATGCCTTTAACAGCTGCAGTGTGCCTGAAGCACAGGGCTTCATGGTTTTAAAAGTCCTAGGCCTAAGCCTAACAGTAACACTAGGAAGGTAAATCAGCCTGGTATTAGGGTTCTTCCTAAGAAAAAAGCTGTGAAAGCAGCCATGTTGTGGACCTTCTGCGCTCCCTTTGGGATGTCTTTGGCAGATGCAGTAAGCCTGGAACTCAGGGCTTCCTGCTTAAAAAAAATCCCTGCCCTTGGTTGAGCCCTAACCCTAACCCTAGGCAGATAAATCAGCCTAGGTATAGGGATGGTGCCAAGGAAAAAGCTGTGAAAGCTGCCATGTTGTTGCACTTTTGTACTCCCCTTGGGATGCCTTTCACAGCTGCCGTGTGCCTGGAGCTCAGGGCTTCCTGGTTTAAAAATCCATGTCCCTAGCTGAGACTGGAGGCAGGTGATTCAGCCTAGGCTTAGCAATGGTGCCAATGAAAACGTGTGGAGGCAGCCATTTTCTGGCACTTTTGTGCTCCCCTTGGGATGCCTTTCGCAGCTGCCGTGTGCCTGGAGCTCAGAGCTTGCTGGTTTAAAAAGCTCTACACCTAGGCGTAACCCTAACCCTAACCGTAACACTGGTCATTTAAATCAGCCTGGGTTTAGGAATTATCCCAAGGGAAAAGCTGTGGAGACAGCCATGTTGTGGCACTTTTGCGCTCCCCTTGGGATGCCTTTCACAGCTGCAGGGTGCTTGGAGCACAGGGCTTCCTGGTTTAAAATACCACAACTTTAGCCCAAACTGGAGGCTTCTAAATCAGCCTTCGTTTCCTGACGTCCCCAAGGAAAAAGCTGTGGAGGCAGGCATGTTGAGGCACTTCTGCGCTCTTCTTGGGTAGTCCTTCGCAGCTGCTGTGTTCTTGGAACTCAGGGCTTTCTGGTTAAAAGAACACTAACCCTAGGCCTAACTCAAACCTTAAGCCTGGGAAGGAAAATCAGCCTATGATTCGGGATGGTCTCATGGAAATAGCAGTGGAGGCAGCCAAGTTGTGTCACTTTTGCGCTCCCCTTGGGATGCCATTAACAGCTGCAGTGTGCCTGAAGCACAGGGTTTCATGGTTTTAAAAGTCCTAGGCCTAAGCCTAACAGTAACCCTAGGAAGGTAAATCAGCCTGGTATTAGGGTTCTTCCTAAGGAAAAAGCTGTGAAAGCAGCCATGTTGTGGACCTTCTGCGCTCCCTTTGGGATGCCTTTGGCAGATGCAGTAAGCCTGGAACTCAGGGCTTCCTGGTTAAAATATCCTAGCCCTAGCCTGAGCCCTAACCCTAACCCTTGGCAGATAAATCAGCCTAGGTATAGGGATGGTGCCAAGGAAAAAGCTGTGAAAGCTGCCATGTTGTTGCACTTTTGTACTCCCTTTGGGATGCCTTTCACAGCTGCCGTGTGCCTGGAGCTCAGGGCTTCCTGGTTTAAAAAACCATGTCCCTAGCTGAGACTGGAGGCAGGTAATTCAGCCTAGGCTTAGCAATGGTGCCAATGAAAACGTGTGGAGGCAGCCATTTTCTGGCACTTTTGTGCTCCCCTTGGGATGCCTTTCGCAGCTGCCGTGTGCCTGGAGCTCAGAGCTTGCTGGTTTAAAAAGCTCTACACCTAGGCGTAACCCTAACCCTAACCGTAACACTGGTCATTTAAATCAGCCTGGGTTTAGGAATTATCCCAAGGGAAAAGCTGTGGAGACAGCCATGTTGTGGCACTTTTGCGCACGCCTTGGGATGCCTTTCACAGCTGCAGTGTGCTTAGAGCACAGGGCTTCCTGGTGTAAAAAACCACAACTTTAGCCCAAACTGGAGGCTTCTAAATCAGCCTTCGTTTCGGGACGTCCTCAAAGAAAAAGCTGTGGAGGCAGGCATGTTGAGGCACTTCTGCGCTCTTCTTGGGTAGTCCTTCGCAGCTGCTGTGTTCTTGGAACTCAGGGCTTTCTGGTTAAAAGAACACTAACCCTAGGCCTAACTCAAACCTTAAGCCTGGGAAGGAAAATCAGCCTATGATTCGGGATGGTCTCATGGAAATAGCAGTGGAGGCAGCCAAGTTGTGTCACTTTTGCGCTCCCCTTGGGATGCCTTTAACACCTGCAGTGTGCCTGGAGCACAGGGCTTCCTGGTTTTAAAAGTCCTAGGCCTAAGCCTAACAGTAACCCTAGGAAGGTAAATCAGCCGGGTATTAGGGTTCTTCCTAAGGAAAAAGCTGTGAAAGCAGCCATGTTGTGGCACTTCTGCGCTCCCTTTGGGATGCCTTTGGCAGATGCAGTAAGCCTGGAACTCAGGGCTTCCTGGTTAAAAAAAATCCCTGCCCTTGGCTGAGCCCTAACCCTAACCCTAGGCAGATAAATCAGCCTAGGTAGAGGGATGGTGCCAAGGAAATAGCTGTGAAAGCTGCCATGTTGTTGCACTTTTGTACTCCCCTTGGGATGCCTTTCACAGCTGCCGTGTGCCTGGAGCTCAGGGCTTCCTGGTTTAAAAATCCATGTCCCTAGCTGAGACTGGAGGCAGGTAATTCAGCCTAGGCTTAGCAATGGTGCCAATGAAAACGTGTGGAGGCAGCCATTTTCTGGCACTTTTGTGCTCCCCTTGGGATGCCTTTCGCAGCTGCCGTCTGCCTGGAGCTCAGAGCTTGCTGGTTTAAAAAGCTCTACACCTAGGCGTAACCCTAACCCTAACCGTAACACTGGTCATTAAATCAGCCTGGGTTTAGGAATTATCCCAAGGGAAAAGCTGTGGAGACAGCCATGTTGTGGCACTTTTGCGCTCCCCTTGGGATGCCTTTAACACCTGCAGTGTGCCTGGAGCACAGGGCTTCCTGGTTTTAAAGTCCTAGGCCTAGGCCTAACAGGAACCATAGGAAGGTAAATCAGCCGGGTATTAGGGTTCTTCCTAAGGAAAAAGCTGTGAAAGCAGCCATGTTTTGGCACTTCTGCACTCCCTTTGGGATGCCTTTGGCAGATGCAGTAAGCCTGGAACTCAGGGCTTCCTGCTTAAAAAAATCCTTGCCCTTGGCTGAGCCCTAACCCTAACCCTAGGCAGATAAATCAGCCTAGGTATAGGGATGGTGGCAAGTAAAAAGCTGTGAAAGCTGCCATATTGTTGCACTTTTGTACTCCCCTTGGGATGCCTTTCACAGCTGCCGTGTGCCTGGAGCTCAGAGCTTGCTGGTTTAAAAAGCTCTACACCTAGGCGTAACCCTAACCCTAACCGTAACACTGGTCATTTAAATCAGCCTGGGTTTAGGAATTATCCCAAGGGAAAAGCTGTGGAGACAGCCATGTTGTGGCCCTTTTGCGCTCCCCTTGGGATGCCTTTCACAGCTGCAGTGTGCTTAGAGCACAGGGCTTCCTGGTGTAAAAAACCACAACTTTAGCCCAAACTGGAGGCTTCTAATTCAGCCTTCGTTTCGGGACGTCCTCAAAGAAAAAGCTGTGGAGGCAGGCATGTTGAGGCACTTCTGCGCTCTTCTTGGGTAGTACTTCGCAGCTGCTGTGTTCTTGGAACTCAGGGCTTTCTGGTTAAAAGAACACTAACCCTAGGCCTAACTCAAACCTTAAGCCTAGGAAGGAAAATCAGCCTATGATTCGGGATGGTCTCATGGAAATAGCAGTGGAGGCAGCCAAGTTGTGTCACTTTTGCGCTCCCCTTGGGATGCCTTTAACAGCTGCAGTGTGCCTGGAGCACAGGGCTTCCTGGTTTTAAAAGTCCTAGGCCTAGGCCTAACAGTAACCCTAGGAAGGTAAATCAGCCGGGTATTAGGGTTCTTCCTAAGGAAAAAGCTGTGAAAGCAGCCATGTTGTGGCACTTCTGCGCTCCCTTTGGGATGCCTTTGGCAGATGCAGTAAGCCTGGAACTCAGGGCTTCCTGGTTAAAAATAATCCCTGCCCTTGGCTGAGCCCTAACCCTAACCCTAGGCAGATAAATCAGCCTAGGTAGAGGGATGGTGCCAAGGAAATAGCTGTGAAACTGCCATGTTGTTGCACTTTTGTACTCCCCTTGGGATGCCTTTCACAGCTGCCGTGTGCCTGGAGCTCAGGGCTTCCTGGTTTAAAAATCCATGTCCCTAGCTGAGACTGGAGGCAGGTAATTCAGCCTAGGCTTAGCAATGGTGCCAATGAAAACGTGTGGAGGCAGCCATTTTCTGGCACTTTTGTGCTCCCCTTGGGATGCCTTTCGCAGCTGCCGTGTGCCTGGAGCTCAGAGCTTGCTGGTTTAAAAAGCTCTACACCTAGGCGTAACCCTAACCCTAACCGTAACACTGGTCATTTAAATCAGCCTGGGTTTAGGAATTATCCCAAGGGAAAAGCTGTGGAGACAGCCATGTTGTGGCACTTTTGTGCTCCCCTTGGGATGCCTTTCACAGCTGCAGTGTGCTTGGAGCACATGTCTTCCTGGTGTAAAAAACCACAACTTTAGCCCAAACTGGAGGCTTCTAAATCAGCCTTCGTTTCGGGACGTCCCCAAGGAAAAAGCTGTGGAGGCAGGCATGTTGAGGCACTTCTGCGCTCTTCTTGGGTAGTCCTTCGCAGCTGCTGTGTTCTTGGAACTCAGGGCTTTCTGGTTAAAAGAACACTAACCCTAGGCCTAACTCAAACCTTAAGCCTAGGAAGGAAAATCAGCCTATGATTCGGGATGGTCTCATGGAAATAGCAGTGGAGGCAGCCAAGTTGTGTCACTTTTGCGCTCCCCTTGGGATGCCTTTAACAGCTGCAGTGTGCCTGGAGCACAGGGCTTCCTGGTTTTAAAAGTCCTAGGCCTAGGCCTAACAGTAACCCTAGGAAGTTAAATCAGCCGGGTATTAGGGTTCTTCCTAAGGAAAAAGCTGTGAAAGCAGCCATGTTGTGGCACTTCTGCGCTCCCTTTGGGATGCCTTTGGCAGATGCAGTAAGCTTGGAACTCAGGGCTTCCTGGTTAAAAAATCCTTGCCCTAGGCTGAGCCCTAACCCTAACCCTAGGCAGATAAATCAGCCTAGGTAGAGGGATGGTGCCAAGGAAAAAGCTGTGAAAGCTGCCATGTTGTTGCACTTTTGTACTCCCCTTGGGATGCCTTAAACAGCTGCCGTGTGCCTGGAGCTCAGGGCTTCCTGGTTTAGAAAACCATGTCCCTAGCTGAGACTGGAGGCAGGTAATTCAGCCTAGGCTTAGCAATAGTGCCAATGAAAACGTGTGGAGGCAGCCATTTTCTGGCACTTTTGTGCTCCCCTTGGGATGCCTTTCGCAGCTGCCGTGTGCCTGGAGCTCAGAGCTTGCTGGTTTAAAAAGCTCTACACCTAGGCATAACCCTAACCCTAACCGTAACACTGGTCATTTAAATCAGCCTGGGTTTAGGAATTATCCCAAGGGAAAAGCTGTGGAGACAGCCATGTTGTGGCACTTTTGCGCTCCCCTTGGGATGCCTTTCACAGCTGCAGTGTGCTTGGAGCACATGTCTTCCTGGTGTAAAAAACCACAACTTTAGCCCAAACTGGAGGCTTCTAAATCAGCCTTCGTTTCGGGACGTCCCCAAGGAAAAAGCTGTGGAGGCAGGCATGTTGAGGCACTTCTGCGCTCTTCTTGGGTAGTCCTTCGCAGCTGCTGTGTTCTTGGAACTCAGGGCTTTCTGGTTAAAAGAACACTAACCCTAGGCCTAACTCAAACCTTAAGCCTAGGAAGGAAAATCAGCCTATGATTCGGGATGGTCTCATGGAAATAGCAGTGGAGGCAGCCAAGTTGTGTCACTTTTGCGCTCCCCTTGGGATGCCTTTAACAGCTGCAGTGTGCCTGGAGCCCAGGGCTTCCTGGTTTTAAAAGTCCTAGGCCTAAGCCTAACAGTAACCCTAGGAAGGTAAATCAGCCGGGTATTAGGGTTCTTCCTAAGGAAAAAGCTGTGAAAGCAGCCATGTTGTGGCACTTCTGCACTCCCTTTGGGATGCCTTTGGCAGATGCAGTAAGCCTGGAACTCAGGGCTTCCTGGTTAAAAAAAATCCTTGCCCTTGGCTGAGCCCTAACCCTAACCCTAGGCAGATAAATCAGCCTAGGTATAGGGATGGTGCCAAGGAAAAAGCTGTGAAACTGCCATGTTGTTGCACTTTTGTACTCCCCTTGGGATGCCTTTCACAGCTGCCGTGTGCCTGGAGCTCAGGGCTTCCTGGTTTAAAAAACCATGTCCCTAGCTGAGACTGGAGGCAGGTAATTCAGCCTAGGCTTAGCAATGGTGCCAATGAAAACGTGTGGAGGCAGCCATTTTCTGGCACTTTTGTGCTCCCTTTGGGATGCCTTTCGCAGCTGCCGTGTGCCTGGAGCTCAGAGCTTGCTGGTTTAAAAAGCTCTACACCTAGGCGTAACCCTAACCCTAACCGTAACACTGGTCATTTAAATCAGCCTGGGTTTAGGAATTATCCCAAGGGAAAAGCTGTGGAGACAGCCATGTTGTGGCACTTTTGTGCTCCCCTTGGGATGCCTTTCACAGCTGCAGTGTGCTTGGAGCACATGGCTTCCTGGTGTAAAAAACCACAACTTTAGCCCAAACTGGAGGCTTCTAAATCAGCCTTCGTTTCGGGACGTCCCCAAGGAAAAAGCTGTGGAGGCAGGCATGTTGAGGCACTTCTGCGCTCTTCTTGGGTAGTCCTTCGCAGCTGCTGTGTTCTTGGAACTCAGGGCTTTCTGGTTAAAAGAACACTAACCCTAGGCCTAACTCAAACCTTAAGCCTGGGAAGGAAAATCAGCCTATGATTCGGGATGGTCTCATGGAAATAGCAGTGGAGGCAGCCAAGTTGTGTCACTTTTGCGCTCCCCTTGGGATGCCTTTAACAGCTGCAGTGTGCCTGGAGCACAGGGCTTCCTGGTTTTAAAAGTCCTAGGCCTAAGCCTAACAGTAACCCTAGGAAGTTAAATCAGCCGGGTATTAGGGTTCTTCCTAAGGAAAAAGCTGTGAAAGCAGCCATGTTGTGGCACTTCTGCGCTCCCTTTGGGATGCCTTTGGCAGATGAAGTAAGCTTGGAACTCAGGGCTTCCTGGTTAAAAAAATCCTTGCCCTTGGCTGAGCCCTAACCCTAACCCTAGGCAGATAAATCAGCCTAGGTATAGGGATGGTGCCAAGGAAAAAGCTGTGAAAGCTGCCATGTTGTTGCACTTTTGTACTCCCCTTGGGATGCCTTGAACAGCTGCAGTGTGCCTGGAGCTCAGGGCTTCCTGGTTTAAAAAACCATGTCCCTAGCTGAGACTGGAGGCAGGTGATTCAGCCTAGGCTTAGCAATGGTGCCAATGAAAACGTGTGGAGGCAGCCATTTTCTGGCACTTTTGTGCTCCCCTTGGGATGCCTTTCGCAGCTGCCGTGTGCCTGGAGCTCAGAGCTTGCTGGTTTAAAAAGCTCTACACCTAGGCGTAACCCTAACCCTAACCGTAACACTGGTCATTTAAATCAGCCTGGGTTTAGGAATTATCCCAAGGGAAAAGCTGTGGAGACAGCCATGTTGTGGCACTTTTGCGCTCCCCTTGGGATGCCTTTCACAGCTGCAGTGTGCTTGGAGCACAGGGCTTCCTGGTTTAAAAAACCACAACTTTAGCCCAAACTGGAGGCTTCTAAATCAGCCTTCGTTTCGGGACGTCCCCAAGGAAAAAGCTGTGGAGGCAGGCATGTTGAGGCACTTCTGCGCTCTTCTTGGGTAGTCCTTCGCAGCTGCTGTGTTCTTGGAACTCAGGGCTTTCTGGTTAAAAGAACACTAACCCTAGGCCTAACTCAAACCTTAAGCCTAGGAAGGAAAATCAGCCTATGATTCGGGATGGTCTCATGGAAATAGCAGTGGAGGCAGCCAAGTTGTGTCACTTTTGCGCTCCCCTTGGGATGCCTTTAACAGCTGCAGTGTGCCTGGAGCACAGGGCTTCCTGGTTTTAAAAGTCCTAGGCCTAAGCCTAACAGTAACCCTAGGAAGGTAAATCAGCTGGGTATTAGGGTTCTTCCTAAGGAAAAAGCCGTGAAAGCAGCCATGTTGTGGCACTTCTGCACTCCCTTTGGGATGCCTTTGGCAGATGCAGTAAGCTTGGAACTCAGGGCTTCCTGGTTAAAAAAATACTTGCCCTTGGCTGAGCCCTAACCCTAACCCTAGGCAGATAAATCAGACTAGGTAGAGGGATGGTGCCAAGGAAAAAGCTGTGAAAGCTGCCATGTTGTTGCACTTTTGTACTCCCCTTGGGATGCCTTTCACAGCTGCCAAGCTCCTGGAGCTCAGGGCTTCCTGGTTTAAAAAACCATGTCCCTAGCTGAGACTGGAGGCAGGTGATTCAGCCTAGGCTTAGCAATGGTGCCAATGAAAACGTGTGGAGGCAGCCATTTTCTGGCACTTTTGTGCTCCCCTTGGGATGCCTTTCGCAGCTGCCGTGTGCCTGGAGCTCAGAGCTTGCTGGTTTAAAAAGCTCTACACCTAGGCGTAACCCTAACCCTAACCGTAACACTGGTCATTTAAATCAGCCTGGGTTTAGGAATTATCCCAAGGGAAAAGCTGTGGAGACAGCCATGTTGTGGCACTTCTGCGCTCCCCTTGGGATGCCTTTAACAGCTGCAGTGTGCCTGGAACACAGGGCTTCCTGGTTTTAAAAGTCCTAGGCCTAGGCCTAACAGTAACCCTAGGAAGGTAAATCAGCCGGGTATTAGGGTTCTTCCTAAGGAAAAAGCTGTGAAAGCAGCCATGTTTTGGCACTTCTGCACTCCCTTTGGGATGCCTTTGGCAGATGCAGTAAGCCTGGAACTCAGGGCTTCCTGCTTAAAAAAATCCCTGCCCATGGCTGAGCCCTAAACCTAACCCTAGGCAGATAAATCAGCCTATGTATAGGGATGGTGCCAAGGAAAAAGCTGTGAAAGCTGCCATGTTGTTGCACTTTTGTACTCCCCTTGGGATGCCTTTCACAGCTGCCGTGTGCCTGGAGCTCAGAGCTTGCTGGTTTAAAAAGCTCTACACCTAGGCGTAACCCTAACCCTAACCGTAACACTGGTCATTTAAATCAGCCTGGGTTTAGGAATTATCCCAAGGGAAAAGCTGTCGAGACAGCCATGTTGTGGCACTTTTGCGCTCCCCTTGGGATGCCTTTCACAGCTGCAGTGTGCTTAGAGCACAGGGCTTCCTGGTTTAAAAAACCACAACTTTAGCCCAAACTGGAGGCTTCTAAATCAGCCTTCGTTTCGGGACGTCCCCAAGGAAAAAGCTGTGGAGGCAGGCATGTTGAGGAACTTCTGCGCTCTTCTTGGCTAGTCCTTCGCAGCTGCTGTGTTCTTGGAACTCAGGGCTTTCTGGTTAAAAGAACACTAACCCTAGGCGTAACTCAAACCTTAACCCTAGGAAGGAAAATCAGCCTATGGTTCGGGATGGTCTCATGGAAATATCAGTGGTGGCAGCCAAGTTGCGTCACTTTTGCGCTCCCCTTGGGATGCCTTTTGCAGCTGCAGTGTGCCTGGAGCCCAGGGCTTCCTGGTTTTAAAAGTCCTAGGCCTAAGCCTAACAGTAACCCTAGGAAGGTAAATCAGCCGGGTATTAGGGTTCTTCCTAAGGGAAAAGCCGTGAAAGCAGCCATGTTGTGGCACTTCTGCACTCCCTTTGGGATGCCTTTGGCAGATGAAGTAAGCCTGGAACTCAGGGCTTCCTGGTTAAAGAAATCCAAGCCCTAGGCTGAACGCTAACCCTAACCCTAGGCAGATAAATCAGCCTAGGTATAGGGATGGTGCCAAGGAAAAAGCTGTGAAAGCTGCCATGTTGTTGCACTTTTGTACTCCCCTTGGGATGCCTTGAACAGCTGCAGTGTGCCTGGAGCTAAGGGCTTCCTAGTTTCAAAAATCCTAGCCCTAGGCCTAAGCCTAACAGTAACCCTGGGAAAGTAAATCAGCCTGATGTTAGGCTTCTTGCCAAGGAAAAAGCCGTGAAAGCAGCCATGTTGTTGCACTTTTGCACTCCCTTTTGGATGCCTTTCACAGCTCCAGTGTGCCTGGAACTCAGGGCTTCCTGCTTTTAAAAATCCTAGCCCTAGGCCGAACCCCAACCCTAAGACGAGAAAGGCAAATCAGCCAGGAATTAGGCATGTCCCCAAGGAAAAAGCTGTGGAGGCAGGCATGTTGTGGTACTTTTGCGCTCTTCTTGGCTAGTCCTTCGCAGCTGCTGTGTTCTTGGAACTCAGGGCTTTCTGGTTAATAGAACCCTTACCCTAGGCGTAACTCAAACCTTAACCCTAGGAAGGAAAATCAGCCTATGGTTCGGGATGGTCTCATGGAAATATCAGTGGTGGCAGCCAAGTTGCGTCACTTTTGCGCTCCCCTTGGGATGCCTTTTGCAGCTGCAGTGTGCCTGGAGCCCAGGGCTTCCTGGTTTTAAAAGTCCTAGGCCTAAGCCTAAAAGTAACCCTAGGAAGGTAAATCAGCCGGGTATTAGGGTTCTTCCTAAGGGAAAAGCCGTGAAAGCAGCCATGTTGTGGCACTTCTGCACTCCCTTTGGGATGCCTTTGGCAGATGCAGTAAGCCTGGAACTCAGGGCTTCCTGGTTAAAAAAATCCAAGCCCTAGGCTGAACCCTAACCCTAACCCTAGGCAGATAAATCAGCCTAGGTATAGGGATGGTGCCAAGGAAAAAGCTGTGAAAGCTGCCATGTTGTTGCACTTTTGTACTCCCCTTGGGATGCCTTGAACAGCTGCAGTGTGCCTGGAGCTAAGGGCTTCCTAGTTTCAAAAATCCTAGCCCTAGGCCTAAGCCTAACAGTAAGCCTGGGAAAGTAAATCAGCCTGATGTTAGGCTTCTTGCCAAGGAAAAAGCCGTGAAAGCAGCCATGTTGTGGCACTTTTGCACTCCCTTTTGGATGCCTTTCACAGCTCCAGTGTGCCTGGAACTCAGGGCTTCCTGATTTTAAAAATCCTAGCCCTAGGCCGAACCCCAACCCTAAGACGAGAAAGGCAAATCAGCCAGGAATTAGGCATGTCCCCAAGGAAAAAGCTGTGGAGGCAGGCATGTTGTGGTACTTTTGCGCTCTTCTTGGCTAGTCCTTCGCAGCTGCTGTGTTCTTGGAACTCAGGGCTTTCTGGTTAATAGAGCCCTTACCCTAGGCGTAACTCAAACCTTAACCATAGGAAGGAAAATCAGCCTATGGTTCGGGATGGTCTCATGGAAATATCAGTGGTGGCAGCCAAGTTGCGTCACTTTTGCGCTCCCCTTGGGATGCCTTTTGCAGCTGCAGTGTGCTTGGAGCCCAGGGCTTCCTGGTTTTAAAAGTCCTAGGCCTAAGCCTAACAGTAACCCTAGGAAGGTAAATCAGCCGGGTATTAGGGTTCTTCCTTAGGGAAAAGCCGTGAAAGCAGCCATGTTGTGGCACTTCTGCACTCCCTTTGGGATGCCTTTGGCAGATGAAGTAAGCCTGGAACTCAGGGCTTCCTGGTTAAAGAAATCCAAGCCCTAGGCTGAACTCTAACCCTAACCCTAGGCAGATAAATGAGCCTAGGTATAGGGATGGTGCCAAGGAAAAAGCTGTGAAAGCTGCCATGTTGTTGCACTTTTGTACTCCCCTTGGGATGCCTTGAACAGCTGCAGTGTGCCTGGAGCTAAGGGCTTCCTAGTTTCAAAAATCCTAGCCCTAGGCCTAAGCCTAACAGTAACCCTGGGAAAGTAAATCAGCCTGATGTTAGGCTTCTTGCCAAGGAAAAAGCCGTGAAAGCAGCCATGTTGTGGCACTTTTGCACTCCCTTTTGGATGCCTTTCACAGCTCCAGTGTGCCTGGAACTCAGGGCTTCCTGCTTTTAAAAATCCTAGCCCTAGGCCGAACCCCAACCCTAAGACGAGAAAGGCAAATCAGCCAGGAATTAGGCATGTCCCCAAGGAAAAAGCTGTGGAGGCAGGCATGTTGTGGTACTTTTGCGCTCTTCTTGGCTAGTCCTTCGCAGCTGCTGTGTTCTTGGAACTCAGGGCTTTCTGGTTAATAGAGCCCTTACCCTAGGCGTAACTCAAACCTTAACCCTAGGAAGGAAAATCAGCCTATGGTTCGGGATGGTCTCATGGAAATATCAGTGGTGGCAGCCAAGTTGCGTCACTTTTGCGCTCCCCTTGGGATGCCTTTTGCAGCTGCAGTGTGCCTGGAGCCCAGGGCTTCCTGGTTTTAAAAGTCCTAGGCCTAAGCCTAACAGTAACCCTAGGAAGGTAAATCAGCCGGGTATTAGGGTTCTTCCTAAGGGAAAAGCCGTGAAAGCAGCCATGTTGTGGCACTTCTGCACTCCCTTTGGGATGCCTTTGGCAGATGAAGTAAGCCTGGAACTCAGGGCTTCCTGGTTAAAGAAATCCAAGCCCTAGGCTGAACCCTAAACCTAACCCTAGGCAGATAAATCAGCCTAGGTATAGGGATGGTGCCAAGGAAAAAGCTGTGAAAGCTGCCATGTTGTTGCACTTTTGTACTCCCCTTGGGATGCCTTGAACAGCTGCAGTGTGCCTGGAGCTAAGGGCTTCCTAGTTTCAAAAATCCTAGCCCTAGGCCTAAGCCTAACAGTAACCCTGGGAAAGTAAGTCAGCCTGGTGTTAGGCTTCTTGCCAAGGAAAAAGCCGTGAAAGCAGCCATGTTGTTGCACTTTTGCACTCCCTTTTGGATGCCTTTCACAGCTCCAGTGTGCCTGGAACTCAGGGCTTCCTGCTTTTAAAAATCCTAGCCCTAGGCCGAACCCCAACCCTAAGACGAGAAAGGCAAATCAGCCAGGAATTAGGCATGTCCCCAAGGAAAAAGCTGTGGAGGCAGGCATGTTGTGGTACTTTTGCGCTCTTCTTGGCTAGTCCTTCGCAGCTGCTGTGTTCTTGGAACTCAGGGCTTTCTGGTAAATAGAAACCTTACCCTAGGCGTAACTCAAACCTTAACCCTAGGAAGGAAAATCAGCCTATGGTTCGGGATGGTCTCATGGAAATATCAGTGGTGGCAGCCAAGTTGCGTCACTTTTGCGCTCCCCTTGGGATGCCTTTTGCAGCTGCAGTGTGCCTGGAGCACAGGGCTTCCTGGTTTTAAAAGTCCTAGGCCTAAGCCTAACAGTAACCCTAGGAAGGTAAATCAGCCGGGTATTAGGGTTCTTCCTAAGGGAAAAGCCGTGAAAGCAGCCATGTTGTGGCACTTCTGCACTCCCTTTGGGATGCCTTTGGCAGATGAAGTAAGCCTGGAACTCAGGGCTTCCTGGTTAAAAAAATCCAAGCCCTAGGCTGAACCCTAACCCTAACCCTAGGCAGATAAATCAGCCTAGGTATAGGGATGGTGCCAAGGAAAAAGCTGTGAAAGCTGCCATGTTGTTGCACTTTTGTACTCCCCTTGGGATGCCTTGAACAGCTGCAGTGTGCCTGGAGCCCAGGGCTTCCTAGTTTCAAAAATCCTAGCCCTAGGCCTAAGCCTAACAGTAACCCTGGGAAAGTAAGTCAGCCTGGTGTTAGGCTTCTTGCCAAGGAAAAAGCCGTGAAAGCAGCCATGTTGTGGCACTTTTGCACTCCCTTTTGGATGCCTTTCACAGCTGCAGTGTGCCTGGAACTCAGGGCTTCCTGATTTTAAAAATCCTAGCCCTAGGCCGAACCCCAACCCTAAGACGAGAAAGGCAAATCAGCCAGGAATTAGGCATGTCCCCAAGGAAAAAGCTGTGGAGGCAGGCATGTTGTGGTACTTTTGCGCTCTTCTTGGCTAGTCCTTCGCAGCTGCTGTGTTCTTGGACCTCAGGGCTTTCTGGTTAATAGAACTCTTACCCTAGGCGTAACTCAAACCTTAACCCTAGGAAGGAAAATCAGCCTATGGTTCGGGATGGTCTCATGGAAATATCAGTGGTGGCAGCCAAGTTGCGTCACTTTTGCGCTCCCCTTGGGATGCCTTTTGCAGCTGCAGTGTGCCTGGAGCCCAGGGCTTCCTGGTTTTAAAAGTCCTAGGCCTAAGCCTAACAGTAACCCTAGGAAGGTAAATCAGCCGGGTATTAGGGTTCTTCCTAAGGGAAAAGCCGTGAAAGCAGCCATGTTGTGGCACTTCTGCACTCCCTTTGGGATGCCTTTGGCAGATGAAGTAAGCCTGGAACTCAGGGCTTCCTGGTTAAAGAAATCCAAGCCCTAGGCTGAACCCTAACCCTAACCCTAGGCAGATAAATCAGCCTAGGTATAGGGATGGTGCCAAGGAAAAAGCTGTGAAAGCTGCCATGTTGTTGCACTTTTGTACTCCCCTTGGGATGCCTTTAACAGCTGCAGTGTGCCTGGAGCCCAGGGCTTCCTAGTTTCAAAAATCCTAGCCCTAGGCCTAAGCCTAACAGTAACCCTGGGAAAGTATGTCAGCCTGGTGTTAGGCTTCTTGCCAAGGAAAAAGCCGTGAAAGCAGCCATGTTGTGGCACTTTTGCACTCCCTTTTGGATGCCTTTCACAGCTCCAGTGTGCCTGGAACTCAGGGCTTCCTGCTTTTAAAAATCCTAGCCCTAGGCCGAACCCCAACCCTAAGACGAGAAAGGCAAATCAGCCAGGAATTAGGCATGTCCCCAAGGAAAAAGCTGTGGAGGCAGGCATGTTGTGGTACTTTTGCGCTCTTCTTGGCTAGTCCTTCGCAGCTGCTGTGTTCTTGGAACTCAGGGCTTTCTGGTTAATAGAACCCTTACCCTAGGCGTAACTCAAACCTTAACCCTAGGAAGGAAAATCAGCCTATGGTTCGGGATGGTCTCATGGAAATATCAGTGGTGGCAGCCAAGTTGCGTCACTTTTGCGCTCCCCTTGGGATGCCTTTTGCAGCTGCAGTGTGCCTGGAGCCCAGGGCTTCCTGGTTTTAAAAGTCCTAGGCCTAAGCCTAACAGTAACCCTAGGAAGGTAAATCAGCCGGGTATTAGGGTTCTTCCTAAGGGAAAAGCCGTGAAAGCAGCCATGTTGTGGCACTTCTGCACTCCCTTTGGGATGCCTTTGGCAGATGCAGTAAGCCTGGAACTCAGGGCTTCCTGGTTAAAGAAATCCAAGCCCTAGGCTGAACCCTAACCCTAACCCTAGGCAGATAAATCAGCCTAGGTATAGGGATGGTGCCAAGGAAAAAGCTGTGAAAGCTGCCATGTTGTTGCACTTTTGTACTCCCCTTGGGATGCCTTGAACAGCTGCAGTGTGCCTGGAGCCCAGGGCTTCCTAGTTTCAAAAATCCTAGCCCTAGGCCTAAGCCTAACAGTAACCCTGGGAAAGTATGTCAGCCTGGTGTTAGGCTTCTTGCCAAGGAAAAAGCCGTGAAAGCAGCCATGTTGTGGCACTTTTGCACTCCCTTTTGGATGCCTTTCACAGCTCCAGTGTGCCTGGAACTCAGGGCTTCCTGCTTTTAAAAATCCTAGCCCTAGGCCGAACCCCAACCCTAAGACGAGAAAGGCAAATCAGCCAGGAATTAGGCATGTCCCCAAGGAAAAAGCTGTGGAGGCAGGCATGTTGTGGTACTTTTGCGCTCTTCTTGGCTAGTCCTTCGCAGCTGCTGTGTTCTTGGAACTCAGGGCTTTCTGGTTAATAGAACCCTTACCCTAGGCGTAACTCAAACCTTAACCCTAGGAAGGAAAATCAACCTATGGTTCGGGATGGTCTCATGGAAATATCAGTGGTGGCAGCCAAGTTGCGTCACTTTTGCGCTCCCCTTGGGATGCCTTTTGCAGCTGCAGTGTGCCTGGAGCCCAGGGCTTCCTGGTTTTAAAAGTCCTAGGCCTAAGCCTAACAGTAACCCTAGGAAGGTAAATCAGCCGGGTATTAGGGTTCTTCCTAAGGGAAAAGCCGTGAAAGCAGCCATGTTGTGGCACTTCTGCACTCCCTTTGGGATGCCTTTGGCAGATGCAGTAAGCCTGGAACTCAGGGCTTCCTGGTTAAAGAAATCCAAGCGCTAGGCTGAACTCTAACCCTAACCCTAGGCAGATAAATCAGCCAAGGTATAGGGATGGTGCCAAGGAAAAAGCTGTGAAAGCTGCCATGTTGTTGCACTTTTGTACTCCCCTTGGGATGCCTTGAACAGCTGCAGTGTGCCTGGAGCTAAGGGCTTCCTAGTTTCAAAAATCCTAGCCCTAGGCCTAAGCCTAACAGTAACCCTGGGAAAGTAAATCAGCCTGATGTTAGGCTTCTTGCCAAGGAAAAAGCCGTGAAAGCAGCCATGTTGTGGCACTTTTGCACTCCCTTTTGGATGCCTTTCACAGCTCCAGTGTGCCTGGAACTCAGGGCTTCCTGCTTTTAAAAATCCTAGCCCTAGGCCGAACCCCAACCCTAAGACGAGAAAGGCAAATCAGCCAGGAATTAGGCATGTCCCCAAGGAAAAAGCTGTGGAGGCAGGCATGTTGTGGTACTTTTGCGCTCTTCTTGGCTAGTCCTTCGCAGCTGCTGTGTTCTTGGAACTCAGGGCTTTCTGGTTAATAGAACCCTTACCCTAGGCGTAACTCAAACCTTAACCCTAGGAAGGAAAATCAGCCTATGGTTCGGGATGGTCTCATGGAAATATCAGTGGTGGCAGCCAAGTTGCGTCACTTTTGCGCTCCCCTTGGGATGCCTTTAACACCTGCAGTGTGCCTGGAGCACAGGGCTTCCTGGTTTTAAAAGTCCTAGGCCTAAGCCTAACAGTAACCCTAGGAAGTTAAATCAGCCGGGTATTAGGGTTCTTCCTAAGGAAAAAGCTGTGAAAGCAGCCATGTTGTGGCACTTCTGCGCTCCCTTTGGGATGCCTTTGGCAGATGCAGTAAGCTTGGAACTCAGGGCTTCCTGGTTAAAAAAATCCTTGCCCTTGGCTGAGCCCTAACCCTAACCCTAGGCAGATAAATCAGCCTAGGTATAGGGATGGTGCCAAGGAAAAAGCTGTGAAAGCTGCCATGTTGTTGCACTTTTGTACTCCCCTTGGGATGCCTTGAACAGCTGCAGTGTGCCTGGAGCTCAGGGCTTCCTGGTTTAAAAAACCATGTCCCTAGCTGAGACTGGAGGCAGGTGATTCAGCCTAGGCTTAGCAATGGTGCCAATGAAAACGTGTGGAGGCAGCCATTTTCTGGCACTTTTGTGCTCCCCTTGGGATGCCTTTCGCAGCTGCCGTGTGCCTGGAGCTCAGAGCTTGCTGGTTTAAAAAGCTCTACAGCTCTACACCTAGGCGTAACCCTAACCCTAACCGTAACACTGGTCATTTAAATCAGCCTGGGTTTAGGAATTATCCCAAGGGAAAAGCTGTGGAGACAGCCATGTTGTGGCACTTCTGCGCTCCCCTTGGGATGCCTTTAACACCTGCATTGTGCCTGGAGCACAGGGCTTCCTGGTTTTAAAAGTCCTAGGCCTAGGCCTAACAGTAACCCTAGGAAGGTAAATCAGCCGGGTATTAGGGTTCTTCCTAAGGAAAAAGCTGTGAAAGCAGCCATGTTTTGGCACTTCTGCACTCCCTTTGGGATGCCTTTGGCAGATGCAGTAAGCCTGGAACTCAGGTCTTCCTGCTTAAAAAAATCCTTGCCCTTGGCTGAGCCCTAACCCTAACCCTAGGCAGATAAATCAGCCTAGGTATAGGGATGGTGGCGAGTAAAAAGCTGTGAAAGCTGCCATATTGTTGCACTTTTGTACTCCCCTTGGGATGCCTTTCACAGCTGCCGTGTGCCTGGAGCTCAGAGCTTGCTGGTTTAAAAAGCTCTACACCTAGGCGTAACCCTAACCCTAACCGTAACACTGGTCATTTAAATCAGCCTGGGTTTAGGAATTAACCCAAGGGAAAAACTGTGGAGACAGCCATGTTGTGGCACTTTTGCGCTCCCCTTGGGATGCCTTTAACAGCTGCAGTGTGCTTGGAGCACAGGGCTTCCTGGTTTAAAAACCACAACTTTAGCCCAAACTGGAGGCTTCTAATTCAGCCTTCGTTTCGGGACGTCCCCAAGGAAAAAGCTGTGGAGGCAGGCATGTTGAGGAACTTCTGCGCTCTTCTTGGGTAGTACTTCGCAGCTGCTGTGTTCTTGGAACTCAGGGCTTTCTGGTTAAAAGAACACTAACCCTAGGCCTAACTCAAACCTTAAGCCTAGGAAGGAAAATCAGCCTATGATTCGGGATGGTCTCATGGAAATAGCAGTGGAGGCAGCCAAGTTGTGTCACTTTTGCGCTCCCCTTGGGATGCCTTTAACAGCTGCAGTGTGCCTGGAGCACAGGGCTTCCTGGTATTAAAAGTCCTAGGCCTAAGCCTAACAGTAACCCTAGGAAGGTAAATCAGCCGGGTATTAGGGTTCTTCCTAAGGAAAAAGCTGTGAAAGCAGCCATGTTGTGGCACTTCTGCGCTCCCTTTGGGATGCCTTTGGCAGATGCAGTAAGCCTGGAACTCAGGGCTTCCTGCTTAAAAAAAATCCTTGCCCTTGGCTGAGCCCTAACCCTAACCCTAGGCAGATAAATCAGCCTAGGTAGAGGGATGGTGCCAAGGAAAAAGCTGTGAAAGCTGCCATGTTGTTGCACTTTTGTACTCCCCTTGGGATGCCTTTCACAGCTGCCGTGTGCCTGGAGCTCAGGGCTTCCTGGTTTAAAAAACCATGTCCCTAGCTGAGACCGGAGGCAGGTAATTCAGCCTGGTCTCATCAATGGTGCCAATGAAAACGTGTGGAGGCAGCCATTTTCTGGCACTTTTGTGCTCCCTTTGGGATGCCTTTCGCAGCTGCCGTGTGCCTGGAGCTCAGAGCTTGCTGGTTTAAAAAGCTCTACACCTAGGCGTAACCCTAACCCTAACCGTAACACTGGTCATTTAAATCAGCCTGGGTTTAGGAATTATCCCAAGGGAAAAGCTGTGGAGACAGCCATGTTGTGGCACTTTTGTGCTCCCCTTGGGATGCCTTTCACAGCTGCAGTGTGCTTGGAGCACATGGCTTCCTGGTGTAAAAAACCACAACTTTAGCCCAAACTGGAGGCTTCTAAATCAGCCTTCGTTTCGGGACGTCCCCAAGGAAAAAGCTGTGGAGGCAGGCATGTTGAGGCACTTCTGCGCTCTTCTTGGGTAGTCCTTCGCAGCTGCTGTGTTCTTGGAACTCAGGGCTTTCTGGTTAAAAGAACACTAACCCTAGGCCTAACTCAAACCTTAAGCCTGGGAAGGAAAATCAGCCTATGATTCGGGATGGTCTCATGGAAATAGCAGTGGAGGCAGCCAAGTTGTGTCACTTTTGCGCTCCCCTTGGGATGCCTTTAACAGCTGCAGTGTGCCTGGAGCACAGGGCTTCCTGGTTTTAAAAGTCCTAGGCCTAGGCCTAACAGTAACCCTAGGAAGTTAAATCAGCCGGGTATTAGGGTTCTTCCTAAGGAAAAAGCTGTGAAAGCAGCCATGTTGTGGCACTTCTGCGCTCCCTTTGGGATGCCTTTGGCAGATGCAGTAAGCTTGGAACTCAGGTCTTCCTGGTTAAAAAAATCCTTGCCCTTGGCTGAGCCCTAACCCTAACCCTAGGCAGATAAATCAGCCTAGGTATAGGGATGGTGCCAAGGAAAAAGCTGTGAAAGCTGCCATGTTGTGTCACTTTTGTACTCCCCTTGGGATGCCTTAAACAGCTGCTGTGTGCCTGGAGCTCAGGGCTTCCTGGTTTAAAAAACCATGTCCCTAGCTGAGACTGGAGGCAGGTAATTCAGCCTAGGCTTAGCAATGGTGCCAATGAAAACGTGTGGAGGCAGCCATTTTCTGGCACTTTTGTGCTCCCCTTGGGATGCCTTTCGCAGCTGCCGTGTGCCTGGAGCTCAGAGCTTGCTGGTTTAAAAAGCTCTACACCTAGGCGTAACCCTAACCCTAACCGTAACACTGGTCATTTAAATCAGCCTGGGTTTAGGAATTATCCCAAGGGAAAAGCTGTGGAGACAGCCATGTTGTGGCACTTTTGCGCTCCCCTTGGGATGCCTTTCACAGCTGCAGTGTGCTTGGAGCACAGGGCTTCCTGGTTTAAAAAACCACAACTTTAGCCCAAACTGGAGGCTTCTAAATCAGCCTTCGTTTCGGGACGTCCCCAAGGAAAAAGCTGTGGAGGCAGGCATGTTGAGGCACTTCTGCGCTCTTCTTGGGTAGTCCTTCGCAGCTGCTGTGTTCTTGGAACTCAGGGCTTTCTGGTTAAAAGAACACTAACCCTAGGCCTAACTCAAACCTTAAGCCTAGGAAGGAAAATCAGCCTATGATTCGGGATGGTCTCATGGAAATAGCAGTGGAGGCAGCCAAGTTGTGTCACTTTTGCGCTCCCCTTGGGATGCCTTTAACAGCTGCAGTGTGCCTGGAGCACAGGGCTTCCTGGTTTTAAAAGTCCTAGGCCTAAGCCTAACAGTAACCCTAGGAAGGTAAATCAGCTGGGTATTAGGGTTCTTCCTAAGGAAAAAGCCGTGAAAGCAGCCATGTTGTGGCACTTCTGCACTCCCTTTGGGATGCCTTTGGCAGATGCAGTAAGCTTGGAACTCAGGGCTTCCTGGTTAAAAAAATACTTGCCCTTGGCTGAGCCCTAACCCTAACCCTAGGCAGATAAATCAGACTAGGTAGAGGGATGGTGCCAAGGAAAAAGCTGTGAAAGCTGCCATGTTGTTGCACTTTTGTACTCCCCTTGGGATGCCTTTCACAGCTGCCAAGCTCCTGGAGCTCAGGGCTTCCTGGTTTAAAAAACCATGTCCCTAGCTGAGACTGGAGGCAGGTGATTCAGCCTAGGCTTAGAAATGGTGCCAATGAAAACGTGTGGAGGCAGCCATTTTCTGGCACTTTTGTGCTCCCCTTGGGATGCCTTTCGCAGCTGCCGTGTGCCTGGAGCTCAGAGCTTGCTGGTTTAAAAAGCTCTACACCTAGGCGTAACCCTAACCCTAACCGTAACACTGGTCATTTAAATCAGCCTGGGTTTAGGAATTATCCCAAGGGAAAAGCTGTGGAGACAGCCATGTTGTGGCACTTCTGCGCTCCCCTTGGGATGCCTTTAACACCTGCAGTGTGCCTGGAACACAGGGCTTCCTGGTTTTAAAAGTCCTAGGCCTAGGCCTAACAGTAACCCTAGGAAGGTAAATCAGCCGGGTATTAGGGTTCTTCCTAAGGGAAAAGCTGTGAAAGCAGCCATGTTTTGGCACTTCTGCACTCCCTTTGGGATGCCTTTGGCAGATGCAGTAAGCCTGGAACTCAGGGCTTCCTGCTTAAAAAAATCCTTGCCCATGGCTGAGCCCTAACCCTAACCCTAGGCAGATAAATCAGCCTATGTATAGGGATGGTGCCAAGGAAAAAGCTGTGAAAGCTGCCATGTTGTTGCACTTTTGTACTCCCCTTGGGATGCCTTTCACAGCTGCCGTGTGCCTGGAGCTCAGAGCTTGCTGGTTTAAAAAGCTCTACACCTAGGCGTAACCCTAACCCTAACCGTAACACTGGTCATTTAAATCAGCCTGGGTTTAGGAATTATCCCAAGGGAAAAGCTGTGGAGACAGCCATGTTGTGGCACTTTTGCGCTCCCCTTGGGATGCCTTTCACAGCTGCAGTGTGCTTAGAGCACAGGGCTTCCTGGTGTAAAAAACCACAACTTTAGCCCAAACTGGAGGCTTCTAAATCAGCCTTCGTTTCGGGACGTCCCCAAGGAAAAAGCTGTGGAGGCAGGCATGTTGAGGAACTTCTGCGCTCTTCTTGGCTAGTCCTTCGCAGCTGCTGTGTTCTTGGAACTCAGGGCTTTCTGGTTAAAAGAACACTAACCCTAGGCCTAACTCAAACCTTAAGCCTAGGAAGGAAAATCAGCCTATGATTCGGGATGGTCTCATGGAAATAGCAGTGGAGGCAGCCAAGTTGTGTCACTTTTGCGCTCCCCTTGGGATGCCTTTAACAGCTGCAGTGTGCCTGGAGCACAGGGCTTCCTGGTTTTAAAAGTCCTAGGCCTAAGCCTAACAGTAACCCTAGGAAGGTAAATCAGCTGGGTATTAGGGTTCTTCCTAAGGAAAAAGCCGTGAAAGCAGCCATGTTGTGGCACTTCTGCACTCCCTTTGGGATGCCTTTGGCAGATGCAGTAAGCTTGGAACTCAGGGCTTCCTGGTTAAAAAAATACTTGCCCTTGGCTGAGCCCTAACCCTAACCCTAGGCAGATAAATCAGACTAGGTAGAGGGATGGTGCCAAGGAAAAAGCTGTGAAAGCTGCCATGTTGTTGCACTTTTGTACTCCCCTTGGGATGCCTTTCACAGCTGCCAAGCTCCTGGAGCTCAGGGCTTCCTGGTTTAAAAAACCATGTCCCTAGCTGAGACTGGAGGCAGGTGATTCAGCCTAGGCTTAGCAATGGTGCCAATGAAAACGTGTGGAGGCAGCCATTTTCTGGCACTTTTGTGCTCCCCTTGGGATGCCTTTCGCAGCTGCCGTGTGCCTGGAGCTCAGAGCTTGCTGGTTTAAAAAGCTCTACACCTAGGCGTAACCCTAACCCTAACCGTAACACTGGTCATTTAAATCAGCCTGGGTTTAGGAATTATCCCAAGGGAAAAGCTGTGGAGACAGCCATGTTGTGGCACTTCTGCGCTCCCCTTGGGATGCCTTTAACAGCTGCAGTGTGCCTGGAACACAGGGCTTCCTGGTTTTAAAAGTCCTAGGCCTAGGCCTAACAGTAACCCTAGGAAGGTAAATCAGCCGGGTATTAGGGTTCTTCCTAAGGAAAAAGCCGTGAAAGCAGCCATGTTTTGGCACTTCTGCACTCCCTTTGGGATGCCTTTGGCAGATGCAGTAAGCCTGGAACTCAGGGCTTCCTGCTTAAAAAAATCCTTGCCCATGGCTGAGCCCTAACCCTAAGCCTAGGCAGATAAATCAGCCTATGTATAGGGATGGTGCCAAGGGAAAAGCTGTGAAAGCTGCCATGTTGTTGCACTTTTGTACTCCCCTTGGGATGCCTTTCACAGCTGCCGTGTGCCTGGAGCTCAGAGCTTGCTGGTTTAAAAAGCTCTACACCTAGGCGTAACCCTAACCCTAACCGTAACACTGGTCATTTAAATCAGCCTGGGTTTAGGAATTATCCCAAGGGAAAAGCTGTGGAGACAGCCATGTTGTGGCACTTTTGCGCTCCCCTTGGGATGCCTTTCACAGCTGCAGTGTGCTTAGAGCACAGGGCTTCCTGGTGTAAAAAACCACAACTTTAGCCCAAACTGGAGGCTTCTAAATCAGCCTTCGTTTCGGGACGTCCCCAAGGAAAAAGCTGTGGAGGCAGGCATGTTGAGGAACTTCTGCGCTCTTCTTGGCTAGTCCTTCGCAGCTGCTGTGTTCTTGGAACTCAGGGCTTTCTGGTTAAAAGAACACTAACCCTAGGCCTAACTCAAACCTTAAGCCTAGGAAGGAAAATCAGCCTATGATTCGGGATGGTCTCATGGAAATAGCAGTGGAGGCAGCCAAGTTGTGTCACTTTTGCGCTCCCCTTGGGATGCCTTTAACAGCTGCAGTGTGCCTGGAGCCCAGGGCTTCCTGGTTTTAAAAGTCCTAGGCCTAAGCCTAACAGTAACCCTAGGAAGGTAAATCAGCCGGGTATTAGGGTTCCTCCTAAGGGAAAAGCCGTGAAAGCAGCCATGTTGTGGCACTTCTGCACTCCCTTTGGGATGCCTTTGGCAGATGAAGTATACCTGGAACTCAGGGCTTCCTGGTTAAAGAAATCCAAGCCCTAGGCTGAGCCCTAACCCTAACCCTAGGCAGATAAATCAGCCTAGGTATAGGGATGGTGCCAAGGAAAAAGCTGTGAAAGCTGCCATGTTGTTGCACTTTTGTACTCCCCTTGGGATGCCTTGAACAGCTGCAGTGTGCCTGGAGCTAAGGGCTTCCTAGTTTTAAAAGTCCTAGCCCTAGGCCTAAGCCTAACAGTAACCCAGGGAAAGTATGTCAGCCTGGTGTTAGGCTTCTTGCCAAGGAAAAAGCCGTGAAAGCAGCCATGTTGTGGCACTTTTGCACTCCCTTTTGGATGCCTTTCACAGCTCCAGTGTGCCTGGAACTCAGGGCTTCCTGCTTTTAAAAATCCTAGCCCTAGGCCGAACCCCAACCCTAAGACGAGAAAGGCAAATCAGCCAGGAATTAGGCATGTCCCCAAGGAAAAAGCTGTGGAGGCAGGCATGTTGTGGTACTTTTGCGCTCTTCTTGGCTAGTCCTTCGCAGCTGCTGTGTTCTTGGAACTCAGGGCTTTCTGGTTAATAGAACCCTTACCCTAGGCGTAACTCAAACCTTAACCCTAGGAAGGAAAATCAGCCTATGGTTCGGGATGGTCTCATGGAAATATCAGTGGTGGCAGCCAAGTTGCGTCACTTTTGCGCTCCCCTTGGGATGCCTTTTGCAGCTGCAGTGTGCCTGGAGCCCAGGGCTTCCTGGTTTTAAAAGTCCTAGGCCTAAGCCTAACAGTAACCCTAGGAAGGTAAATCAGCCGGGTATTAGGGTTCTTCCTAAGGGAAAAGCCGTGAAAGCAGCCATGTTGTGGCACTTCTGCACTCCCTTTGGGATGCCTTTGGCAGATGAAGTAAGCCTGGAACTCAGGGCTTCCTGGTTAAAGAAATCCAAGCCCTAGGCTGAACGCTAACCCTAACCCTAGGCAGATAAATCAGCCTAGGTATAGGGATGGTGCCAAGGAAAAAGCTGTGAAAGCTGCCATGTTGTTGCACTTTTGTACTCCCCTTGGGATGCCTTGAACAGCTGCAGTGTGCCTGGAGCTAAGGGCTTCCTAGTTTCAAAAATCCTAGCCCTAGGCCTAAGCCTAACAGTAACCCTGGGAAAGTAAATCAGCCTGATGTTAGGCTTCTTGCCAAGGAAAAAGCCGTGAAAGCAGCCATGTTGTTGCACTTTTGCACTCCCTTTTGGATGCCTTTCACAGCTCCAGTGTGCCTGGAACTCAGGGCTTCCTGCTTTTAAAAATCCTAGCCCTAGGCCGAACCCCAACCCTAAGACGAGAAAGGCAAATCAGCCAGGAATTAGGCATGTCCCCAAGGAAAAAGCTGTGGAGGCAGGCATGTTGTGGTACTTTTGCGCTCTTCTTGGCTAGTCCTTCGCAGCTGCTGTGTTCTTGGAACTCAGGGCTTTCTGGTTAATAGAACCCTTACCCTAGGCGTAACTCAAACCTTAACCCTAGGAAGGAAAATCAGCCTATGGTTCGGGATGGTCTCATGGAAATATCAGTGGTGGCAGCCAAGTTGCGTCACTTTTGCGCTCCCCTTGGGATGCCTTTTGCAGCTGCAGTGTGCCTGGAGCCCAGGGCTTCCTGGTTTTAAAAGTCCTAGGCCTAAGCCTAACAGTAACCCTAGGAAGGTAAATCAGCCGGGTATTAGGGTTCTTCCTAAGGGAAAAGCCGTGAAAGCAGCCATGTTGTGGCACTTCTGCACTCCCTTTGGGATGCCTTTGGCAGATGAAGTAAGCCTGGAACTCAGGGCTTCCTGGTTAAAAAAATCCAAGCCCTAGGCTGAACCCTAACCCTAACCCTAGGCAGATAAATCAGCCTAGGTATAGGGATGGTGCCAAGGAAAAAGCTGTGAAAGCTGCCATGTTGTTGCACTTTTGTACTCCCCTTGGGATGCCTTGAACAGCTGCAGTGTGCCTGGAGCTAAGGGCTTCCTAGTTTCAAAAATCCTAGCCCTAGGCCTAAGCCTAACAGTAAGCCTGGGAAAGTAAATCAGCCTGATGTTAGGTTTCTTGCCAAGGAAAAAGCCGTGAAAGCAGCCATGTTGTGGCACTTTTGCACTCCCTTTTGGATGCCTTTCACAGCTCCAGTGTGCCTGGAACTCAGGGCTTCCTGATTTTAAAAATCCTAGCCCTAGGCCGAACCCCAACCCTAAGACGAGAAAGGCAAATCAGCCAGGAATTAGGCATGTCCCCAAGGAAAAAGCTGTGGAGGCAGGCATGTTGTGGTACTTTTGCGCTCTTCTTGGCTAGTCCTTCGCAGCTGCTGTGTTCTTGGAACTCAGGGCTTTCTGGTTAATAGAGCCCTTACCCTAGGCGTAACTCAAACCTTAACCATAGGAAGGAAAATCAGCCTATGGTTCGGGATGGTCTCATGGAAATATCAGTGGTGGCAGCCAAGTTGCGTCACTTTTGCGCTCCCCTTGGGATGCCTTTTGCAGCTGCAGTGTGCCTGGAGCCCAGGGCTTCCTGGTTTTAAAAGTCCTAGGCCTAAGCCTAACAGTAACCCTAGGAAGGTAAATCAGCCGGGTATTAGGGTTCTTCCTTAGGGAAAAGCCGTGAAAGCAGCCATGTTGTGGCACTTCTGCACTCCCTTTGGGATGCCTTTGGCAGATGAAGTAAGCCTGGAACTCAGGGCTTCCTGGTTAAAGAAATCCAAGCCCTAGGCTGAACTCTAACCCTAACCCTAGGCAGATAAATGAGCCTAGGTATAGGGATGGTGCCAAGGAAAAAGCTGTGAAAGCTGCCATGTTGTTGCACTTTTGTACTCCCCTTGGGATGCCTTGAACAGCTGCAGTGTGCCTGGAGCTAAGGGCTTCCTAGTTTCAAAAATCCTAGCCCTAGGCCTAAGCCTAACAGTAACCCTGGGAAAGTAAATCAGCCTGATGTTAGGCTTCTTGCCAAGGAAAAAGCCGTGAAAGCAGCCATGTTGTGGCACTTTTGCACTCCCTTTTGGATGCCTTTCACAGCTCCAGTGTGCCTGGAACTCAGGGCTTCCTGCTTTTAAAAATCCTAGCCCTAGGCCGAACCCCAACCCTAAGACGAGAAAGGCAAATCAGCCAGGAATTAGGCATGTCCCCAAGGAAAAAGCTGTGGAGGCAGGCATGTTGTGGTACTTTTGCGCTCTTCTTGGCTAGTCCTTCGCAGCTGCTGTGTTCTTGGAACTCAGGGCTTTCTGGTTAATAGAACCCTTACCCTAGGCGTAACTCAAACCTTAACCCTAGGAAGGAAAATCAGCCTATGGTTCGGGATGGTCTCATGGAAATATCAGTGGTGGCAGCCAAGTTGCGTCACTTTTGCGCTCCCCTTGGGATGCCTTTTGCAGCTGCAGTGTGCCTGGAGCCCAGGGCTTCCTGGTTTTAAAAGTCCTAGGCCTAAGCCTAAAAGTAACCCTAGGAAGGTAAATTAGCCGGGTATTAGGGTTCTTCCTAAGGGAAAAGCCGTGAAAGCAGCCATGTTGTGGCACTTCTGCACTCCCTTTGGGATGCCTTTGGCAGATGCAGTAAGCCTGGAACTCAGGGCTTCCTGCTTTTAAAAATCCTAGCCCTAGGCCGAACCCCAACCCTAAGACGAGAAAGGCAAATCAGCCAGGAATTAGGCATGTCCCCAAGGAAAAAGCTGTGGAGGCAGGCATGTTGTGGTACTTTTGCGCTCTTCTTGGCTAGTCCTTCGCAGCTGCTGTGTTCTTGGAACTCAGGGCTTTCTGGTTAATAGAGCCCTTACCCTAGGCGTAACTCAAACCTTAACCATAGGAAGGAAAATCAGCCTATGGTTCGGGATGGTCTCATGGAAATATCAGTGGTGGCAGCCAAGTTGCGTCACTTTTGCGCTCCCCTTGGGATGCCTTTTGCAGCTGCAGTGTGCCTGGAGCCCAGGGCTTCCTGGTTTTAAAAGTCCTAGGCCTAAGCCTAACAGTAACCCTAGGAAGGTAAATCAGCCGGGTATTAGGGTTATTCCTTAGGGAAAAGCCGTGAAAGCAGCCATGTTGTGGCACTTCTGCACTCCCTTTGGGATGCCTTTGGCAGATGAAGTAAGCCTGAAACTCAGGGCTTCCTGGTTAAAGAAATCCAAGCCCTAGGCTGAACGCTAACCCTAACCCTAGGCAGATAAATCAGCCTAGGTATAGGGATGGTGCCAAGGAAAAAGCTGTGAAAGCTGCCATGTTGTTGCACTTTTGTACTCCCCTTGGGATGCCTTGAACAGGTGCAGTGTGCCTGGAGCTAAGGGCTTCCTAGTTTCAAAAATCCTAGCCCTAGGCCTAAGCCTAACAGTAACCCTGGGAAAGTAAATCAGCCTGATGTTAGGCTTCTTGCCAAGGAAAAAGCCGTGAAAGCAGCCATGTTGTGGCACTTTTGCACTCCCTTTTGGATGCCTTTCACAGCTCCAGTGTGCCTGGAACTCAGGGCTTCCTGCTTTTAAAAATCCTAGCCCTAGGCCGAACCCCAACCCTAAGACGAGAAAGGCAAATCAGCCAGGAATTAGGCATGTCCCCAAGGAAAAAGCTGTGGAGGCAGGCATGTTGTGGTACTTTTGCGCTCTTCTTGGCTAGTCCTTCGCAGCTGCTGTGTTCTTGGAACTCAGGGCTTTCTGGTTAATAGAACCCTTACCCTAGGCGTAACTCAAACCTTAAGCCTAGGAAGGAAAATCAGCCTATGGTTCGGGATGGTCTCATGGAAATATCAGTGGTGGCAGCCAAGTTGCGTCACTTTTGCGCTCCCCTTGGGATGCCTTTTGCAGCTGCAGTGTGCCTGGAGCCCAGGGCTTCCTGGTTTTAAAAGTCCTAGGCCTAAGCCTAACAGTAACCCTAGGAAGGTAAATCAGCCGGGTATTAGGGTTCTTCCTAAGGGAAAAGCCGTGAAAGCAGCCATGTTGTGGCACTTCTGCACTCCCTTTGGAATGCCTTTGGCACATGAAGTAAGCCTGGAACTCAGGGCTTCCTGGTTAAAAAAATTCAAGCCCTAGGCTGAACCCTAACCCTAACCCTAGGCAGATAAATCAGCCTAGGTATAGGGATGGTGCCAAGGAAAAAGCTGTGAAAGCTGCCATGTTGTTGCACTTTTGTACTCCCCTTGGGATGCCTTGAACAGCTGCAGTGTGCCTGGAGCTAAGGGCTTCCTAGTTTCAAAAATCCTAGCCCTAGGCCTAAGCCTAACAGTAACCCTGGGAAGGTAAATCAGCCTGGTGTTAGGCGTCTTGCCAAGGAAAAAGCCGTGAAAGCAGCCATGTTGTGGCACTTTTGCACTCCCTTTTGGATGCCTTTCACAGCTCCAGTGTGCCTGGAACTCAGGGCTTCCTGATTTTAAAAATCCTAGCCCTAGGCCGAACCCCAACCCTAAGACGAGAAAGGCAAATCAGCCAGGAATTAGGCATGTCCCCAAGGAAAAAGCTGTGGAGGCAGGCATGTTGTGGTACTTTTGCGCTCTTCTTGGCTAGTCCTTCGCAGCTGCTGTGTTCTTGGAACTCAGGGCTTTCTGGTAAATAGAAACCTTACCCTAGGCGTAACTCAAACCTTAACCCTAGGAAGGAAAATCAGCCTATGGTTCGGGATGGTCTCATGGAAATATCAGTGGTGGCAGCCAAGTTGCGTCACTTTTGCGTTCCCCTTGGGATGCCTTTTGCAGCTGCAGTGTGCCTGGAGCCCAGGGCTTCCTGGTTTTAAAAGTCCTAGGCCTAAGCCTAACAGTAACCCTAGGAAGGTAAATCAGCCGGGTATTAGGGTTCTTCCTAAGGGAAAAGCCGTGAAAGCAGCCATGTTGTGGCACTTCTGCACTCCCTTTGGGATGCCTTTGGCAGATGAAGTAAGCCTGGAACTCAGGGCTTCCTGGTTAAAAAAATCCAAGCCCTAGGCTGAACCCTAACCCTAACCCTAGGCAGATAAATCAGCCTAGGTATAGGGATGGTGCCAAGGAAAAAGCTGTGAAAGCTGCCATGTTGTTGCACTTTTGTACTCCCCTTGGGATGCCTTGAACAGCTGCAGTGTGCCTGGAGCCCAGGGCTTCCTAGTTTCAAAAATCCTAGCCCTAGGCCTAAGCCTAACAGTAACCCTGGGAAAGTAAGTCAGCCTGGTTTTAGGCTTCTTGCCAAGGAAAAAGCCGTGAAAGCAGCCATGTTGTGGCACTTTTGCACTCCCTTTGGAATGCCTTTGGCACATGAAGTAAGCCTGGAACTCAGGGCTTCCTGGTTAAAAAAATTCAAGCCCTAGGCTGAACCCTAACCCTAACCCTAGGCAGATAAATCAGCCTAGGTATAGGGATGGTGCCAAGGAAAAAGCTGTGAAAGCTGCCATGTTGTTGCACTTTTGTACTCCCCTTGGGATGCCTTGAACAGCTGCAGTGTGCCTGGAGCTAAGGGCTTCCTAGTTTCAAAAATCCTAGCCCTAGGCCTAAGCCTAACAGTAACCCTGGGAAGGTAAATCAGCCTGGTGTTAGGCGTCTTGCCAAGGAAAAAGCCGTGAAAGCAGCCATGTTGTGGCACTTTTGCACTCCCTTTTGGATGCCTTTCACAGCTCCAGTGTGCCTGGAACTCAGGGCTTCCTGATTTTAAAAATCCTAGCCCTAGGCCGAACCCCAACCCTAAGACGAGAAAGGCAAATCAGCCAGGAATTAGGCATGTCCCCAAGGAAAAAGCTGTGGAGGCAGGCATGTTGTGGTACTTTTGCGCTCTTCTTGGCTAGTCCTTCGCAGCTGCTGTGTTCTTGGAACTCAGGGCTTTCTGGTAAATAGAAACCTTACCCTAGGCGTAACTCAAACCTTAACCCTAGGAAGGAAAATCAGCCTATGGTTCGGGATGGTCTCATGGAAATATCAGTGGTGGCAGCCAAGTTGCGTCACTTTTGCGTTCCCCTTGGGATGCCTTTTGCAGCTGCAGTGTGCCTGGAGCCCAGGGCTTCCTGGTTTTAAAAGTCCTAGGCCTAAGCCTAACAGTAACCCTAGGAAGGTAAATCAGCCGGGTATTAGGGTTCTTCCTAAGGGAAAAGCCGTGAAAGCAGCCATGTTGTGGCACTTCTGCACTCCCTTTGGGATGCCTTTGGCAGATGAAGTAAGCCTGGAACTCAGGGCTTCCTGGTTAAAAAAATCCAAGCCCTAGGCTGAACCCTAACCCTAACCCTAGGCAGATAAATCAGCCTAGGTATAGGGATGGTGCCAAGGAAAAAGCTGTGAAAGCTGCCATGTTGTTGCACTTTTGTACTCCCCTTGGGATGCCTTGAACAGCTGCAGTGTGCCTGGAGCCCAGGGCTTCCTAGTTTCAAAAATCCTAGCCCTAGGCCTAAGCCTAACAGTAACCCTGGGAAAGTAAGTCAGCCTGGTTTTAGGCTTCTTGCCAAGGAAAAAGCCGTGAAAGCAGCCATGTTGTGGCACTTTTGCACTCCCTTTTGGATGCCTTTCACAGCTCCAGTGTGCCTGGAACTCAGGGCTTCCTGATTTTAAAAATCCTAGCCCTAGGCCGAACCCCAACCCTAAGACGAGAAAGGCAAATCAGCCAGGAATTAGGCATGTCCCCAAGGAAAAAGCTGTGGAGGCAGGCATGTTGTGGTAATTTTGCGCTCTTCTTGGCTAGTCCTTCGCAGCTGCTGTGTTCTTGGACCTCAGGGCTTTCTGGTTAATAGAACTCTTACCCTAGGCGTAACTCAAACCTTAACCCTAGGAAGGAAAATCAGCCTATGGTTCGGGATGGTCTCATGGAAATATCAGTGGTGGCAGCCAAGTTGCGTCACTTTTGCGCTCCCCTTGGGATGCCTTTTGCAGCTGCAGTGTGCCTGGAGCCCAGGGCTTCCTGGTTTTAAAAGTCCTAGGCCTAAGCCTAACAGTAACCCTAGGAAGGTAAATCAGCCGGGTATTAGGGTTCTTCCTAAGGGAAAAGCCGTGAAAGCAGCCATGTTGTGGCACTTCTGCACTCCCTTTGGAATGCCTTTGGCACATGAAGTAAGCCTGGAACTCAGGGCTTCCTGGTTAAAAAAATTCAAGCCCTAGGCTGAACCCTAACCCTAACCCTAGGCAGATAAATCAGCCTAGGTATAGGGATGGTGCCAAGGAAAAAGCTGTGAAAGCTGCCATGTTGTTGCACTTTTGTACTCCCCTTGGGATGCCTTGAACAGCTGCAGTGTGCCTGGAGCTAAGGGCTTCCTAGTTTCAAAAATCCTAGCCCTAGGCCTAAGCCTAACAGTAACCCTGGGAAGGTAAATCAGCCTGGTGTTAGGCGTCTTGCCAAGGAAAAAGCCGTGAAAGCAGCCATGTTGTGGCACTTTTGCACTCCCTTTTGGATGCCTTTCACAGCTCCAGTGTGCCTGGAACTCAGGGCTTCCTGATTTTAAAAATCCTAGCCCTAGGCCGAACCCCAACCCTAAGACGAGAAAGGCAAATCAGCCAGGAATTAGGCATGTCCCCAAGGAAAAAGCTGTGGAGGCAGGCATGTTGTGGTACTTTTGCGCTCTTCTTGGCTAGTCCTTCGCAGCTGCTGTGTTCTTGGAACTCAGGGCTTTCTGGTAAATAGAAACCTTACCCTAGGCGTAACTCAAACCTTAACCCTAGGAAGGAAAATCAGCCTATGGTTCGGGATGGTCTCATGGAAATATCAGTGGTGGCAGCCAAGTTGCGTCACTTTTGCGTTCCCCTTGGGATGCCTTTTGCAGCTGCAGTGTGCCTGGAGCCCAGGGCTTCCTGGTTTTAAAAGTCCTAGGCCTAAGCCTAACAGTAACCCTAGGAAGGTAAATCAGCCGGGTATTAGGGTTCTTCCTAAGGGAAAAGCCGTGAAAGCAGCCATGTTGTGGCACTTCTGCACTCCCTTTGGGATGCCTTTGGCAGATGAAGTAAGCCTGGAACTCAGGGCTTCCTGGTTAAAAAAATCCAAGCCCTAGGCTGAACCCTAACCCTAACCCTAGGCAGATAAATCAGCCTAGGTATAGGGATGGTGCCAAGGAAAAAGCTGTGAAAGCTGCCATGTTGTTGCACTTTTGTACTCCCCTTGGGATGCCTTGAACAGCTGCAGTGTGCCTGGAGCCCAGGGCTTCCTAGTTTCAAAAATCCTAGCCCTAGGCCTAAGCCTAACAGTAACCCTGGGAAAGTAAGTCAGCCTGGTTTTAGGCTTCTTGCCAAGGAAAAAGCCGTGAAAGCAGCCATGTTGTGGCACTTTTGCACTCCCTTTGGAATGCCTTTGGCACATGAAGTAAGCCTGGAACTCAGGGCTTCCTGGTTAAAAAAATTCAAGCCCTAGGCTGAACCCTAACCCTAACCCTAGGCAGATAAATCAGCCTAGGTATAGGGATGGTGCCAAGGAAAAAGCTGTGAAAGCTGCCATGTTGTTGCACTTTTGTACTCCCCTTGGGATGCCTTGAACAGCTGCAGTGTGCCTGGAGCTAAGGGCTTCCTAGTTTCAAAAATCCTAGCCCTAGGCCTAAGCCTAACAGTAACCCTGGGAAGGTAAATCAGCCTGGTGTTAGGCGTCTTGCCAAGGAAAAAGCCGTGAAAGCAGCCATGTTGTGGCACTTTTGCACTCCCTTTTGGATGCCTTTCACAGCTCCAGTGTGCCTGGAACTCAGGGCTTCCTGATTTTAAAAATCCTAGCCCTAGGCCGAACCCCAACCCTAAGACGAGAAAGGCAAATCAGCCAGGAATTAGGCATGTCCCCAAGGAAAAAGCTGTGGAGGCAGGCATGTTGTGGTACTTTTGCGCTCTTCTTGGCTAGTCCTTCGCAGCTGCTGTGTTCTTGGAACTCAGGGCTTTCTGGTAAATAGAAACCTTACCCTAGGCGTAACTCAAACCTTAACCCTAGGAAGGAAAATCAGCCTATGGTTCGGGATGGTCTCATGGAAATATCAGTGGTGGCAGCCAAGTTGCGTCACTTTTGCGTTCCCCTTGGGATGCCTTTTGCAGCTGCAGTGTGCCTGGAGCCCAGGGCTTCCTGGTTTTAAAAGTCCTAGGCCTAAGCCTAACAGTAACCCTAGGAAGGTAAATCAGCCGGGTATTAGGGTTCTTCCTAAGGGAAAAGCCGTGAAAGCAGCCATGTTGTGGCACTTCTGCACTCCCTTTGGGATGCCTTTGGCAGATGAAGTAAGCCTGGAACTCAGGGCTTCCTGGTTAAAAAAATCCAAGCCCTAGGCTGAACCCTAACCCTAACCCTAGGCAGATAAATCAGCCTAGGTATAGGGATGGTGCCAAGGAAAAAGCTGTGAAAGCTGCCATGTTGTTGCACTTTTGTACTCCCCTTGGGATGCCTTGAACAGCTGCAGTGTGCCTGGAGCCCAGGGCTTCCTAGTTTCAAAAATCCTAGCCCTAGGCCTAAGCCTAACAGTAACCCTGGGAAAGTAAGTCAGCCTGGTTTTAGGCTTCTTGCCAAGGAAAAAGCCGTGAAAGCAGCCATGTTGTGGCACTTTTGCACTCCCTTTTGGATGCCTTTCACAGCTCCAGTGTGCCTGGAACTCAGGGCTTCCTGATTTTAAAAATCCTAGCCCTAGGCCGAACCCCAACCCTAAGACGAGAAAGGCAAATCAGCCAGGAATTAGGCATGTCCCCAAGGAAAAAGCTGTGGAGGCAGGCATGTTGTGGTAATTTTGCGCTCTTCTTGGCTAGTCCTTCGCAGCTGCTGTGTTCTTGGACCTCAGGGCTTTCTGGTTAATAGAACTCTTACCCTAGGCGTAACTCAAACCTTAACCCTAGGAAGGAAAATCAGCCTATGGTTCGGGATGGTCTCATGGAAATATCAGTGGTGGCAGCCAAGTTGCGTCACTTTTGCGCTCCCCTTGGGATGCCTTTTGCAGCTGCAGTGTGCCTGGAGCCCAGGGCTTCCTGGTTTTAAAAGTCCTAGGCCTAAGCCTAACAGTAACCCTAGGAAGGTAAATCAGCCGGGTATTAGGGTTCTTCCTAAGGGAAAAGCCGTGAAAGCAGCCATGTTGTGGCACTTCTGCACTCCCTTTGGGATGCCTTTGGCAGATGAAGTAAGCCTGGAACTCAGGGCTTCCTGGTTAATGAAATCCAAGCCCTAGGCTGAACTCTAACCCTAACCCTAGGCAGATAAATCAGCCTAGGTATAGGGATGGTGCCAAGGAAAAAGCTGTGAAAGCTGCCATGTTGTTGCACTTTTGTACTCCCCTTGGGATGCCTTGAACAGGTGCAGTGTGCCTGGAGCTAAGGGCTTCCTAGTTTCAAAAATCCTAGCCCTAGGCCTAAGCCTAACAGTAACCCTGGGAAAGTAAATCAGCCTGATGTTAGGCTTCTTGCCAAGGAAAAAGCCGTGAAAGCAGCCATGTTGTGGCACTTTTGCACTCCCTTTTGGATGCCTTTCACAGCTCCAGTGTGCCTGGAACTCAGGGCTTCCTGCTTTTAAAAATCCTAGCCCTAGGCCGAACCCCAACCCTAAGACGAGAAAGGCAAATCAGCCAGGAATTAGGCATGTCCCCAAGGAAAAAGCTGTGGAGGCAGGCATGTTGTGGTACTTTTGCGCTCTTCTTGGCTAGTCCTTCGCAGCTGCTGTGTTCTTGGAACTCAGGGCTTTCTGGTAAATAGAAACCTTACCCTAGGCGTAACTCAAACCTTAACCCTAGGAAGGAAAATCAGCCTATGGTTCGGGATGGTCTCATGGAAATATCAGTGGTGGCAGCCAAGTTGCGTCACTTTTGCGCTCCCCTTGGGATGCCTTTCGCAGCTGCAGTGTGCCTGGAGCCCAGGGCTTCCTGGTTTTAAAAGTCCTAGGCCTAAGCCTAACAGTAACCCTAGGAAGGTAAATCAGCCGGGTATTAGGGCTCTTCCTAAGGGAAAAGCCGTGAAAGCAGCCATGTTGTGGCACTTCTGCACTCCCTTTGGGATGCCTTTGGCAGATGAAGTAAGCCTGGAACTCAGGGCTTCCTGGTTAAAGAAATCCAAGCCCTAGGCTGAACCCTAACCCTAACCCTAGGCAGATAAATCAGCCTAGGTATAGGGATGGTGCCAAGGAAAAAGCTGTGAAAGCTGCCATGTTGTTGCACTTTTGTACTCCCCTTGGGATGCCTTGAACAGCTGCAGTGTGCCTGGAGCCCAGGGCTTCCTAGTTTCAAAAATCCTAGCCCTAGGCCTAAGCCTAACAGTAACCCTGGGAAAGTATGTCAGCCTGGTGTTAGGCTTCTTGCCAAGGAAAAAGCCGTGAAAGCAGCCATGTAGTGGCACTTTTGCACTCCCTTTTGGATGCCTTTCACCGCTCCAGTGTGCCTGGAACTCAGGGCTTCCTGCTTTTAAAAATCCTAGCCCTAGGCCGAACCCCAACCCTAAGACGAGAAAGGCAAATCAGCCAGGAATTAGGCATGTCCCCAAGGAAAAAGCTGTGGAGGCAGGCATGTTGTGGTACTTTTGCGCTCTTCTTGGCTAGTCCTTCGCAGCTGCTGTGTTCTTGGAACTCAGGGCTTTCTGGTTAATAGAACCCTTACCCTAGGCGTAACTCAAACCTTAACCCTAGGAAGGAAAATCAACCTATGGTTCGGGATGGTCTCATGGAAATATCAGTGGTGGCAGCCAAGTTGCGTCACTTTTGCGCTCCCCTTGGGATGCCTTTTGCAGCTGCAGTGTGCCTGGAGCCCAGGGCTTCCTGGTTTTAAAAGTCCTAGGCCTAAGCCTAACAGTAACCCTAGGAAGGTAAATCAGCCGGGTATTAGGGTTCTTCCTAAGGGAAAAGCCGTGAAAGCAGCCATGTTGTGGCACTTCTGCACTCCCTTTGGGATGCCTTTGGCAGATGCAGTAAGCCTGGAACTCAGGGCTTCCTGGTTAAAGAAATCCAAGCCCTAGGCTGAACTCTAACCCTAACCCTAGGCAGATAAATCAGCCAAGGTATAGGGATGGTGCCAAGGAAAAAGCTGTGAAAGCTGCCATGTTGTTGCACTTTTGTACTCCCCTTGGGATGCCTTGAACAGCTGCAGTGTGCCTGGAGCTAAGGGCTTCCTAGTTTCAAAAATCCTAGCCCTAGGCCTAAGCCTAACAGTAACCCTGGGAAAGTAAATCAGCCTGATGTTAGGCTTCTTGCCAAGGAAAAAGCCGTGAAAGCAGCCATGTTGTGGCACTTTTGCACTCCCTTTTGGATGCCTTTCACAGCTCCAGTGTGCCTGGAACTCAGGGCTTCCTGCTTTTAAAAATCCTAGCCCTAGGCCGAACCCCAACCCTAAGACGAGAAAGGCAAATCAGCCAGGAATTAGGCATGTCCCCAAGGAAAAAGCTGTGGAGGCAGGCATGTTGTGGTACTTTTGCGCTCTTCTTGGCTAGTCCTTCGCAGCTGCTGTGTTCTTGGAACTCAGGGCTTTCTGGTTAATAGAGCCCTTACCCTAGGCGTAACTCAAACCTTAACCCTAGGAAGGAAAATCAACCTATGGTTCGGGATGGTCTCATGGAAATATCAGTGGTGGCAGCCAAGTTGCGTCACTTTTGCGCTCCCCTTGGGATGCCTTTTGCAGCTGCAGTGTGCCTGGAGCCCAGGGCTTCCTGGTTTTAAAAGTCCTAGGCCTAAGCCTAACAGTAACCCTAGGAAGGTAAATCAGCCGGGTATTAGGGTTCTTCCTAAGGGAAAAGCCGTGAAAGCAGCCATGTTGTGGCACTTCTGCACTCCCTTTGGGATGCCTTTGGCAGATGAAGTAAGCCTGGAACTCAGGGCTTCCTGGTTAAAGAAATCCAAGCCCTAGGCTGAACTCTAACCCTAACCCTAGGCAGATAAATCAGCCTAGGTATAGGGATGGTGCCAAGGAAAAAGCTGTGAAAGCTGCCATGTTGTTGCACTTTTGTACTCCCCTTGGGATGCCTTGAACAGCTGCAGTGTGCCTGGAGCTAAGGGCTTCCTAGTTTCAAAAATCCTAGCCCTAGGCCTAAGCCTAACAGTAACCCAGGGAAAGTAAATCAGCCTGATGTTAGGCTTCTTGCCAAGGAAAAAGCCGTGAAAGCAGCCATGTTGTGGCACTTTTGCACTCCCTTTTGGATGCCTTTCACAGCTCCAGTGTGCCTGGAACTCAGGGCTTCCTGCTTTTAAAAATCCTAGCCCTAGGCCGAACCCCAACCCTAAGACGAGAAAGGCAAATCAGCCAGGAATTAGGCATGTCCCCAAGGAAAAAGCTGTGGAGGCAGGCATGTTGTGGTACTTTTGCGCTCTTCTTGGCTAGTCCTTCGCAGCTGCTGTGTTCTTGGAACTCAGGGCTTTCTGGTTAATAGAACCCTTACCCTAGGCGTAACTCAAACCTTAACCCTAGGAAGGAAAATCAACCTATGGTTCGGGATGGTCTCATGGAAATATCAGTGGTGGCAGCCAAGTTGCGTCACTTTTGCGCTCCCCTTGGGATGCCTTTTGCAGCTGCAGTGTGCCTGGAGCCCAGGGCTTCCTGGTTTTAAAAGTCCTAGGCCTAAGCCTAACAGTAACCCTAGGAAGGTAAATCAGCCGGGTATTAGGGTTCTTCCTAAGGGAAAAGCCGTGAAAGCAGCCATGTTGTGGCACTTCTGCACTCCCTTTGGGATGCCTTTGGCAGATGAAGTAAGCCTGGAACTCAGGGCTTCCTGGTTAAAGAAATCCAAGCCCTAGGCTGAACCCTAACCCTAACCCTAGGCAGATAAATCAGCCTAGGTATAGGGATGGTGCCAAGGAAAAAGCTGTGAAAGCTGCCATGTTGTTGCACTTTTGTACTCCCCTTGGGATGCCTTGAACAGCTGCAGTGTGCCTGGAGCTAAGGGCTTCCTAGTTTCAAAAATCCTAGCCCTAGGCCTAAGCCTAACAGTAACCCTGGGAAAGTAAATCAGCCTGATGTTAGGCTTCTTGCCAAGGAAAAAGCCGTGAAAGCAGCCATGTTGTGGCACTTTTGCACTCCCTTTTGGATGCCTTTCACAGCTCCAGTGTGCCTGGAACTCAGGGCTTCCTGCTTTTAAAAATCCTAGCCCTAGGCCGAACCCCAACCCTAAGACGAGAAAGGCAAATCAGCCAGGAATTAGGCATGTCCCCAAGGAAAAAGCTGTGGAGGCAGGCATGTTGTGGTACTTTTGCGCTCTTCTTGGCTAGTCCTTCGCAGCTGCTGTGTTCTTGGAACTCAGGGCTTTCTGGTTAATAGAACCCTTACCCTAGGCGTAACTCAAACCTTAACCCTAGGAAGGAAAATCAACCTATGGTTCGGGATGGTCTCATGGAAATATCAGTGGTGGCAGCCAAGTTGCGTCACTTTTGCGCTCCCCTTGGGATGCCTTTTGCAGCTGCAGTGTGCCTGGAGCCCAGGGCTTCCTGGTTTTAAAAGTCCTAGGCCTAAGCCTAACAGTAACCCTAGGAAGGTAAATCAGCCGGGTATTAGGGTTCTTCCTAAGGGAAAAGCCGTGAAAGCAGCCATGTTGTGGCACTTCTGCACTCCCTTTGGGATGCCTTTGGCAGATGAAGTAAGCCTGGAACTCAGGGCTTCCTGGTTAAAGAAATCCAAGCCCTAGGCTGAACCCTAACCCTAACCCTAGGCAGATAAATCAGCCTAGGTATAGGGATGGTGCCAAGGAAAAAGCTGTGAAAGCTGCCATGTTGTTGCACTTTTGTACTCCCCTTGGGATGCCTTGAACAGCTGCAGTGTGCCTGGAGCTAAGGGCTTCCTAGTTTCAAAAATCCTAGCCCTAGGCCTAAGGCTAACAGTAACCCTGGGAAAGTAAATCAGCCTGATGTTAGGCTTCTTGCCAAGGAAAAAGCCGTGAAAGCAGCCATGTTGTGGCACTTTTGCACTCCCTTTTGGATGCCTTTCACAGCTCCAGTGTGCCTGGAACTCAGGGCTTCCTGCTTTTAAAAATCCTAGCCCTAGGCCGAACCCCAACCCTAAGACGAGAAAGGCAAATCAGCCAGGAATTAGGCATGTCCCCAAGGAAAAAGCTGTGGAGGCAGGCATGTTGTGGTACTTTTGCGCTCTTCTTGGCTAGTCCTTCGCAGCTGCTGTGTTCTTGGAACTCAGGGCTTTCTGGTTAATAGAGCCCTTACCCTAGGCGTAACTCAAACCTTAACCCTAGGAAGGAAAATCAGCCTATGGTTCGGGATGGTCTCATGGAAATATCAGTGGTGGCAGCCAAGTTGCGTCACTTTTGCGCTCCCCTTGGGATGCCTTTTGCAGCTGCAGTGTGCCTGGAGCCCAGGGCTTCCTGGTTTTAAAAGTCCTAGGCCTAAGCCTAACAGTAACCCTAGGAAGGTAAATCAGCCGGGTATTAGGGTTCTTCCTAAGGGAAAAGCCATGAAAGCAGCCATGTTGTGGCACTTCTGCACTCCTTTTGGGATGCCTTTGGCAGATGAAGTAAGCCTGGAACTCAGGGCTTCCTGGTTAAAGAAATCCAAGCCCTAGGCTGAACCCTAACCCTAACCCTAGGCAGATAAATCAGCCTAGGTATAGGGATGGTGCCAAGGAAAAAGCTGTGAAAGCTGCCATGTTGTTGCACTTTTGTACTCCCCTTGGGATGCCTTGAACAGCTGCAGTGTGCCTGGAGCTAAGGGCTTCCTAGTTTTAAAAATCCTAGCCCTAGGCCTAAGACTAACAGTAAGCCTGGGAAAGTAAATCAGCCTGCTGTTAGGCGTCTTGCCAAGGAAAAAGCCGTGAAAGCAGCCATGTTGTGGCACTTTTGCACTCCCTTTTGGATGCCTTTCACAGCTCCAGTGTGCCTGGAACTCAGGGCTTCCTGATTTTAAAAATCCTAGCCCTAGGCCGAACCCCAACCCTAAGACGAGAAAGGCAAATCAGCCAGGAATTAGGCATGTCCCCAAGGAAAAAGCTGTGGAGGCAGGCATGTTGTGGTACTTTTGCGCTCCTCTTTGCTAGTCCTTCGCAGCTGCTGTGTTCTTGGAACTCAGGGCTTTCTGGTTAATAGAACCCTTACCCTAGGCGTAACTCAAACCTTAACCCTAGGAAGGAAAATCAGCCTATGGTTCGGGATGGTCTCATGGAAATATCAGTGGTGGCAGCCAAGTTGCGTCACTTTTGCGCTCCCCTTGGGATGCCTTTTGCAGCTGCAGTGTGCCTGGAGCCCAGGGCTTCCTGGTTTTAAAAGTCCTAGGCCTAAGCCTAACAGTAACCCTAGGAAGGTAAATCAGCCGGGTATTAGGGTTCTTCCTAAGGGAAAAGCCGTGAAAGCAGCCATGTTGTGGCACTTCTGCACTCCCTTTGGGATGCCTTTGGCAGATGAAGTAAGCCTGGAACTCAGGGCTTCCTGGTTAAAGAAATCCAAGCCCTAGGCTGAACCCTAACCCTAACCCTAGGCAGATAAATGAGCCTAGGTATAGGGATGGTGCCAAGGAAAAAGCTGTGAAAGCTGCCATGTTGTTGCACTTTTGTACACCCCTTGGGATGCCTTGAACAGCTGCAGTGTGCCTGGAGCTAAGGGCTTCCTAGTTTCAAAAATCCTAGCCCTAGGCCTAAGCCTAACAGTAACCCTGGGAAAGTATGTCAGCCTGGTGTTAGGCTTCTTGCCAAGGAAAAAGCCGTGAAAGCAGCCATGTTGTGGCACTTTTGCACTCCCTTTTGGATGCCTTTCACAGCTCCAGTGTGCCTGGAACTCAGGGCTTCCTGCTTTTAAAAATCCTAGCCCTAGGCCGAACCCCAACCCTAAGACGAGAAAGGCAAATCAGCCAGGAATTAGGCATGTCCCCAAGGAAAAAGCTGTGGAGGCAGGCATGTTGTGGTACTTTTGCGCTCTTCTTGGCTAGTCCTTCGCAGCTGCTGTGTTCTTGGAACTCAGGGCTTTCTGGTTAATAGAGCCCTTACCCTAGGCGTAACTCAAACCTTAACCCTAGGAAGGAAAATCAGCCTATGGTTCGGGATGGTCTCATGGAAATATCAGTGGTGGCAGCCAAGTTGCGTCACTTTTGCGCTCCCCTTGGGATGCCTTTTGCAGCTGCAGTGTGCCTGGAGCCCAGGGCTTCCTGGTTTTAAAAGTCCTAGGCCTAAGCCTAACAGTAACCCTAGGAAGGTAAATCAGCCGGGTATTAGGGTTCTTCCTAAGGGAAAAGCCGTGAAAGCAGCCATGTTGTGGCACTTCTGCACTCCCTTTGGGATGCCTTTGGCAGATGAAGTAAGCCTGGAACTCAGGGCTTCCTGGTTAAAGAAATCCAAGCCCTAGGCTGAACCCTAACCCTAACCCTAGGCAGATAAATGAGCCTAGGTATAGGGATGGTGCCAAGGAAAAAGCTGTGAAAGCTGCCATGTTGTTGCACTTTTGTACTCCCCTTGGGATGCCTTGAACAGCTGCAGTGTGCCTGGAGCTAAGGGCTTCCTAGTTTCAAAAATCCTAGCCCTAGGCCTAAGCCTAACAGTAACCCTGGGAAAGTAAATCAGCCTGATGTTAGGCTTCTTGCCAAGGAAAAAGCCGTGAAAGCAGCCATGTTGTGGCACTTTTGCACTCCCTTTTGGATGCCTTTCACAGCTCCAGTGTGCCTGGAACTCAGGGCTTCCTGCTTTTAAAAATCCTAGCCCTAGGCCGAACCCCAACCCTAAGACGAGAAAGGCAAATCAGCCAGGAATTAGGCATGTCCCCAAGGAAAAAGCTGTGGAGGCAGGCATGTTGTGGTACTTTTGCGCTCTTCTTGGCTAGTCCTTCGCAGCTGCTGTGTTCTTGGAACTCAGGGCTTTCTGGTTAATAGAACCCTTACCCAAGGCGTAACTCAAACCTTAACCCTAGGAAGGAAAATCAGCCTATGGTTCGGGATGCTCTCATGGAAATATCAGTGGTGGCAGCCAAGTTGCGTCACTTTTGCGCTCCCCTTGGGATGCCTTTCGCAGCTGCAGTGTGCCTGGAGCCCAGGGCTTCCTGGTTTTAAAAGTCCTAGGCCTAAGCCTAACAGTAACCCTAGGAAGGTAAATCAGCCGGGTATTAGGGTTCTTCCTAAGGGAAAAGCCGTGAAAGCAGCCATGTTGTGGCACTTCTGCACTCCCTTTGGGATGCCTTTGGCAGATGAAGTAAGCCTGGAACTCAGGGCTTCCTGGTTAAAGAAATCCAAGCCCTAGGCTGAACCCTAACCCTAACCCTAGGCAGATAAATCAGCCTAGGTATAGGGATGGTGCCAAGGAAAAAGCTGTGAAAGCTGCCATGTTGTTGCACTTTTGTACTCCCCTTGGGATGCCTTGAACAGCTGCAGTGTGCCTGGAGCTAAGGGCTTCCTACTTTCAAAAATCCTAGCCCTAGGCCTAAGCCTAACAGTAACCCTGGGAAAGTAAATCAGCCTGGTGTTAGGCTTCTTGCCAAGGAAAAAGCCGTGAAAGCAGCCATGTTGTGGCACTTTTGCACTCCCTTTTGGATGCCTTTCACAGCTCCAGTGTGCCTGGAACCCAGGGCTTCCTGCTTTTAAAAATCCTAGCCCTAGGCCGAACCCCAACCCTAAGACGAGAAAGGCAAATCAGCCAGGAATTAGGCATGTCCCCAAGGAAAAAGCTGTGGAGGCAGGCATGTTGTGGTACTTTTGCGCTCTTCTTGGCTAGTCCTTCGCAGCTGCTGTGTTCTTGGAACTCAGGGCTTTCTGGTTAATAGAACCCTTACCCTAGGCGTAACTCAAACCTTAACCATAGGAAGGAAAATCAGCCTATGGTTCGGGATGGTCTCATGGAAATATCAGTGGTGGCAGCCAAGTTGCGTCACTTTTGCGCTCCCCTTGGGATGCCTTTTGCAGCTGCAGTGTGCCTGGAGCCCAGGGCTTCCTGGTTTTAAAAGTCCTAGGCCTAAGCCTAACAGTAACCCTAGGAAGGTAAATCAGCCGGGTATTAGGGTTCTTCCTAAGGGAAAAGCCGTGAAAGCAGCCATGTTGTGGCACTTCTGCACTCCCTTTGGGATGCCTTTGGCAGATGAAGTAAGCCTGGAACTCAGGGCTTCCTGGTTAAAGAAATCCAAGCCCTAGGCTGAACCCTAACCCTAACCCTAGGCAGATAAATCAGCCTAGGTATAGGGATGGTGCCAAGGAAAAAGCTGTGAAAGCTGCCATGTTGTTGCACTTTTGTACTCCCCTTGGGATGCCTTGAACAGCTGCAGTGTGCCTGGAGCTAAGGGCTTCCTAGTTTTAAAAATCCTAGCCCTAGGCCTAAGACTAACAGTAACCCTGGGAAAGTAAATCAGCCTGCTGTTAGGCGTCTTGCCAAGGAAAAAGCCGTGAAAGCAGCCATGTTGTGGCACTTTTGCACTCCCTTTTGGATGCCTTTCACAGCTCCAGTGTGCCTGGAACTCAGGGCTTCCTGATTTTAAAAATCCTAGCCCTAGGCCGAACCCCAACCCTAAGACGAGAAAGGCAAATCAGCCAGGAATTAGGCATGTCCCCAAGGAAAAAGCTGTGGAGGCAGGCATGTTGTGGTACTTTTGCGCTCCTCTTTGCTAGTCCTTCGCAGCTGCTGTGTTCTTGGAACTCAGGGCTTTCTGGTTAATAGAACCCTTACCCTAGGCGTAACTCAAACCTTAACCCTAGGAAGGAAAATCAGCCTATGGTTCGGGATGGTCTCATGGAAATATCAGTGGTGGCAGCCAAGTTGCGTCACTTTTGCGCTCCCCTTGGGATGCCTTTTGCAGCTGCAGTGTGCCTGGAGCCCAGGGCTTCCTGGTTTTAAAAGTCCTAGGCCTAAGCCTAACAGTAACCCTAGGAAGGTAAATCAGCCGGGTATTAGGGTTCTTCCTAAGGGAAAAGCCGTGAAAGCAGCCATGTTGTGGCACTTCTGCACTCCCTTTGGGATGCCTTTGGCAGATGAAGTAAGCCTGGAACTCAGGGCTTCCTGGTTAAAGAAATCCAAGCCCTAGGCTGAACCCTAACCCTAACCCTAGGCAGATAAATCAGCCTAGGTATAGGGATGGTGCCAAGGAAAAAGCTGTGAAAGCTGCCATGTTGTTGCACTTTTGTACACCCCTTGGGATGCCTTGAACAGCTGCAGTGTGCCTGGAGCTAAGGGCTTCCTAGTTTCAAAAATCCTAGCCCTAGGCCTAAGCCTAACAGTAACCCTGGGAAAGTATGTCAGCCTGGTGTTAGGCTTCTTGCCAAGGAAAAAGCCGTGAAAGCAGCCATGTTGTGGCACTTTTGCACTCCCTTTTGGATGCCTTTCACAGCTCCAGTGTGCCTGGAACTCAGGGCTTCCTGATTTTAAAAATCCTAGCCCTAGGCCGAACCCCAACCCTAAGACGAGAAAGGCAAATCAGCCAGGAATTAGGCATGTCCCCAAGGAAAAAGCTGTGGAGGCAGGCATGTTGTGGTACTTTTGCGCTCTTCTTGGCTAGTCCTTCGCAGCTGCTGTGTTCTTGGAACTCAGGGCTTTCTGGTTAATAGAGCCCTTACCCTAGGCGTAACTCAAACCTTAACCCTAGGAAGGAAAATCAGCCTATGGTTCGGGATGGTCTCATGGAAATATCAGTGGTGGCAGCCAAGTTGCGTCACTTTTGCGCTCCCCTTGGGATGCCTTTTGCAGCTGCAGTGTGCCTGGAGCCCAGGGCTTCCTGGTTTTAAAAGTCCTAGGCCTAAGCCTAACAGTAACCCTAGGAAGGTAAATCAGCCGGGTATTAGGGTTCTTCCTAAGGGAAAAGCCGTGAAAGCAGCCATGTTGTGGCACTTCTGCACTCCCTTTGGGATGCCTTTGGCAGATGAAGTAAGCCTGGAACTCAGGGCTTCCTGGTTAAAGAAATCCAAGCCCTAGGCTGAACCCTAACCCTAACCCTAGGCAGATAAATCAGCCTAGGTATAGGGATGGTGCCAAGGAAAAAGCTGTGAAAGCTGCCATGTTGTTGCACTTTTGTACTCCCCTTGGGATGCCTTGAACAGCTGCAGTGTGCCTGGAGCTAAGGGCTTCCTAGTTTCAAAAATCCTAGCCCTAGGCCTAAGCCTAACAGTAACCCTGGGAAAGTAAATCAGCCTGATGTTAGGCTTCTTGCCAAGGAAAAAGCCGTGAAAGCAGCCATGTTGTGGCACTTTTGCACTCCCTTTTGGATGCCTTTCACAGCTCCAGTGTGCCTGGAACTCAGGGCTTCCTGCTTTTAAAAATCCTAGCCCTAGGCCGAACCCCAACCCTAAGACGAGAAAGGCAAATCAGCCAGGAATTAGGCATGTCCCCAAGGAAAAAGCTGTGGAGGCAGGCATGTTGTGGTACTTTTGCGCTCTTCTTGGCTAGTCCTTCGCAGCTGCTGTGTTCTTGGAACTCAGGGCTTTCTGGTTAATAGAACCCTTACCCAAGGCGTAACTCAAACCTTAACCCTAGGAAGGAAAATCAGCCTATGGTTCGGGATGCTCTCATGGAAATATCAGTGGTGGCAGCCAAGTTGCGTCACTTTTGCGCTCCCCTTGGGATGCCTTTCGCAGCTGCAGTGTGCCTGGAGCCCAGGGCTTCCTGGTTTTAAAAGTCCTAGGCCTAAGCCTAACAGTAACCCTAGGAAGGTAAATCAGCCGGGTATTAGGGTTCTTCCTAAGGGAAAAGCCGTGAAAGCAGCCATGTTGTGGCACTTCTGCACTCCCTTTGGGATGCCTTTGGCAGATAAAGTAAGCCTGGAACTCAGGGCTTCCTGGTTAAAGAAATCCAAGCCCTAGGCTGAACCCTAACCCTAACCCTAGGCAGATAAATCAGCCTAGGTATAGGGATGGTGCCAAGGAAAAAGCTGTGAAAGCTGCCATGTTGTTGCACTTTTGTACTCCCCTTGGGATGCCTTGAACAGCTGCAGTGTGCCTGGAGCCCAGGGCTTCCTAGTTTCAAAAATCCTAGCCCTAGGCCTAAGCCTAACAGTAACCCTGGGAAAGTAAATCAGCCTGATGTTAGGCTTCTTGCCAAGGAAAAAGCCGTGAAAGCAGCCATGTTGTGGCACTTTTGCACTCCCTTTTGGATGCCTTTCACAGCTCCAGTGTGCCTGGAACTCAGGGCTTCCTGCTTTTAAAAATCCTAGCCCTAGGCCGAACCCCAACCCTAAGACGAGAAAGGCAAATCAGCCAGGAATTAGGCATGTCCCCAAGGAAAAAGCTGTGGAGGCAGGCATGTTGTGGTACTTTTGCGCTCCTCTTTGCTAGTCCTTCGCAGCTGCTGTGTTCTTGGAACTCAGGGCTTTCTGGTTAATAGAGCCCTTACCCTAGGCGTAACTCAAACCTTAACCCTAGGAAGGAAAATCAGCCTATGATTCGGGATGGTCTCATGGAAATAGCAGTGGTGGCAGCCAAGTTGCGTCACTTTTGCGCTCCCCTTGGGATGCCTTTTGCAGCTGCAGTGTGCCTGGAGCCCAGGGCTTCCTGGTTTTAAAAGTCCTAGGCCTAAGCCTAACAGTAACCCTAGGAAGGTAAATCAGCCGGGTATTAGGGTTCTTCCTAAGGGAAAAGCCGTGAAAGCAGCCATGTTGTGGCACTTCTGCACTCCCTTTGGGATGCCTTTGGCAGATGAAGTAAGCCTGGAACTCAGGGCTTCCTGGTTAAAGAAATCCAAGCCCTAGGCTGAACCCTAACCCTAACCCTAGGCAGATAAATCAGCCTAGGTATAGGGATGGTGCCAAGGAAAAAGCTGTGAAAGCTGCCATGTTGTTGCACTTTTGTACTCCCCTTGGGATGCCTTGAACAGCTGCAGTGTGCCTGGAGCTAAGGGCTTCCTAGTTTCAAAAATCCTAGCCCTAGGCCTAAGCCTAACAGTAACCCTGGGAAAGTAAGTCAGCCTGGTGTTAGGCTTCTTGCCAAGGAAAAAGCCGTGAAAGCAGCCATGTTGTGGCACTTTTGCACTCCCTTTTGGATGCCTTTCACAGCTCCAGTGTGCCTGGAACTCAGGGCTTCCTGCTTTTAAAAATCCTAGCCCTAGGCCGAACCCCAACCCTAAGACGAGAAAGGCAAATCAGCCAGGAATTAGGCATGTCCCCAAGGAAAAAGCTGTGGAGGCAGGCATGTTGTGGTACTTTTGCGCTCTTCTTGGCTAGTCCTTCGCAGCTGCTGTGTTCTTGGAACTCAGGGCTTTCTGGTTAATAGAACCCTTACCCTAGGCGTAACTCAAACCTTAAGCCTAGGAAGGAAAATCAGCCTATGGTTCGGGATGGTCTCATGGAAATATCAGTGGTGGCAGCCAAGTTGCGTCACTTTTGCGCTCCCCTTGGGATGCCTTTTGCAGCTGCAGTGTGCCTGGAGCCCAGGGCTTCCTGGTTTTAAAAGTCCTAGGCCTAAGCCTAACAGTAACCCTAGGAAGGTAAATCAGCCGGGTATTAGGGTTCTTCCTAAGGGAAAAGCCGTGAAAGCAGCCATGTTGTGGCACTTCTGCACTCCCTTTGGGATGCCTTTGGCAGATGAAGTAAGCCTGGAACTCAGGGCTTCCTGGTTAAAGAAATCCAAGCCCTAGGCTGAACGCTAACCCTAACCCTAGGCAGATAAATCAGCCTAGGTATAGGGATGGTGCCAAGGAAAAAGCTGTGAAAGCTGCCATGTTGTTGCACTTTTGTACTCCCCTTGGGATGCCTTGAACAGCTGCAGTGTGCCTGGAGCTAAGGGCTTCCTAGTTTTAAAAATCCTAGCCCTAGGCCTAAGACTAACAGTAAGCCTGGGAAAGTAAATCAGCCTGCTGTTAGGCGTCTTGCCAAGGAAAAAGCCGTGAAAGCAGCCATGTTGTGGCACTTTTGCACTCCCTTTTGGATGCCTTTCACAGCTCCAGTGTGCCTGGAACTCAGGGCTTCCTGATTTTAAAAATCCTAGCCCTAGGCCGAACCCCAACCCTAAGACGAGAAAGGCAAATCAGCCAGGAATTAGGCATGTCCCCAAGGAAAAAGCTGTGGAGGCAGGCATGTTGTGGTACTTTTGCGCTCCTCTTTGCTAGTCCTTCGCAGCTGCTGTGTTCTTGGAACTCAGGGCTTTCTGGTTAATAGAACCCTTACCCTAGGCGTAACTCAAACCTTAACCCTAGGAAGGAAAATCAGCCTATGGTTCGGGATGGTCTCATGGAAATATCAGTGGTGGCAGCCAAGTTGCGTCACTTTTGCGCTCCCCTTGGGATGCCTTTTGCAGCTGCAGTGTGCCTGGAGCCCAGGGCTTCCTGGTTTTAAAAGTCCTAGGCCTAAGCCTAACAGTAACCCTAGGAAGGTAAATCAGCCGGGTATTAGGGTTCTTCCTAAGGGAAAAGCCGTGAAAGCAGCCATGTTGTGGCACTTCTGCACTCCCTTTGGGATGCCTTTGGCAGATGAAGTAAGCCTGGAACTCAGGGCTTCCTGGTTAAAGAAATCCAAGCCCTAGGCTGAACCCTAACCCTAACCCTAGGCAGATAAATGAGCCTAGGTATAGGGATGGTGCCAAGGAAAAAGCTGTGAAAGCTGCCATGTTGTTGCACTTTTGTACACCCCTTGGGATGCCTTGAACAGCTGCAGTGTGCCTGGAGCTAAGGGCTTCCTAGTTTCAAAAATCCTAGCCCTAGGCCTAAGCCTAACAGTAACCCTGGGAAAGTATGTCAGCCTGGTGTTAGGCTTCTTGCCAAGGAAAAAGCCGTGAAAGCACCCATGTTGTGGCACTTTTGCACTCCCTTTTGGATGCCTTTCACAGCTCCAGTGTGCCTGGAACTCAGGGCTTCCTGCTTTTAAAAATCCTAGCCCTAGGCCGAACCCCAACCCTAAGACGAGAAAGGCAAATCAGCCAGGAATTAGGCATGTCCCCAAGGAAAAAGCTGTGGAGGCAGGCATGTTGTGGTACTTTTGCGCTCTTCTTGGCTAGTCCTTCGCAGCTGCTGTGTTCTTGGAACTCAGGGCTTTCTGGTTAATAGAGCCCTTACCCTAGGCGTAACTCAAACCTTAACCCTAGGAAGGAAAATCAGCCTATGGTTCGGGATGGTCTCATGGAAATATCAGTGGTGGCAGCCAAGTTGCGTCACTTTTGCGCTCCCCTTGGGATGCCTTTTGCAGCTGCAGTGTGCCTGGAGCCCAGGGCTTCCTGGTTTTAAAAGTCCTAGGCCTAAGCCTAACAGTAACCCTAGGAAGGTAAATCAGCCGGGTATTAGGGTTCTTCCTAAGGGAAAAGCCGTGAAAGCAGCCATGTTGTGGCACTTCTGCACTCCCTTTGGGATGCCTTTGGCAGATGAAGTAAGCCTGGAACTCAGGGCTTCCTGGTTAAAGAAATCCAAGCCCTAGGCTGAACCCTAACCCTAACCCTAGGCAGATAAATCAGCCTAGGTATAGGGATGGTGCCAAGGAAAAAGCTGTGAAAGCTGCCATGTTGTTGCACTTTTGTACTCCCCTTGGGATGCCTTGAACAGCTGCAGTGTGCCTGGAGCTAAGGGCTTCCTAGTTTCAAAAATCCTAGCCCTAGGCCTAAGCCTAACAGTAACCCTGGGAAAGTAAATCAGCCTGATGTTAGGCTTCTTGCCAAGGAAAAAGCCGTGAAAGCAGCCATGTTGTGGCACTTTTGCACTCCCTTTTGGATGCCTTTCACAGCTCCAGTGTGCCTGGAACTCAGGGCTTCCTGCTTTTAAAAATCCTAGCCCTAGGCCGAACCCCAACCCTAAGACGAGAAAGGCAAATCAGCCAGGAATTAGGCATGTCCCCAAGGAAAAAGCTGTGGAGGCAGGCATGTTGTGGTACTTTTGCGCTCTTCTTGGCTAGTCCTTCGCAGCTGCTGTGTTCTTGGAACTCAGGGCTTTCTGGTTAATAGAACCCTTACCCAAGGCGTAACTCAAACCTTAACCCTAGGAAGGAAAATCAACCTATGGTTCGGGATGCTCTCATGGAAATATCAGTGGTGGCAGCCAAGTTGCGTCACTTTTGCGCTCCCCTTGGGATGCCTTTCGCAGCTGCAGTGTGCCTGGAGCCCAGGGCTTCCTGGTTTTAAAAGTCCTAGGCCTAAGCCTAACAGTAACCCTAGGAAGGTAAATCAGCCGGGTATTAGGGTTCTTCCTAAGGGAAAAGCCGTGAAAGCAGCCATGTTGTGGCACTTCTGCACTCCCTTTGGGATGCCTTTGGCAGATGAAGTAAGCCTGGAACTCAGGGCTTCCTGGTTAAAGAAATCCAAGCCCTAGGCTGAACCCTAACCCTAACCCTAGGCAGATAAATCAGCCTAGGTATAGGGATGGTGCCAAGGAAAAAGCTGTGAAAGCTGCCATGTTGTTGCACTTTTGTACTCCCCTTGGGATGCCTTGAACAGCTGCAGTGTGCCTGGAGCCCAGGGCTTCCTAGTTTCAAAAATCCTAGCCCTAGGCCTAAGCCTAACAGTAACCCTGGGAAAGTAAATCAGCCTGATGTTAGGCTTCTTGCCAAGGAAAAAGCCGTGAAAGCAGCCATGTTGTGGCACTTTTGCACTCCCTTTTGGATGCCTTTCACAGCTCCAGTGTGCCTGGAACTCAGGGCTTCCTGCTTTTAAAAATCCTAGCCCTAGGCCGAACCCCAACCCTAAGACGAGAAAGGCAAATCAGCCAGGAATTAGGCATGTCCCCAAGGAAAAAGCTGTGGAGGCAGGCATGTTGTGGTACTTTTGCGCTCCTCTTTGCTAGTCCTTCGCAGCTGCTGTGTTCTTGGAACTCAGGGCTTTCTGGTTAATAGAGCCCTTACCCTAGGCGTAACTCAAACCTTAACCCTAGGAAGGAAAATCAGCCTATGATTCGGGATGGTCTCATGGAAATAGCAGTGGTGGCAGCCAAGTTGCGTCACTTTTGCGCTCCCCTTGGGATGCCTTTTGCAGCTGCAGTGTGCCTGGAGCCCAGGGCTTCCTGGTTTTAAAAGTCCTAGGCCTAAGCCTAACAGTAACCCTAGGAAGGTAAATCAGCCGGGTATTAGGGTTCTTCCTAAGGGAAAAGCCGTGAAAGCAGCCATGTTGTGGCACTTCTGCACTCCCTTTGGGATGCCTTTGGCAGATGAAGTAAGCCTGGAACTCAGGGCTTCCTGGTTAAAGAAATCCAAGCCCTAGGCTGAACCCTAACCCTAACCCTAGGCAGATAAATGAGCCTAGGTATAGGGATGGTGCCAAGGAAAAAGCTGTGAAAGCTGCCATGTTGTTGCACTTTTGTACTCCCCTTGGGATGCCTTGAACAGCTGCAGTGTGCCTGGAGCTAAGGGCTTCCTAGTTTCAAAAATCCTAGCCCTAGGCCTAAGCCTAACAGTAACCCTGGGAAAGTATGTCAGCCTGGTGTTAGGCTTCTTGCCAAGGAAAAAGCCGTGAAAGCAGCCATGTTGTGGCACTTTTGCACTCCCTTTTGGATGCCTTTCACAGCTCCAGTGTGCCTGGAACTCAGGGCTTCCTGCTTTTAAAAATCCTAGCCCTAGGCCGAACCCCAACCCTAAGACGAGAAAGGCAAATCAGCCAGGAATTAGGCATGTCCCCAAGGAAAAAGCTGTGGAGGCAGGCATGTTGTGGTACTTTTGCGCTCTTCTTGGCTAGTCCTTCGCAGCTGCTGTGTTCTTGGAACTCAGGGCTTTCTGGTTAATAGAGCCCTTACCCTAGGCGTAACTCAAACCTTAACCCTAGGAAGGAAAATCAGCCTATGGTTCGGGATGGTCTCATGGAAATATCAGTGGTGGCAGCCAAGTTGCGTCACTTTTGCGCTCCCCTTGGGATGCCTTTTGCAGCTGCAGTGTGCCTGGAGCCCAGGGCTTCCTGGTTTTAAAAGTCCTAGGCCTAAGCCTAACAGTAACCCTAGGAAGGTAAATCAGCCGGGTATTAGGGTTCTTCCTAAGGGAAAAGCCGTGAAAGCAGCCATGTTGTGGCACTTCTGCACTCCCTTTGGGATGCCTTTGGCAGATGAAGTAAGCCTGGAACTCAGGGCTTCCTGGTTAAAGAAATCCAAGCCCTAGGCTGAACCCTAACCCTAACCCTAGGCAGATAAATCAGCCTAGGTATAGGGATGGTGCCAAGGAAAAAGCTGTGAAAGCTGCCATGTTGTTGCACTTTTGTACTCCCCTTGGGATGCCTTGAACAGCTGCAGTGTGCCTGGAGCTAAGGGCTTCCTAGTTTCAAAAATCCTAGCCCTAGGCCTAAGCCTAACAGTAACCCTGGGAAAGTAAATCAGCCTGATGTTAGGCTTCTTGCCAAGGAAAAAGCCGTGAAAGCAGCCATGTTGTGGCACTTTTGCACTCCCTTTTGGATGCCTTTCACAGCTCCAGTGTGCCTGGAACTCAGGGCTTCCTGCTTTTAAAAATCCTAGCCCTAGGCCGAACCCCAACCCTAAGACGAGAAAGGCAAATCAGCCAGGAATTAGGCATGTCCCCAAGGAAAAAGCTGTGGAGGCAGGCATGTTGTGGTACTTTTGCGCTCTTCTTGGCTAGTCCTTCGCAGCTGCTGTGTTCTTGGAACTCAGGGCTTTCTGGTTAATAGAACCCTTACCCAAGGCGTAACTCAAACCTTAACCCTAGGAAGGAAAATCAGCCTATGGTTCGGGATGCTCTCATGGAAATATCAGTGGTGGCAGCCAAGTTGCGTCACTTTTGCGCTCCCCTTGGGATGCCTTTCGCAGCTGCAGTGTGCCTGGAGCCCAGGGCTTCCTGGTTTTAAAAGTCCTAGGCCTAAGCCTAACAGTAACCCTAGGAAGGTAAATCAGCCGGGTATTAGGGTTCTTCCTAAGGGAAAAGCCGTGAAAGCAGCCATGTTGTGGCACTTCTGCACTCCCTTTGGGATGCCTTTGGCAGATGAAGTAAGCCTGGAACTCAGGGCTTCCTGGTTAAAGAAATCCAAGCCCTAGGCTGAACCCTAACCCTAACCCTAGGCAGATAAATCAGCCTAGGTATAGGGATGGTGCCAAGGAAAAAGCTGTGAAAGCTGCCATGTTGTTGCACTTTTGTACTCCCCTTGGGATGCCTTGAACAGCTGCAGTGTGCCTGGAGCCCAGGGCTTCCTAGTTTCAAAAATCCTAGCCCTAGGCCTAAGCCTAACAGTAACCCTGGGAAAGTAAATCAGCCTGATGTTAGGCTTCTTGCCAAGGAAAAAGCCGTGAAAGCAGCCATGTTGTGGCACTTTTGCACTCCCTTTTGGATGCCTTTCACAGCTCCAGTGTGCCTGGAACTCAGGGCTTCCTGCTTTTAAAAATCCTAGCCCTAGGCCGAACCCCAACCCTAAGACGAGAAAGGCAAATCAGCCAGGAATTAGGCATGTCCCCAAGGAAAAAGCTGTGGAGGCAGGCATGTTGTGGTACTTTTGCGCTCCTCTTTGCTAGTCCTTCGCAGCTGCTGTGTTCTTGGAACTCAGGGCTTTCTGGTTAATAGAGCCCTTACCCTAGGCGTAACTCAAACCTTAACCCTAGGAAGGAAAATCAGCCTATGATTCGGGATGGTCTCATGGAAATAGCAGTGGTGGCAGCCAAGTTGCGTCACTTTTGCGCTCCCCTTGGGATGCCTTTTGCAGCTGCAGTGTGCCTGGAGCCCAGGGCTTCCTGGTTTTAAAAGTCCTAGGCCTAAGCCTAACAGTAACCCTAGGAAGGTAAATCAGCCGGGTATTAGGGTTCTTCCTAAGGGAAAAGCCGTGAAAGCAGCCATGTTGTGGCACTTCTGCACTCCCTTTGGGATGCCTTTGGCAGATGAAGTAAGCCTGGAACTCAGGGCTTCCTGGTTAAAGAAATCCAAGCCCTAGGCTGAACCCTAACCCTAACCCTAGGCAGATAAATGAGCCTAGGTATAGGGATGGTGCCAAGGAAAAAGCTGTGAAAGCTGCCATGTTGTTGCACTTTTGTACTCCCCTTGGGATGCCTTGAACAGCTGCAGTGTGCCTGGAGCTAAGGGCTTCCTAGTTTCAAAAATCCTAGCCCTAGGCCTAAGCCTAACAGTAACCCTGGGAAAGTAAATCAGCCTGATGTTAGGCTTCTTGCCAAGGAAAAAGCCGTGAAAGCAGCCATGTTGTGGCACTTTTGCACTCCCTTTTGGATGCCTTTCACAGCTCCAGTGTGCCTGGAACTCAGGGCTTCCTGCTTTTAAAAATCCTAGCCCTAGGCCGAACCCCAACCCTAAGACGAGAAAGGCAAATCAGCCAGGAATTAGGCATGTCCCCAAGGAAAAAGCTGTGGAGGCAGGCATGTTGTGGTACTTTTGCGCTCTTCTTGGCTAGTCCTTCGCAGCTGCTGTGTTCTTGGAACTCAGGGCTTTCTGGTTAATAGAACCCTTACCCAAGGCGTAACTCAAACCTTAACCCTAGGAAGGAAAATCAACCTATGGTTCGGGATGCTCTCATGGAAATATCAGTGGTGGCAGCCAAGTTGCGTCACTTTTGCGCTCCCCTTGGGATGCCTTTCGCAGCTGCAGTGTGCCTGGAGCCCAGGGCTTCCTGGTTTTAAAAGTCCTAGGCCTAAGCCTAACAGTAACCCTAGGAAGGTAAATCAGCCGGGTATTAGGGTTCTTCCTAAGGGAAAAGCCGTGAAAGCAGCCATGTTGTGGCACTTCTGCACTCCCTTTGGGATGCCTTTGGCAGATGAAGTAAGCCTGGAACTCAGGGCTTCCTGGTTAAAGAAATCCAAGCCCTAGGCTGAACCCTAACCCTAACCCTAGGCAGATAAATCAGCCTAGGTATAGGGATGGTGCCAAGGAAAAAGCTGTGAAAGCTGCCATGTTGTTGCACTTTTGTACTCCCCTTGGGATGCCTTGAACAGCTGCAGTGTGCCTGGAGCCCAGGGCTTCCTAGTTTCAAAAATCCTAGCCCTAGGCCTAAGCCTAACAGTAACCCTGGGAAAGTAAATCAGCCTGATGTTAGGCTTCTTGCCAAGGAAAAAGCCGTGAAAGCAGCCATGTTGTGGCACTTTTGCACTCCCTTTTGGATGCCTTTCACAGCTCCAGTGTGCCTGGAACTCAGGGCTTCCTGCTTTTAAAAATCCTAGCCCTAGGCCGAACCCCAACCCTAAGACGAGAAAGGCAAATCAGCCAGGAATTAGGCATGTCCCCAAGGAAAAAGCTGTGGAGGCAGGCATGTTGTGGTACTTTTGCGCTCCTCTTTGCTAGTCCTTCGCAGCTGCTGTGTTCTTGGAACTCAGGGCTTTCTGGTTAATAGAGCCCTTACCCTAGGCGTAACTCAAACCTTAACCCTAGGAAGGAAAATCAGCCTATGATTCGGGATGGTCTCATGGAAATAGCAGTGGTGGCAGCCAAGTTGCGTCACTTTTGCGCTCCCCTTGGGATGCCTTTTGCAGCTGCAGTGTGCCTGGAGCCCAGGGCTTCCTGGTTTTAAAAGTCCTAGGCCTAAGCCTAACAGTAACCCTAGGAAGGTAAATCAGCCGGGTATTAGGGTTCTTCCTAAGGGAAAAGCCGTGAAAGCAGCCATGTTGTGGCACTTCTGCACTCCCTTTGGGATGCCTTTGGCAGATGAAGTAAGCCTGGAACTCAGGGCTTCCTGGTTAAAGAAATCCAAGCCCTAGGCTGAACCCTAACCCTAACCCTAGGCAGATAAATGAGCCTAGGTATAGGGATGGTGCCAAGGAAAAAGCTGTGAAAGCTGCCATGTTGTTGCACTTTTGTACTCCCCTTGGGATGCCTTGAACAGCTGCAGTGTGCCTGGAGCTAAGGGCTTCCTAGTTTCAAAAATCCTAGCCCTAGGCCTAAGCCTAACAGTAACCCTGGGAAAGTATGTCAGCCTGGTGTTAGGCTTCTTGCCAAGGAAAAAGCCGTGAAAGCAGCCATGTTGTGGCACTTTTGCACTCCCTTTTGGATGCCTTTCACAGCTCCAGTGTGCCTGGAACTCAGGGCTTCCTGCTTTTAAAAATCCTAGCCCTAGGCCGAACCCCAACCCTAAGACGAGAAAGGCAAATCAGCCAGGAATTAGGCATGTCCCCAAGGAAAAAGCTGTGGAGGCAGGCATGTTGTGGTACTTTTGCGCTCTTCTTGGCTAGTCCTTCGCAGCTGCTGTGTTCTTGGAACTCAGGGCTTTCTGGTTAATAGAGCCCTTACCCTAGGCGTAACTCAAACCTTAACCCTAGGAAGGAAAATCAGCCTATGATTCGGGATGGTCTCATGGAAATAGCAGTGGTGGCAGCCAAGTTGCGTCACTTTTGCGCTCCCCTTGGGATGCCTTTTGCAGCTGCAGTGTGCCTGGAGCCCAGGGCTTCCTGGTTTTAAAAGTCCTAGGCCTAAGCCTAACAGTAACCCTAGGAAGGTAAATCAGCCGGGTATTAGGGTTCTTCCTAAGGGAAAAGCCGTGAAAGCAGCCATGTTGTGGCACTTCTGCACTCCCTTTGGGATGCCTTTGGCAGATGAAGTAAGCCTGGAACTCAGGGCTTCCTGGTTAAAGAAATCCAAGCCCTAGGCTGAACCCTAACCCTAACCCTAGGCAGATAAATGAGCCTAGGTATAGGGATGGTGCCAAGGAAAAAGCTGTGAAAGCTGCCATGTTGTTGCACTTTTGTACTCCCCTTGGGATGCCTTGAACAGCTGCAGTGTGCCTGGAGCTAAGGGCTTCCTAGTTTCAAAAATCCTAGCCCTAGGCCTAAGCCTAACAGTAACCCTGGGAAAGTAAATCAGCCTGATGTTAGGCTTCTTGCCAAGGAAAAAGCCGTGAAAGCAGCCATGTTGTGGCACTTTTGCACTCCCTTTTGGATGCCTTTCACAGCTCCAGTGTGCCTGGAACTCAGGGCTTCCTGCTTTTAAAAATCCTAGCCCTAGGCCGAACCCCAACCCTAAGACGAGAAAGGCAAATCAGCCAGGAATTAGGCATGTCCCCAAGGAAAAAGCTGTGGAGGCAGGCATGTTGTGGTACTTTTGCGCTCTTCTTGGCTAGTCCTTCGCAGCTGCTGTGTTCTTGGAACTCAGGGCTTTCTGGTTAATAGAACCCTTACCCAAGGCGTAACTCAAACCTTAACCCTAGGAAGGAAAATCAGCCTATGGTTCGGGATGGTCTCATGGAAATATCAGTGGTGGCAGCCAAGTTGCGTCACTTTTGCGCTCCCCTTGGGATGCCTTTTGCAGCTGCAGTGTGCCTGGAGCCCAGGGCTTCCTGGTTTTAAAAGTCCTAGGCCTAAGCCTAACAGTAACCCTAGGAAGGTAAATCAGCCGGGTATTAGGGTTCTTCCTAAGGGAAAAGCCGTGAAAGCAGCCATGTTGTGGCACTTCTGCACTCCCTTTGGGATGCCTTTGGCAGATGAAGTAAGCCTGGAACTCAGGGCTTCCTGGTTAAAGAAATCCAAGCCCTAGGCTGAACCCTAACCCTAACCCTAGGCAGATAAATCAGCCTAGGTATAGGGATGGTGCCAAGGAAAAAGCTGTGAAAGCTGCCATGTTGTTGCACTTTTGTACTCCCCTTGGGATGCCTTGAACAGCTGCAGTGTGCCTGGAGCCCAGGGCTTCCTAGTTTCAAAAATCCTAGCCCTAGGCCTAAGCCTAACAGTAACCCTGGGAAAGTAAATCAGCCTGATGTTAGGCTTCTTGCCAAGGAAAAAGCCGTGAAAGCAGCCATGTTGTGGCACTTTTGCACTCCCTTTTGGATGCCTTTCACAGCTCCAGTGTGCCTGGAACTCAGGGCTTCCTGCTTTTAAAAATCCTAGCCCTAGGCCGAACCCCAACCCTAAGACGAGAAAGGCAAATCAGCCAGGAATTAGGCATGTCCCCAAGGAAAAAGCTGTGGAGGCAGGCATGTTGTGGTACTTTTGCGCTCCTCTTTGCTAGTCCTTCGCAGCTGCTGTGTTCTTGGAACTCAGGGCTTTCTGGTTAATAGAGCCCTTACCCTAGGCGTAACTCAAACCTTAACCCTAGGAAGGAAAATCAGCCTATGATTCGGGATGGTCTCATGGAAATAGCAGTGGTGGCAGCCAAGTTGCGTCACTTTTGCGCTCCCCTTGGGATGCCTTTTGCAGCTGCAGTGTGCCTGGAGCCCAGGGCTTCCTGGTTTTAAAAGTCCTAGGCCTAAGCCTAACAGTAACCCTAGGAAGGTAAATCAGCCGGGTATTAGGGTTCTTCCTAAGGGAAAAGCCGTGAAAGCAGCCATGTTGTGGCACTTCTGCACTCCCTTTGGGATGCCTTTGGCAGATGAAGTAAGCCTGGAACTCAGGGCTTCCTGGTTAAAGAAATCCAAGCCCTAGGCTGAACCCTAACCCTAACCCTAGGCAGATAAATCAGCCTAGGTATAGGGATGGTGCCAAGGAAAAAGCTGTGAAAGCTGCCATGTTGTTGCACTTTTGTACTCCCCTTGGGATGCCTTGAACAGCTGCAGTGTGCCTGGAGCTAAGGGCTTCCTAGTTTCAAAAATCCTAGCCCTAGGCCTAAGCCTAACAGTAACCCTGGGAAAGTAAATCAGCCTGGTGTTAGGCTTCTTGCCAAGGAAAAAGCCGTGAAAGCAGCCATGTTGTGGCACTTTTGCACTCCCTTTTGGATGCCTTTCACAGCTCCAGTGTGCCTGGAACTCAGGGCTTCCTGCTTTTAAAAATCCTAGCCCTAGGCCGAACCCCAACCCTAAGACGAGAAAGGCAAATCAGCCAGGAATTAGGCATGTCCCCAAGGAAAAAGCTGTGGAGGCAGGCATGTTGTGGTACTTTTGCGCTCTTCTTGGGTAGTCCTTCGCAGCTGCTGTGTTCTTGGAACTCAGGGCTTTCTGGTTAATAGAACCCTTACCCTAGGCGTAACTCAAACCTTAAGCCTAGGAAGGAAAATCAGCCTATGGTTCGGGATGGTCTCATGGAAATATCAGTGGTGGCAGCCAAGTTGCGTCACTTTTGCGCTCCCCTTGGGATGCCTTTTGCAGCTGCAGTGTGCCTGGAGCCCAGGGCTTCCTGGTTTTAAAAGTCCTAGGCCTAAGCCTAACAGTAACCCTAGGAAGGTAAATCAGCCGGGTATTAGGGTTCTTCCTAAGGGAAAAGCCGTGAAAGCAGCCATGTTGTGGCACTTCTGCACTCCCTTTGGGATGCCTTTGGCAGATGAAGTAAGCCTGGAACTCAGGGCTTCCTGGTTAAAGAAATCCAAGCCCTAGGCTGAACCCTAACCCTAACCCTAGGCAGATAAATGAGCCTAGGTATAGGGATGGTGCCAAGGAAAAAGCTGTGAAAGCTGCCATGTTGTTGCACTTTTGTACTCCCCTTGGGATGCCTTGAACAGCTGCAGTGTGCCTGGAGCTAAGGGCTTCCTAGTTTCAAAAATCCTAGCCCTAGGCCTAAGCCTAACAGTAACCCTGGGAAAGTAAATCAGCCTGATGTTAGGCTTCTTGCCAAGGAAAAAGCCGTGAAAGCAGCCATGTTGTGGCACTTTTGCACTCCCTTTTGGATGCCTTTCACAGCTCCAGTGTGCCTGGAACTCAGGGCTTCCTGCTTTTAAAAATCCTAGCCCTAGGCCAAACCCCAACCCTAAGACGAGAAAGGCAAATCAGCCAGGAATTAGGCATGTCCCCAAGGAAAAAGCTGTGGAGGCAGGCATGTTGTGGTACTTTTGCGCTCTTCTTGGCTAGTCCTTCGCAGCTGCTGTGTTCTTGGAACTCAGGGCTTTCTGGTTAATAGAACCCTTACCCTAGGCGTAACTCAAACCTTAACCCTAGGAAGGAAAATCAGCCTATGGTTCGGGATGGTCTCATGGAAATATCAGTGGTGGCAGCCAAGTTGCGTCACTTTTGCGCTCCCCTTGGGATGCCTTTTGCAGCTGCAGTGTGCCTGGAGCACAGGGCTTCCTGGTTTTAAAAGTCCTAGGCCTAAGCCTAACAGTAACCCTAGGAAGGTAAATCAGCCGGGTATTAGGGTTCTTCCTAAGGGAAAAGCCGTGAAAGCAGCCATGTTGTGGCACTTCTGCACTCCCTTTGGGATGCCTTTGGCAGATGAAGTAAGCCTGGAACTCAGGGCTTCCTGGTTAAAGAAATCCAAGCCCTAGGCTGAACCCTAACCCTAACCCTAGGCAGATAAATCAGCCTAGGTATAGGGATGGTGCCAAGGAAAAAGCTGTGAAAGCTGCCATGTTGTTGCACTTTTGTACTCCCCTTGGGATGCCTTGAACAGCTGCAGTGTGCCTGGAGCCCAGGGCTTCCTAGTTTCAAAAATCCTAGCCCTAGGCCTAAGCCTAACAGTAACCCTGGGAAAGTAAATCAGCCTGATGTTAGGTTTCTTGCCAAGGAAAAAGCCGTGAAAGCAGCCATGTTGTGGCACTTTTGCACTCCCTTTTGGATGCCTTTCACAGCTCCAGTGTGCCTGGAACTCAGGGCTTCCTGCTTTTAAAAATCCTAGCCCTAGGCCGAACCCCAACCCTAAGACGAGAAAGGCAAATCAGCCAGGAATTAGGCATGTCCCCAAGGAAAAAGCTGTGGAGGCAGGCATGTTGTGGTACTTTTGCGCTCTTCTTGGCTAGTCCTTCGCAGCTGCTGTGTTCTTGGAACTCAGGGCTTTCTGGTTAATAGAACCCTTACCCAAGGCGTAACTCAAACCTTAACCCTAGGAAGGAAAATCAGCCTATGGTTCGGGATGGTCTCATGGAAATATCAGTGGTGGCAGCCAAGTTGCGTCACTTTTGCGCTCCCCTTGGGATGCCTTTTGCAGCTGCAGTGTGCCTGGAGCCCAGGGCTTCCTGGTTTTAAAAGTCCTAGGCCTAAGCCTAACAGTAACCCTAGGAAGGTAAATCAGCCGGGTATTAGGGTTCTTCCTAAGGGAAAAGCCGTGAAAGCAGCCATGTTGTGGCACTTCTGCACTCCCTTTGGGATGCCTTTGGCAGATGAAGTAAGCCTGGAACTCAGGGCTTCCTGGTTAAAAAAATCCAAGCCCTAGGCTGAACGCTAACCCTAACCCTAGGCAGATAAATCAGCCTAGGTATAGGGATGGTGCCAAGGAAAAAGCTGTGAAAGCTGCCATGTTGTTGCACTTTTGTACTCCCCTTGGGATGCCTTGAACAGCTGCAGTGTGCCTGGAGCTAAGGGCTTCCTAGTTTTAAAAATCCTAGCCCTAGGCCTAAGCCTAACAGTAACCCTGGGAAAGTAAATCAGCCTGGTGTTAGGCTTCTTGCCAAGGAAAAAGCCGTGAAAGCAGCCATGTTGTGGCACTTTTGCACTCCCTTTTGGATGCCTTTCACAGCTCCAGTGTGCCTGGAACTCAGGGCTTCCTGCTTTTAAAAATCCTAGCCCTAGGCCGAACCCCAACCCTAAGACGAGAAAGGCAAATCAGCCAGGAATTAGGCATGTCCCCAAGGAAAAAGCTGTGGAGGCAGGCATGTTGTGGTACTTTTGCGCTCTTCTTGGCTAGTCCTTCGCAGCTGCTGTGTTCTTGGAACTCAGGGCTTTCTGGTTAATAGAGCCCTTACCCTAGGCGTAACTCAAACCTTAACCCTAGGAAGGAAAATCAGCCTATGGTTCGGGATGGTCTCATGGAAATATCAGTGGTGGCAGCCAAGTTGCGTCACTTTTGCGCTCCCCTTGGGATGCCTTTTGCAGCTGCAGTGTGCCTGGAGCCCAGGGCTTCCTGGTTTTAAAAGTCCTAGGCCTAAGCCTAACAGTAACCCTAGGAAGGTAAATCAGCCGGGTATTAGGGTTCTTCCTAAGGGAAAAGCCGTGAAAGCAGCCATGTTGTGGCACTTCTGCACTCCCTTTGGGATGCCTTTGGCAGATGAAGTAAGCCTGGAACTCAGGGCTTCCTGGTTAAAGAAATCCAAGCCCTAGGCTGAACCCTAACCCTAACCCTAGGCAGATAAATGAGCCTAGGTATAGGGATGGTGCCAAGGAAAAAGCTGTGAAAGCTGCCATGTTGTTGCACTTTTGTACTCCCCTTGGGATGCCTTGAACAGCTGCAGTGTGCCTGGAGCCCAGGGCTTCCTAGTTTCAAAAATCCTAGCCCTAGGCCTAAGCCTAACAGTAACCCTGGGAAAGTAAATCAGCCTGATGTTAGGCTTCTTGCCAAGGAAAAAGCCGTGAAAGCAGCCATGTTGTGGCACTTTTGCACTCCCTTTTGGATGCCTTTCACAGCTCCAGTGTGCCTGGAACTCAGGGCTTCCTGCTTTTAAAAATCCTAGCCCTAGGCCGAACCCCAACCCTAAGACGAGAAAGGCAAATCAGCCAGGAATTAGGCATGTCCCCAAGGAAAAAGCTGTGGAGGCAGGCATGTTGTGGTACTTTTGCGCTCTTCTTGGCTAGTCCTTCGCAGCTGCTGTGTTCTTGGAACTCAGGGCTTTCTGGTTAATAGAACCCTTACCCTAGGCGTAACTCAAACCTTAACCCTAGGAAGGAAAATCAGCCTATGGTTCGGGATGGTCTCATGGAAATATCAGTGGTGGCAGCCAAGTTGCGTCACTTTTGCGCTCCCCTTGGGATGCCTTTTGCAGCTGCAGTGTGCCTGGAGCACAGGGCTTCCTGGTTTTAAAAGTCCTAGGCCTAAGCCTAACAGTAACCCTAGGAAGGTAAATCAGCCGGGTATTAGGGTTCTTCCTAAGGGAAAAGCCGTGAAAGCAGCCATGTTGTGGCACTTCTGCACTCCCTTTGGGATGCCTTTGGCAGATGAAGTAAGCCTGGAACTCAGGGCTTCCTGGTTAAAGAAATCCAAGCCCTAGGCTGAACCCTAACCCTAACCCTAGGCAGATAAATCAGCCTAGGTATAGGGATGGTGCCAAGGAAAAAGCTGTGAAAGCTGCCATGTTGTTGCACTTTTGTACTCCCCTTGGGATGCCTTGAACAGCTGCAGTGTGCCTGGAGCCCAGGGCTTCCTAGTTTCAAAAATCCTAGCCCTAGGCCTAAGCCTAACAGTAACCCTGGGAAAGTAAATCAGCCTGATGTTAGGTTTCTTGCCAAGGAAAAAGCCGTGAAAGCAGCCATGTTGTGGCACTTTTGCACTCCCTTTTGGATGCCTTTCACAGCTCCAGTGTGCCTGGAACTCAGGGCTTCCTGCTTTTAAAAATCCTAGCCCTAGGCCGAACCCCAACCCTAAGACGAGAAAGGCAAATCAGCCAGGAATTAGGCATGTCCCCAAGGAAAAAGCTGTGGAGGCAGGCATGTTGTGGTACTTTTGCGCTCTTCTTGGCTAGTCCTTCGCAGCTGCTGTGTTCTTGGAACTCAGGGCTTTCTGGTTAATAGAGCCCTTACCCTAGGCGTAACTCAAACCTTAACCCTAGGAAGGAAAATCAGCCTATGGTTCGGGATGGTCTCATGGAAATATCAGTGGTGGCAGCCAAGTTGCGTCACTTTTGCGCTCCCCTTGGGATGCCTTTTGCAGCTGCAGTGTGCCTGGAGCCCAGGGCTTCCTGGTTTTAAAAGTCCTAGGCCTAAGCCTAACAGTAACCCTAGGAAGGTAAATCAGCCGGGTATTAGGGTTCTTCCTAAGGGAAAAGCCGTGAAAGCAGCCATGTTGTGGCACTTCTGCACTCCCTTTGGGATGCCTTTGGCAGATGAAGTAAGCCTGGAACTCAGGGCTTCCTGGTTAAAGAAATCCAAGCCCTAGGCTGAACCCTAACCCTAACCCTAGGCAGATAAATCAGCCTAGGTATAGGGATGGTGCCAAGGAAAAAGCTGTGAAAGCTGCCATGTTGTTGCACTTTTGTACTCCCCTTGGGATGCCTTGAACAGCTGCAGTGTGCCTGGAGCTAAGGGCTTCCTAGTTTTAAAAATCCTAGCCCTAGGCCTAAGCCTAACAGTAACCCTGGGAAAGTAAATCAGCCTGATGTTAGGTTTCTTGCCAAGGAAAAAGCCGTGAAAGCAGCCATGTTGTGGCACTTTTGCACTCCCTTTTGGATGCCTTTCACAGCTCCAGTGTGCCTGGAACTCAGGGCTTCCTGCTTTTAAAAATCCTAGCCCTAGGCCGAACCCCAACCCTAAGACGAGAAAGGCAAATCAGCCACGAATTAGGCATGTCCCCAAGGAAAAAGCTGTGGAGGCAGGCATGTTGTGCTACTTTTGCGCTCTTCTTGGCTAGTCCTTCGCAGCTGCTGTGTTCTTGGAACTCAGGGCTTTCTGGTTAATAGAACCCTTACCCTAGGCGTAACTCAAACCTTAACCCTAGGAAGGAAAATCAGCCTATGGTTCGGGATGGTCTCATGGAAATATCAGTGGTGGCAGCCAAGTTGCGTCACTTTTGCGCTCCCCTTGGGATGCCTTTTGCAGCTGCAGTGTGCCTGGAGCCCAGGGCTTCCTGGTTTTAAAAGTCCTAGGCCTAAGCCTAACAGTAACCCTAGGAAGGTAAATCAGCCGGGTATTAGGGTTCTTCCTAAGGGAAAAGCCGTGAAAGCAGCCATGTTGTGGCACTTCTGCACTCCCTTTGGGATGCCTTTGGCAGATGAAGTAAGCCTGGAACTCAGGGCTTCCTGGTTAAAGAAATCCAAGCCCTAGGCTGAACCCTAACCCTAACCCTAGGCAGATAAATCAGCCTAGGTATAGGGATGGTGCCAAGGAAAAAGCTGTGAAAGCTGCCATGTTGTTGCACTTTTGTACTCCCCTTGGGATGCCTTGAACAGCTGCAGTGTGCCTGGAGCTAAGGGCTTCCTAGTTTTAAAAATCCTAGCCCTAGGCCTAAGCCTAACAGTAACCCAGGGAAAGTAAATCAGCCTGGTGTTAGGCTTCTTGCCAAGGAAAAAGCCGTGAAAGCAGCCATGTTGTGGCACTTTTGCACTCCCTTTTGGATGCCTTTCAGAGCTCCAGTGTGCCTGGAACTCAGGGCTTCCTGCTTTTAAAAATCCTAGCCCTAGGCCGAACCCCAACCCTAAGACGAGAAAGGCAAATCAGCCACGAATTAGGCATGTCCCCAAGGAAAAAGCTGTGGAGGCAGGCATGTTGTGGTACTTTTGTGCTCTTCTTGGCTAGTCCTTCGCAGCTGCTGCGTTCTTGGAACTCAGGGCTTTCTGGTTAATAGAACCCTTACCCTAGGCGTAACTCAAACCTTAACCCTAGGAAGGAAAATCAGCCTATGGTTCGGGATGGTCTCATGGAAATATCAGTGGTGGCAGCCAAGTTGCGTCACTTTTGCGCTCCCCTTGGGATGCCTTTTGCAGCTGCAGTGTGCCTGGAGCCCAGGGCTTCCTGGTTTTAAAAGTCCTAGGCCTAAGCCTAACAGTAACCCTAGGAAGGTAAATCAGCCGGGTATTAGGGTTCTTCCTAAGGGAAAAGCCGTGAAAGCAGCCATGTTGTGGCACTTCTGCACTCCCTTTGGGATGCCTTTGGCAGATGAAGTAAGCCTGGAACTCAGGGCTTCCTGGTTAAAAAAATCCAAGCCCTAGGCTGAGCCCTAACCCTAACCCTAGGCAGATAAATCAGCCTAGGTATAGGGATGGTGCCAAGGAAAAAGCTGTGAAAGCTGCCATGTTGTTGCACTTTTGTACTCCCCTTGGGATGCCTTGAACAGCTGCAGTGTGCCTGGAGCTAAGGGCTTCCTAGTTTCAAAAATCCTAGCCCTAGGCCTAAGCCTAACAGTAACCCTGGGAAAGTAAATCAGCCTGGTGTTAGGCTTCTTGCCAAGGAAAAAGCCGTGAAAGCAGCCATGTTGTGGCACTTTTGCACTCCCTTTTGGATGCCTTTCACAGCTCCAGTGTGCCTGGAACTCAGGGCTTCCTGCTTTTAAAAATCCTAGCCCTAGGCCGAACCCCAACCCTAAGACGAGAAAGGCAAATCAGCCAGGAATTAGGCATGTCCCCAAGGAAAAAGCTGTGGAGGCAGGCATGTTGTGGTACTTTTGCGCTCTTCTTGGCTAGTCCTTCGCAGCTGCTGTGTTCTTGGAACTCAGGGCTTTCTGGTTAATAGAACCCTTACCCTAGGCGTAACTCAAACCTTAACCCTAGGAAGGAAAATCAGCCTATGGTTCGGGATGGTCTCATGGAAATATCAGTGGTGGCAGCCAAGTTGCGTCACTTTTGCGCTCCCCTTGGGATGCCTTTCGCAGCTGCAGTGTGCCTGGAGCCCAGGGCTTCCTGGTTTTAAAAGTCCTAGGCCTAAGCCTAACAGTAACCCTAGGAAGGTAAATCAGCCGGGTATTAGGGTTCTTCCTAAGGGCAAAGCCGTGAAAGCAGCCATGTTGTGGCACTTCTGCACTCCCTTTGGGATGCCTTTGGCAGATGAAGTAAGCCTGGAACTCAGGGCTTCCTGGTTAAAGAAATCCAAGCCCTAGGCTGAACCCTAACCCTAACCCTAGGCAGATAAATCAGCCTAGGTATAGGGATGGTGCCAAGGAAAAAGCTTTGAAAGCTGCCATGTTGTTGCACTTTTGTACTCCCCTTGGGATGCCTTGAACAGCTGCAGTGTGCCTGGAGCTAAGGGCTTCCTAGTTTTAAAAATCCTAGCCCTAGGCCTAAGCCTAACAGTAACCCTGGGAAAGTAAATCAGCCTGATGTAAGGTTTCTTGCCAAGGAAAAAGCCGTGAAAGCAGCCATGTTGTGGCACTTTTGCACTCCCTTTTGGATGCCTTTCACAGCTCCAGTGTGCCTGGAACTCAGGGCTTCCTGCTTTTAAAAATCCTAGCCCTAGGCCGAACCCCAACCCTAAGACGAGAAAGGCAAATCAGCCACGAATTAGGCATGTCCCCAAGGAAAAAGCTGTGGAGGCAGGCATGTTGTGCTACTTTTGCGCTCTTCTTGGCTAGTCCTTCGCAGCTGCTGTGTTCTTGGAACTCAGGGCTTTCTGGTTAATAGAACCCTTACCCTAGGCGTAACTCAAACCTTAACCCTAGGAAGGAAAATCAGCCTATGGTTCGGGATGGTCTCATGGAAATATCAGTGGTGGCAGCCAAGTTGCGTCACTTTTGCGCTCCCCTTGGGATGCCTTTTGCAGCTGCAGTGTGCCTGGAGCCCAGGGCTTCCTGGTTTTAAAAGTCCTAGGCCTAAGCCTAACAGTAACCCTAGGAAGGTAAATCAGCCGGGTATTAGGGTTCTTCCTAAGGGAAAAGCCGTGAAAGCAGCCATGTTGTGGCACTTCTGCACTCCCTTTGGGATGCCTTTGGCAGATGAAGTAAGCCTGGAACTCAGGGCTTCCTGGTTAAAGAAATCCAAGCCCTAGGCTGAACCCTAACCCTAACCCTAGGCAGATAAATCAGCCTAGGTATAGGGATGGTGCCAAGGAAAAAGCTGTGAAAGCTGCCATGTTGTTGCACTTTTGTACTCCCCTTGGGATGCCTTGAACAGCTGCAGTGTGCCTGGAGCTAAGGGCTTCCTAGTTTCAAAAATCCTAGCCCTAGGCCTAAGCCTAACAGTAACCCTGGGAAAGTAAATCAGCCTGGTGTTAGGCTTCTTGCCAAGGAAAAAGCCGTGAAAGCAGCCATGTTGTGGCACTTTTGCACTCCCTTTTGGATGCCTTTCACAGCTCCAGTGTGCCTGGAACTCAGGGCTTCCTGCTTTTAAAAATCCTAGCCCTAGGCCGAACCCCAACCCTAAGACGAGAAAGGCAAATCAGCCAGGAATTAGGCATGTCCCCAAGGAAAAAGCTGTGGAGGCAGGCATGTTGTGGTACTTTTGTGCTCTTCTTGGCTAGTCCTTCGCAGCTGCTGTGTTCTTGGAACTCAGGGCTTTCTGGTTAATAGAACCCTTACCCTAGGCGTAACTCAAACCTTAACCCTAGGAAGGAAAATCAGTCTATGGTTCGGGATGCTCTCATGGAAATATCAGTGGTGGCAGCCAAGTTGCGTCACTTTTGCGCTCCCCTTGGGATGCCTTTCACAGCTGCAGTGTGCCTGGAGCACAGGGCTTCCTGGTTTTAAAAGTCCTAGGCCTAAGCCTAACAGTAACCCTAGGAAGGTAAATCAGCCGGGTATTAGGGTTCTTCCTAAGGGAAAAGCCGTGAAAGCAGCCATGTTGTGGCACTTCTGCACTCCCTTTGGGATGCCTTTGGCAGATGAAGTAAGCCTGGAACTCAGGGCTTTCTGGTTAAAAAAATCCAAGCCCTGGGCTGAACCCTAACCCTAACCCTAGGCAGATAAATCAGCCTAGGTATAGGGATGGTGCCAAGGAAAAAGCTGTGAAAGCTGCCATGTTGTTGCACTTTTGTACTCCCCTTGGGATGCCTTGAACAGCTGCAGTGTGCCTGGAGCTAAGGGCTTCCTAGTTTCAAAAATCCTAGCCCTAGGCCTAAGCATAACAGTAACCCTGGGAAAGTAAATCAGCCTGATGTTAGGCTTCTTGCCAAGGAAAAAGCCGTGAAAGCAGCCATGTTGTGGCACTTTTGCACTCCCTTTTGGATGCCTTTCACAGCTCCAGTGTGCCTGGAACTCAGGGCTTCCTGCTTTTAAAAATCCTAGCCCTAGGCCGAACCCCAACCCTAAGACGAGAAAGGCAAATCAGCCAGGAATTAGGCATGTCCCCAAGGAAAAAGCTGTGGAGGCAGGCATGTTGTGGTACTTTTGCGCTCTTCTTGGCTAGTCCTTCGCAGCTGCTGTGTTCTTGGAACTCAGGGCTTTCTGGTTAATAGAACCCTTACCCTAGGCGTAACTCAAACCTTAACCCTAGGAAGGAAAATCAGCCTATGGTTCGGGATGGTCTCATGGAAATATCAGTGGTGGCAGCCAAGTTGCGTCACTTTTGCGCTCCCCTTGGGATGCCTTTTGCAGCTGCAGTGTGCCTGGAGCCCAGGGCTTCCTGGTTTTAAAAGTCCTAGGCCTAAGCCTAACAGTAACCCTAGGAAGGTAAATCAGCCGGGTATTAGGGTTCTTCCTAAGGGAAAAGCCGTGAAAGCAGCCATGTTGTGGCACTTCTGCACTCCCTTTGGGATGCCTTTGGCAGATGAAGTAAGCCTGGAACTCAGGGCTTCCTGGTTAAAGAAATCCAAGCCCTAGGCTGAACTCTAACCCTAACCCTAGGCAGATAAATCAGCCTAGGTATAGGGAATGTGCCAAGGAAAAAGCTGTGAAAGCTGCCATGTTGTTGCACTTTTGTACTCCCCTTGGGATGCCTTGAACAGCTGCAGTGTGCCTGGAGCTAAGGGCTTCCTAGTTTCAAAAATCCTAGCCCTAGGCCTAAGCCTAACAGTAACCCTGGGAAAGTAAATCAGCCTGATGTTAGGCTTCTTGCCAAGGAAAAAGCCGTGAAAGCAGCCATGTTGTGGCACTTTTGCACTCCCTTTTGGATGCCTTTCACAGCTCCAGTGTGCCTGGAACTCAGGGCTTCCTGCTTTTAAAAATCCTAGCCCTAGGCCGAACCCCAACCCTAAGACGAGAAAGGCAAATCAGCCAGGAATTAGGCATGTCCCCAAGGAAAAAGCTGTGGAGGCAGGCATGTTGTGGTACTTTTGCGCTCTTCTTGGCTAGTCCTTCGCAGCTGCTGTGTTCTTGGAACTCAGGGCTTTCTGGTTAATAGAACCCTTACCCTAGGCGTAACTCAAACCTTAACCCTAGGAAGGAAAATCAACCTATGGTTCGGGATGGTCTCATGGAAATATCAGTGGTGGCAGCCAAGTTGCGTCACTTTTGCGCTCCCCTTGGGATGCCTTTTGCAGCTGCAGTGTGCCTGGAGCCCAGGGCTTCCTGGTTTTAAAAGTCCTAGGCCTAAGCCTAACAGTAACCCTAGGAAGGTAAATCAGCCGGGTATTAGGGTTCTTCCTAAGGGAAAAGCCGTGAAAGCAGCCATGTTGTGGCACTTCTGCACTCCCTTTGGGATGCCTTTGGCAGATAAAGTAAGCCTGGAACTCAGGGCTTCCTGGTTAAAGAAATCCAAGCACTAGGCTGAACCCTAACCCTAACCCTAGGCAGATAAATCAGCCTAGGTATAGGGATGGTGCCAAGGAAAAAGCTGTGAAAGCTGCCATGTTGTTGCACTTTTGTACTCCCCTTGGGATGCCTTGAACAGCTGCAGTGTGCCTGGAGCTAAGGGCTTCCTAGTTTCAAAAATCCTAGCCCTAGGCCTAAGCATAACAGTAACCCTGGGAAAGTAAATCAGCCTGATGTTAGGCTTCTTGCCAAGGAAAAAGCCGTGAAAGCAGCCATGTTGTGGCACTTTTGCACTCCCTTTTGGATGCCTTTCACAGCTCCAGTGTGCCTGGAACTCAGGGCTTCCTGCTTTTAAAAATCCTAGCCCTAGGCCGAACCCCAACCCTAAGACGAGAAAGGCAAATCAGCCAGGAATTAGGCATGTCCCCAAGGAAAAAGCTGTGGAGGCAGGCATGTTGTGGTACTTTTGCGCTCTTCTTGGCTAGTCCTTCGCAGCTGCTGTGTTCTTGGAACTCAGGGCTTTCTGGTTAATAGAACCCTTACCCTAGGCGTAACTCAAACCTTAACCCTAGGAAGGAAAATCAGCCTATGGTTCGGGATGGTCTCATGGAAATATCAGTGGTGGCAGCCAAGTTGCGTCACTTTTGCGCTCCCCTTGGGATGCCTTTCGCAGCTGCAGTGTGCCTGGAGCCCAGGGCTTCCTGGTTTTAAAAGTCCTAGGCCTAAGCCTAACAGTAACCCTAGGAAGGTAAATCAGCCGGGTATTAGGGTTCTTCCTAAGGGAAAAGCCGTGAAAGCAGCCATGTTGTGGCACTTCTGCACTCCCTTTGGGATGCCTTTGGCAGATGAAGTAAGCCTGGAACTCAGGGCTTCCTGGTTAAAGAAATCCAAGCCCTAGGCTGAACCCTAACCCTAACCCTAGGCAGATAAATCAGCCTAGGTATAGGGATGGTGCCAAGGAAAAAGCTTTGAAAGCTGCCATGTTGTTGCACTTTTGTACTCCCCTTGGGATGCCTTGAACAGCTGCAGTGTGCCTGGAGCTAAGGGCTTCCTAGTTTTAAAAATCCTAGCCCTAGGCCTAAGCCTAACAGTAACCCTGGGAAAGTAAATCAGCCTGATGTAAGGTTTCTTGCCAAGGAAAAAGCCGTGAAAGCAGCCATGTTGTGGCACTTTTGCACTCCCTTTTGGATGCCTTTCACAGCTCCAGTGTGCCTGGAACTCAGGGCTTCCTGCTTTTAAAAATCCTAGCCCTAGGCCGAACCCCAACCCTAAGACGAGAAAGGCAAATCAGCCACGAATTAGGCATGTCCCCAAGGAAAAAGCTGTGGAGGCAGGCATGTTGTGCTACTTTTGCGCTCTTCTTGGCTAGTCCTTCGCAGCTGCTGTGTTCTTGGAACTCAGGGCTTTCTGGTTAATAGAACCCTTACCCTAGGCGTAACTCAAACCTTAACCCTAGGAAGGAAAATCAGCCTATGGTTCGGGATGGTCTCATGGAAATATCAGTGGTGGCAGCCAAGTTGCGTCACTTTTGCGCTCCCCTTGGGATGCCTTTTGCAGCTGCAGTGTGCCTGGAGCCCAGGGCTTCCTGGTTTTAAAAGTCCTAGGCCTAAGCCTAACAGTAACCCTAGGAAGGTAAATCAGCCGGGTATTAGGGTTCTTCCTAAGGGAAAAGCCGTGAAAGCAGCCATGTTGTGGCACTTCTGCACTCCCTTTGGGATGCCTTTGGCAGATGAAGTAAGCCTGGAACTCAGGGCTTCCTGGTTAAAGAAATCCAAGCCCTAGGCTGAACCCTAACCCTAACCCTAGGCAGATAAATCAGCCTAGGTATAGGGATGGTGCCAAGGAAAAAGCTGTGAAAGCTGCCATGTTGTTGCACTTTTGTACTCCCCTTGGGATGCCTTGAACAGCTGCAGTGTGCCTGGAGCTAAGGGCTTCCTAGTTTCAAAAATCCTAGCCCTAGGCCTAAGCCTAACAGTAACCCTGGGAAAGTAAATCAGCCTGGTGTTAGGCTTCTTGCCAAGGAAAAAGCCGTGAAAGCAGCCATGTTGTGGCACTTTTGCACTCCCTTTTGGATGCCTTTCACAGCTCCAGTGTGCCTGGAACTCAGGGCTTCCTGCTTTTAAAAATCCTAGCCCTAGGCCGAACCCCAACCCTAAGACGAGAAAGGCAAATCAGCCAGGAATTAGGCATGTCCCCAAGGAAAAAGCTGTGGAGGCAGGCATGTTGTGGTACTTTTGTGCTCTTCTTGGCTAGTCCTTCGCAGCTGCTGTGTTCTTGGAACTCAGGGCTTTCTGGTTAATAGAACCCTTACCCTAGGCGTAACTCAAACCTTAACCCTAGGAAGGAAAATCAGCCTATGGTTCGGGATGCTCTCATGGAAATATCAGTGGTGGCAGCCAAGTTGCGTCACTTTTGCGCTCCCCTTGGGATGCCTTTCACAGCTGCAGTGTGCCTGGAGCACAGGGCTTCCTGGTTTTAAAAGTCCTAGGCCTAAGCCTAACAGTAACCCTAGGAAGGTAAATCAGCCGGGTATTAGGGTTCTTCCTAAGGGAAAAGCCGTGAAAGCAGCCATGTTGTGGCACTTCTGCACTCCCTTTGGGATGCCTTTGGCAGATGAAGTAAGCCTGGAACTCAGGGCTTTCTGGTTAAAAAAATCCAAGCCCTGGGCTGAACCCTAACCCTAACCCTAGGCAGATAAATCAGCCTAGGTATAGGGATGGTGCCAAGGAAAAAGCTGTGAAAGCTGCCATGTTGTTGCACTTTTGTACTCCCCTTGGGATGCCTTGAACAGCTGCAGTGTGCCTGGAGCTAAGGGCTTCCTAGTTTCAAAAATCCTAGCCCTAGGCCTAAGCATAACAGTAACCCTGGGAAAGTAAATCAGCCTGATGTTAGGCTTCTTGCCAAGGAAAAAGCCGTGAAAGCAGCCATGTTGTGGCACTTTTGCACTCCCTTTTGGATGCCTTTCACAGCTCCAGTGTGCCTGGAACTCAGGGCTTCCTGCTTTTAAAAATCCTAGCCCTAGGCCGAACCCCAACCCTAAGACGAGAAAGGCAAATCAGCCAGGAATTAGGCATGTCCCCAAGGAAAAAGCTGTGGAGGCAGGCATGTTGTGGTACTTTTGCGCTCTTCTTGGCTAGTCCTTCGCAGCTGCTGTGTTCTTGGAACTCAGGGCTTTCTGGTTAATAGAACCCTTACCCTAGGCGTAACTCAAACCTTAACCCTAGGAAGGAAAATCAGCCTATGGTTCGGGATGGTCTCATGGAAATATCAGTGGTGGCAGCCAAGTTGCGTCACTTTTGCGCTCCCCTTGGGATGCCTTTTGCAGCTGCAGTGTGCCTGGAGCCCAGGGCTTCCTGGTTTTAAAAGTCCTAGGCCTAAGCCTAACAGTAACCCTAGGAAGGTAAATCAGCCGGGTATTAGGGTTCTTCCTAAGGGAAAAGCCGTGAAAGCAGCCATGTTGTGGCACTTCTGCACTCCCTTTGGGATGCCTTTGGCAGATGAAGTAAGCCTGGAACTCAGGGCTTCCTGGTTAAAGAAATCCAAGCCCTAGGCTGAACTCTAACCCTAACCCTAGGCAGATAAATCAGCCTAGGTATAGGGAATGTGCCAAGGAAAAAGCTGTGAAAGCTGCCATGTTGTTGCACTTTTGTACTCCCCTTGGGATGCCTTGAACAGCTGCAGTGTGCCTGGAGCTAAGGGCTTCCTAGTTTCAAAAATCCTAGCCCTAGGCCTAAGCCTAACAGTAACCCTGGGAAAGTAAATCAGCCTGATGTTAGGCTTCTTGCCAAGGAAAAAGCCGTGAAAGCAGCCATGTTGTGGCACTTTTGCACTCCCTTTTGGATGCCTTTCACAGCTCCAGTGTGCCTGGAACTCAGGGCTTCCTGCTTTTAAAAATCCTAGCCCTAGGCCGAACCCCAACCCTAAGACGAGAAAGGCAAATCAGCCAGGAATTAGGCATGTCCCCAAGGAAAAAGCTGTGGAGGCAGGCATGTTGTGGTACTTTTGCGCTCTTCTTGGCTAGTCCTTCGCAGCTGCTGTGTTCTTGGAACTCAGGGCTTTCTGGTTAATAGAACCCTTACCCTAGGCGTAACTCAAACCTTAACCCTAGGAAGGAAAATCAACCTATGGTTCGGGATGGTCTCATGGAAATATCAGTGGTGGCAGCCAAGTTGCGTCACTTTTGCGCTCCCCTTGGGATGCCTTTTGCAGCTGCAGTGTGCCTGGAGCCCAGGGCTTCCTGGTTTTAAAAGTCCTAGGCCTAAGCCTAACAGTAACCCTAGGAAGGTAAATCAGCCGGGTATTAGGGTTCTTCCTAAGGGAAAAGCCGTGAAAGCAGCCATGTTGTGGCACTTCTGCACTCCCTTTGGGATGCCTTTGGCAGATAAAGTAAGCCTGGAACTCAGGGCTTCCTGGTTAAAGAAATCCAAGCCCTAGGCTGAACCCTAACCCTAACCCTAGGCAGATAAATCAGCCTAGGTATAGGGATGGTGCCAAGGAAAAAGCTGTGAAAGCTGCCATGTTGTTGCACTTTTGTACTCCCCTTGGGATGCCTTGAACAGCTGCAGTGTGCCTGGAGCTAAGGGCTTCCTAGTTTCAAAAATCCTAGCCCTAGGCCTAAGCATAACAGTAACCCTGGGAAAGTAAATCAGCCTGATGTTAGGCTTCTTGCCAAGGAAAAAGCCGTGAAAGCAGCCATGTTGTGGCACTTTTGCACTCCCTTTTGGATGCCTTTCACAGCTGCAGTGTGCCTGGAACTCAGGGCTTCCTGCTTTTAAAAATCCTAGCCCTAGGCCGAACCCCAACCCTAAGACGAGAAAGGCAAATCAGCCACGAATTAGGCATGTCCCCAAGGAAAAAGCTGTGGAGGCAGGCATGTTGTGCTACTTTTGCGCTCTTCTTGGCTAGTCCTTCGCAGCTGCTGTGTTCTTGGAACTCAGGGCTTTCTGGTTAATAGAACCCTTACCCTAGGCGTAACTCAAACCTTAACCCTAGGAAGGAAAATCAGCCTATGGTTCGGGATGGTCTCATGGAAATATCAGTGGTGGCAGCCAAGTTGCGTCACTTTTGCGCTCCCCTTGGGATGCCTTTTGCAGCTGCAGTGTGCCTGGAGCCCAGGGCTTCCTGGTTTTAAAAGTCCTAGGCCTAAGCCTAACAGTAACCCTAGGAAGGTAAATCAGCCGGGTATTAGGGTTCTTCCTAAGGGAAAAGCCGTGAAAGCAGCCATGTTGTGGCACTTCTGCACTCCCTTTGGGATGCCTTTGGCAGATGAAGTAAGCCTGGAACTCAGGGCTTCCTGGTTAAAGAAATCCAAGCCCTAGGCTGAACCCTAACCCTAACCCTAGGCAGATAAATCAGCCTAGGTATAGGGATGGTGCCAAGGAAAAAGCTGTGAAAGCTGCCATGTTGTTGCACTTTTGTACTCCCCTTGGGATGCCTTGAACAGCTGCAGTGTGCCTGGAGCTAAGGGCTTCCTAGTTTCAAAAATCCTAGCCCTAGGCCTAAGCCTAACAGTAACCCTGGGAAAGTAAATCAGCCTGGTGTTAGGCTTCTTGCCAAGGAAAAAGCCGTGAAAGCAGCCATGTTGTGGCACTTTTGCACTCCCTTTTGGATGCCTTTCACAGCTCCAGTGTGCCTGGAACTCAGGGCTTCCTGCTTTTAAAAATCCTAGCCCTAGGCCGAACCCCAACCCTAAGACGAGAAAGGCAAATCAGCCAGGAATTAGGCATGTCCCCAAGGAAAAAGCTGTGGAGGCAGGCATGTTGTGGTACTTTTGTGCTCTTCTTGGCTAGTCCTTCGCAGCTGCTGTGTTCTTGGAACTCAGGGCTTTCTGGTTAATAGAACCCTTACCCTAGGCGTAACTCAAACCTTAACCCTAGGAAGGAAAATCAGCCTATGGTTCGGGATGCTCTCATGGAAATATCAGTGGTGGCAGCCAAGTTGCGTCACTTTTGCGCTCCCCTTGGGATGCCTTTCACAGCTGCAGTGTGCCTGGAGCACAGGGCTTCCTGGTTTTAAAAGTCCTAGGCCTAAGCCTAACAGTAACCCTAGGAAGGTAAATCAGCCGGGTATTAGGGTTCTTCCTAAGGGAAAAGCCGTGAAAGCAGCCATGTTGTGGCACTTCTGCACTCCCTTTGGGATGCCTTTGGCAGATGAAGTAAGCCTGGAACTCAGGGCTTTCTGGTTAAAAAAATCCAAGCCCTGGGCTGAACCCTAACCCTAACCCTAGGCAGATAAATCAGCCTAGGTATAGGGATGGTGCCAAGGAAAAAGCTGTGAAAGCTGCCATGTTGTTGCACTTTTGTACTCCCCTTGGGATGCCTTGAACAGCTGCAGTGTGCCTGGAGCTAAGGGCTTCCTAGTTTCAAAAATCCTAGCCCTAGGCCTAAGCATAACAGTAACCCTGGGAAAGTAAATCAGCCTGATGTTAGGCTTCTTGCCAAGGAAAAAGCCGTGAAAGCAGCCATGTTGTGGCACTTTTGCACTCCCTTTTGGATGCCTTTCACAGCTCCAGTGTGCCTGGAACTCAGGGCTTCCTGCTTTTAAAAATCCTAGCCCTAGGCCGAACCCCAACCCTAAGACGAGAAAGGCAAATCAGCCAGGAATTAGGCATGTCCCCAAGGAAAAAGCTGTGGAGGCAGGCATGTTGTGGTACTTTTGCGCTCTTCTTGGCTAGTCCTTCGCAGCTGCTGTGTTCTTGGAACTCAGGGCTTTCTGGTTAATAGAACCCTTACCCTAGGCGTAACTCAAACCTTAACCCTAGGAAGGAAAATCAGCCTATGGTTCGGGATGGTCTCATGGAAATATCAGTGGTGGCAGCCAAGTTGCGTCACTTTTGCGCTCCCCTTGGGATGCCTTTTGCAGCTGCAGTGTGCCTGGAGCCCAGGGCTTCCTGGTTTTAAAAGTCCTAGGCCTAAGCCTAACAGTAACCCTAGGAAGGTAAATCAGCCGGGTATTAGGGTTCTTCCTAAGGGAAAAGCCGTGAAAGCAGCCATGTTGTGGCACTTCTGCACTCCCTTTGGGATGCCTTTGGCAGATGAAGTAAGCCTGGAACTCAGGGCTTCCTGGTTAAAGAAATCCAAGCCCTAGGCTGAACTCTAACCCTAACCCTAGGCAGATAAATCAGCCTAGGTATAGGGAATGTGCCAAGGAAAAAGCTGTGAAAGCTGCCATGTTGTTGCACTTTTGTACTCCCCTTGGGATGCCTTGAACAGCTGCAGTGTGCCTGGAGCTAAGGGCTTCCTAGTTTCAAAAATCCTAGCCCTAGGCCTAAGCCTAACAGTAACCCTGGGAAAGTAAATCAGCCTGATGTTAGGCTTCTTGCCAAGGAAAAAGCCGTGAAAGCAGCCATGTTGTGGCACTTTTGCACTCCCTTTTGGATGCCTTTCACAGCTCCAGTGTGCCTGGAACTCAGGGCTTCCTGCTTTTAAAAATCCTAGCCCTAGGCCGAACCCCAACCCTAAGACGAGAAAGGCAAATCAGCCAGGAATTAGGCATGTCCCCAAGGAAAAAGCTGTGGAGGCAGGCATGTTGTGGTACTTTTGCGCTCTTCTTGGCTAGTCCTTCGCAGCTGCTGTGTTCTTGGAACTCAGGGCTTTCTGGTTAATAGAACCCTTACCCTAGGCGTAACTCAAACCTTAACCCTAGGAAGGAAAATCAACCTATGGTTCGGGATGGTCTCATGGAAATATCAGTGGTGGCAGCCAAGTTGCGTCACTTTTGCGCTCCCCTTGGGATGCCTTTTGCAGCTGCAGTGTGCCTGGAGCCCAGGGCTTCCTGGTTTTAAAAGTCCTAGGCCTAAGCCTAACAGTAACCCTAGGAAGGTAAATCAGCCGGGTATTAGGGTTCTTCCTAAGGGAAAAGCCGTGAAAGCAGCCATGTTGTGGCACTTCTGCACTCCCTTTGGGATGCCTTTGGCAGATAAAGTAAGCCTGGAACTCAGGGCTTCCTGGTTAAAGAAATCCAAGCCCTAGGCTGAACCCTAACCCTAACCCTAGGCAGATAAATCAGCCTAGGTATAGGGATGGTGCCAAGGAAAAAGCTGTGAAAGCTGCCATGTTGTTGCACTTTTGTACTCCCCTTGGGATGCCTTGAACAGCTGCAGTGTGCCTGGAGCTAAGGGCTTCCTAGTTTCAAAAATCCTAGCCCTAGGCCTAAGCATAACAGTAACCCTGGGAAAGTAAATCAGCCTGATGTTAGGCTTCTTGCCAAGGAAAAAGCCGTGAAAGCAGCCATGTTGTGGCACTTTTGCACTCCCTTTTGGATGCCTTTCACAGCTGCAGTGTGCCTGGAACTCAGGGCTTCCTGCTTTTAAAAATCCTAGCCCTAGGCCGAACCCCAACCCTAAGACGAGAAAGGCAAATCAGCCAGGAATTAGGCATGTCCCCAAGGAAAAAGCTGTGGAGGCAGGCATGTTGTGGTACTTTTGCGCTCTTCTTGGCTAGTCCTTCGCAGCTGCTGTGTTCTTGGAACTCAGGGCTTTCTGGTTAATAGAGCCCTTACCCTAGGCGTAACTCAAACCTTAACCCTAGGAAGGAAAATCAACCTATGGTTCGGGATGGTCTCATGGAAATATCAGTGGTGGCAGCCAAGTTGCGTCACTTTTGTGCTCCCCTTGGGATGCCTTTTGCAGCTGCAGTGTGCCTGGAGCCCAGGGCTTCCTGGTTTTAAAAGTCCTAGGCCTAAGCCTAACAGTAACCCTAGGAAGGTAAATCAGCCGGGTATTAGGGTTCTTCCTAAGGGAAAAGCCGTGAAAGCAGCCATGTTGTGGCACTTCTGCACTCCCTTTGGGATGCCTTTGGCAGATGAAGTAAGCCTGGAACTCAGGGCTTTCTGGTTAAAAAAATCCAAGCCCTGGGCTGAACCCTAACCCTAACCCTAGGCAGATAAATCAGCCTAGGTATAGGGATGGTGCCAAGGAAAAAGCTGTGAAAGCTGCCATGTTGTTGCACTTTTGTACTCCCCTTGGGATGCCTTGAACAGCTGCAGTGTGCCTGGAGCTAAGGGCTTCCTAGTTTCAAAAATCCTAGCCCTAGGCCTAAGCCTAACAGTAACCCTGGGAAAGTAAATCAGCCTGGTGTTAGGCTTCTTGCCAAGGAAAAAGCCGTGAAAGCAGCCATGTTGTGGCACTTTTGCACTCCCTTTTGGATGCCTTTCACAGCTCCAGTGTGCCTGGAACTCAGGGCTTCCTGCTTTTAAAAATCCTAGCCCTAGGCCGAACCCCAACCCTAAGACGAGAAAGGCAAATCAGCCAGGAATTAGGCATGTCCCCAAGGAAAAAGCTGTGGAGGCAGGCATGTTGTGGTACTTTTGCGCTCTTCTTGGCTAGTCCTTCGCAGCTGCTGTGTTCTTGGAACTCAGGGCTTTCTGGTTAATAGAACCCTTACCCTAGGCGTAACTCAAACCTTAACCCTAGGAAGGAAAATCAGCCAATGGTTCGGGATGCTCTCATGGAAATATCAGTGGTGGCAGCCAAGTTGCGTCACTTTTGCGCTCCCCTTGGGATGCCTTTTGCAGCTGCAGTGTGCCTGGAGCCCAGGGCTTCCTGGTTTTAAAAGTCCTAGGCCTAAGCCTAACAGTAACCCTAGGAAGGTAAATCAGCCGGGTATTAGGGTTCTTCCTAAGGGAAAAGCCGTGAAAGCAGCCATGTTGTGGCACTTCTGCACTCCCTTTGGGATGCCTTTGGCAGATGAAGTAAGCCTGGAACTCAGGGCTTCCTGGTTAAAGAAATCCAAGCCCTAGGCTGAACCCTAACCCTAACCCTAGGCAGATAAATGAGCCTAGGTATAGGGATGGTGCCAAGGAAAAAGCTGTGAAAGCTGCCATGTTGTTGCACTTTTGTACTCCCCTTGGGATGCCTTGAACAGCTGCAGTGTGCCTGGAGCTAAGGGCTTCCTAGTTTCAAAAATCCTAGCCCTAGGCCTAAGCCTAACAGTAACCCTGGGAAAGTAAATCAGCCTGATGTTAGGCTTCTTGCCAAGGAAAAAGCCGTGAAAGCAGCCATGTTGTGGCACTTTTGCACTCCCTTTTGGATGCCTTTCACAGCTCCAGTGTGCCTGGAACTCAGGGCTTCCTGCTTTTAAAAATCCTAGCCCTAGGCTGAACCCCAACCCTAAGACGAGAAAGGCAAATCAGCCACGAATTAGGCATGTCCCCAAGGAAAAAGCTGTGGAGGCAGGCATGTTGTGCTACTTTTGCGCTCTTCTTGGCTAGTCCTTCGCAGCTGCTGTGTTCTTGGAACTCAGGGCTTTCTGGTTAATAGAGCCCTTACCCTAGGCGTAACTCAAACCTTAACCCTAGGAAGGAAAATCAGCCTATGGTTCGGGATGGTCTCATGGAAATAGCAGTGGTGGCAGCCAAGTTGCGTCACTTTTGCGCTCCCCTTGGGATGCCTTTTGCAGCTGCAGTGTGCCTGGAGCCCAGGGCTTCCTGGTTTTAAAAGTCCTAGGCCTAAGCCTAACAGTAACCCTAGGAAGGTAAATCAGCCGGGTATTAGGGTTCTTCCTAAGGGAAAAGCCGTGAAAGCAGCCATGTTGTGGCACTTCTGCACTCCCTTTGGGATGCCTTTGGCAGATGAAGTAAGCCTGGAACTCAGGGCTTCCTGGTTAAAGAAATCCAAGCCCTAGGCTGAACCCTAACCCTAACCCTAGGCAGATAAATGAGCCTAGGTATAGGGATGGTGCCAAGGAAAAAGCTGTGAAAGCTGCCATGTTGTTGCACTTTTGTACTCCCCTTGGGATGCCTTGAACAGCTGCAGTGTGCCTGGAGCTAAGGGCTTCCTAGTTTCAAAAATCCTAGCCCTAGGCCTAAGCCTAACAGTAACCCTGGGAAAGTAAATCAGCCTGATGTTAGGCTTCTTGCCAAGGAAAAAGCCGTGAAAGCAGCCATGTTGTGGCACTTTTGCACTCCCTTTTGGATGCCTTTCACAGCTCCAGTGTGCCTGGAACTCAGGGCTTCCTGCTTTTAAAAATCCTAGCCCTAGGCTGAACCCCAACCCTAAGACGAGAAAGGCAAATCAGCCAGGAATTAGGCATGTCCCCAAGGAAAAAGCTGTGGAGGCAGGCATGTTGTGGTACTTTTGCGCTCTTCTTGGCTAGTCCTTCGCAGCTGCTGTGTTCTTGGAACTCAGGGCTTTCTGTTTAATAGAACCCTTACCCTAGGCGTAACTCAAACCTTAACCCTAGGAAGGAAAATCAGCCTATGGTTCGGGATGGTCTCATGGAAATATCAGTGGTGGCAGCCAAGTTGCGTCACTTTTGCGCTCCCCTTGGGATGCCTTTTGCAGCTGCAGTGTGCCTGGAGCCCAGGGCTTCCTGGTTTTAAAAGTCCTAGGCCTAAGCCTAACAGTAACCCTAGGAAGGTAAATCAGCCGGGTATTAGGGTTCTTCCTAAGGGAAAAGCCGTGAAAGCAGCCATGTTGTGGCACTTCTGCACTCCCTTTGGGATGCCTTTGGCAGATGAAGTAAGCCTGGAACTCAGGGCTTCCTGGTTAAAGAAATCCAAGCCTTAGGCTGAACCCTAACCCTAACCCTAGGCAGATAAATCAGCCTAGGTATAGGGATGGTGCCAAGGAAAAAGCTGTGAAAGCTGCCATGTTGTTGCACTTTTGTACTCCCCTTGGGATGCCTTGAACAGCTGCAGTGTGCCTGGAGCTAAGGGCTTCCTAGTTTCAAAAATCCTAGCCCTAGGCCTAAGCCTAACAGTAACCCTGGGAAAGTAAATCAGCCTGTTAGGTTTCTTGCCAAGGAAAAAGCCGTGAAAGCAGCCATGTTGTGGCACTTTTGCACTCCCTTTTGGATGCCTTTCACAGCTCCAGTGTGCCTGGAACTCAGGGCTTCCTGCTTTTAAAAATCCTAGCCCTAGGCCGAACCCCAACCCTAAGACGAGAAAGGCAAATCAGCCAGGAATTAGGCATGTCCCCAAGGAAAAAGCTGTGGAGGCAGGCATGTTGTGGTACTTTTGCGCTCTTCTTGGCTAGTCCTTCGCAGCTGCTGTGTTCTTGGAACTCAGGGCTTTCTGGTTAATAGAGCCCTTACCCTAGGCGTAACTCAAACCTTAACCCTAGGAAGGAAAATCAGCCTATGGTTCGGGATGGTCTCATGGAAATAGCAGTGGTGGCAGCCAAGTTGCGTCACTTTTGCGCTCCCCTTGGGATGCCTTTTGCAGCTGCAGTGTGCCTGGAGCCCAGGGCTTCCTGGTTTTAAAAGTCCTAGGCCTAAGCCTAACAGTAACCCTAGGAAGGTAAATCAGCCGGGTATTAGGGTTCTTCCTAAGGGAAAAGCCGTGAAAGCAGCCATGTTGTGGCACTTCTGCACTCCCTTTGGGATGCCTTTGGCAGATGAAGTAAGCCTGGAACTCAGGGCTTCCTGGTTAAAGAAATCCAAGCCCTAGGCTGAACCCTAACCCTAACCCTAGGCAGATAAATCAGCCTAGGTATAGGGATGGTGCCAAGGAAAAAGCTGTGAAAGCTGCCATGTTGTTGCACTTTTGTACTCCCCTTGGGATGCCTTGAACAGCTGCAGTGTGCCTGGAGCTAAGGGCTTCCTAGTTTCAAAAATCCTAGCCCTAGGCCTAAGCCTAACAGTAACCCTGGGAAAGTAAGTCAGCCTGGTGTTAGGCGTCTTGCCAAGGAAAAAGCCGTGAAAGCAGCCATGTTGTGGCACTTTTGCACTCCCTTTTGGATGCCTTTCACAGCTCCAGTGTGCCTGGAACTCAGGGCTTCCTGATTTTAAAAATCCTAGCCCTAGGCCGAACCCCAACCCTAAGACGAGAAAGGCAAATCAGCCAGGAATTAGGCATGTCCCCAAGGAAAAAGCTGTGGAGGCAGGCATGTTGTGGTACTTTTGCGCTCTTCTTGGCTAGTCCTTCGCAGCTGCTGTGTTCTTGGAACTCAGGGCTTTCTGGTTAATAGAACCCTTACCCTAGGCGTAACTCAAACCTTAACCCTAGGAAGGAAAATCAACCTATGGTTCGGGATGCTCTCATGGAAATATCAGCGGTGGCAGCCAAGTTGCGTCACTTTTGCGCTCCCCTTGGGATGCCTTTTGCAGCTGCAGTGTGCCTGGAGCCCAGGGCTTCCTGGTTTTAAAAGTCCTAGGCCTAAGCCTAACAGTAACCCTAGGAAGGTAAATCAGCCGGGTATTAGGGTTCTTCCTAAGGGAAAAGCCGTGAAAGCAGCCATGTTGTGGCACTTCTGCACTCCCTTTGGGATGCCTTTGGCAGATGAAGTAAGCCTGGAACTCAGGGCTTCCTGGTTAAAGAAATCCAAGCCTTAGGCTGAACCCTAACCCTAACCCTAGGCAGATAAATCAGCCTAGGTATAGGGATGGTGCCAAGGAAAAAGCTGTGAAAGCTGCCATGTTGTTGCACTTTTGTACTCCCCTTGGGATGCCTTGAACAGCTGCAGTGTGCCTGGAGCTAAGGGCTTCCTAGTTTCAAAAATCCTAGCCCTAGGCCTAAGCCTAACAGTAACCCTGGGAAAGTAAATCAGCCTGGTGTTAGGCTTCTTGCCAAGGAAAAAGCCGTGAAAGCAGCCATGTTGTGGCACTTTTGCACTCCCTTTTGGATGCCTTTCACAGCTGCAGTGTGCCTGGAACTCAGGGCTTCCTGCTTTTAAAAATCCTAGCCCTAGGCCGAACCCCAACCCTAAGACGAGAAAGGCAAATCAGCCAGGAATTAGGCATGTCCCCAAGGAAAAAGCTGTGGAGGCAGGCATGTTGTGGTACTTTTGCGCTCTTCTTGGCTAGTCCTTCGCAGCTATTGTGTTCTTGGAACTCAGGGCTTTCTGGTTAATAGAGCCCTTACCCTAGGCGTAACTCAAACCTTAACCCTAGGAAGGAAAATCAGCCTATGGTTCGGGATGCTCTCATGGAAATATCAGTGGTGGCAGCCAAGTTGCGTCACTTTTGCGCTCCCCTTGGGATGCCTTTTGCAGCTGCAGTGTGCCTGGAGCCCAGGGCTTCCTGGTTTTAAAAGTCCTAGGCCTAAGCCTAACAGTAACCCTAGGAAGGTAAATCAGCCGGGTATTAGGGTTCTTCCTAAGGGAAAAGCCGTGAAAGCAGCCATGTTGTGGCACTTCTGCACTCCCTTTGGGATGCCTTTGGCAGATGAAGTAAGCCTGGAACTCAGGGCTTCCTGGTTAAAGAAATCCAAGCCCTAGGCTGAACCCTAACCCTAACCCTAGGCAGATAAATCAGCCTAGGTATAGGGATGGTGCCAAGGAAAAAGCTGTGAAAGCTGCCATGTTGTTGCACTTTTGTACTCCCCTTGGGATGCCTTGAACAGCTGCAGTGTGCCTGGAGCTAAGGGCTTCCTAGTTTCAAAAATCCTAGCCCTAGGCCTAAGCCTAACAGTAACCCTGGGAAAGTAAATCAGCCTGATGTTAGGCTTCTTGCCAAGGAAAAAGCCGTGAAAGCAGCCATGTTGTGGCACTTTTGCACTCCCTTTTGGATGCCTTTCACAGCTCCAGTGTGCCTGGAACTCAGGGCTTCCTGCTTTTAAAAATCCTAGCCCTAGGCCGAACCCCAACCCTAAGACGAGAAAGGCAAATCAGCCAGGAATTAGGCATGTCCCCAAGGAAAAAGCTGTGGAGGCAGGCATGTTGTGGTACTTTTGCGCTCTTCTTGGCTAGTCCTTCGCAGCTGCTGTGTTCTTGGAACTCAGGGCTTTCTGGTTAATAGAACCCTTACCCTAGGCGTAACTCAAACCTTAACCCTAGGAAGGAAAATCAGCCTATGGTTCGGGATGGTCTCATGGAAATATCAGTGGTGGCAGCCAAGTTGCATCACTTTTGTGCTCCCCTTGGGATGCCTTTTGCAGCTGCAGTGTGCCTGGAGCCCAGGGCTTCCTGGTTTTAAAAGTCCTAGGCCTAAGCCTAACAGTAACCCTAGGAAGGTAAATCAGCCGGGTATTAGCGTTCTTCCTAAGGGAAAAGCCGTGAAAGCAGCCATGTTGTGGCACTTCTGCACTCCCTTTGGGATGCCTTTGGCAGATGAAGTAAGCCTGGAACTCAGGGCTTCCTGGTTAAAGAAATCCAAGCCCTAGGCTGAACCCTAACCCTAACCCTAGGCAGATAAATGAGCCTAGGTATAGGGATGGTGCCAAGGAAAAAGCTGTGAAAGCTGCCATGTTGTTGCACTTTTGTACTCCCCTTGGGATGCCTTGAACAGCTGCAGTGTGCCTGGAGCTAAGGGCTTCCTAGTTTCAAAAATCCTAGCCCTAGGCCTAAGCCTAACAGTAACCCTGGGAAAGTAAATCAGCCTGATGTTAGGCTTCTTGCCAAGGAAAAAGCCGTGAAAGCAGCCATGTTGTGGCACTTTTGCACTCCCTTTTGGATGCCTTTCACAGCTCCAGTGTGCCTGGAACTCAGGGCTTCCTGCTTTTAAAAATCCTAGCCCTAGGCCGAACCCCAACCCTAAGACGAGAAAGGCAAATCAGCCAGGAATTAGGCATGTCCCCAAGGAAAAAGCTGTGGAGGCAGGCATGTTGTGGTACTTTTGCGCTCTTCTTGGCTAGTCCTTCGCAGCTGCTGTGTTCTTGGAACTCAGGGCTTTCTGGTTAATAGAACCCTTACCCTAGGCGTAACTCAAACCTTAACCCTAGGAAGGAAAATCAGCCTATGGTTCGGGATGGTCTCATGGAAATATCAGTGGTGGCAGCCAAGTTGCATCACTTTTGTGCTCCCCTTGGGATGCCTTTTGCAGCTGCAGTGTGCCTGGAGCCCAGGGCTTCCTGGTTTTAAAAGTCCTAGGCCTAAGCCTAACAGTAACCCTAGGAAGGTAAATCAGCCGGGTATTAGGGTTCTTCCTAAGGGAAAAGCCGTGAAAGCAGCCATGTTGTGGCACTTCTGCACTCCCTTTGGGATGCCTTTGGCAGATGAAGTAAGCCTGGAACTCAGGGCTTCCTGGTTAAAGAAATCCAAGCCTTAGGCTGAACCCTAACCCTAACCCTAGGCAGATAAATCAGCCTAGGTATAGGGATGGTGCCAAGGAAAAAGCTGTGAAAGCTGCCATGTTGTTGCACTTTTGTACTCCCCTTGGGATGCCTTGAACAGCTGCAGTGTGCCTGGAGCTAAGGGCTTCCTAGTTTCAAAAATCCTAGCCCTAGGCCTAAGCCTAACAGTAACCCTGGGAAAGTAAATCAGCCTGGTGTTAGGCTTCTTGCCAAGGAAAAAGCCGTGAAAGCAGCCATGTTGTGGCACTTTTGCACTCCCTTTTGGATGCCTTTCACAGCTGCAGTGTGCCTGGAACTCAGGGCTTCCTGCTTTTAAAAATCCTAGCCCTAGGCCGAACCCCAACCCTAAGACGAGAAAGGCAAATCAGCCAGGAATTAGGCATGTCCCCAAGGAAAAAGCTGTGGAGGCAGGCATGTTGTGGTACTTTTGCGCTCTTCTTGGCTAGTCCTTCGCAGCTGCTGTGTTCTTGGAACTCAGGGCTTTCTGGTTAATAGAGCCCTTACCCTAGGCGTAACTCAAACCTTAACCCTAGGAAGGAAAATCAGCCTATGGTTCGGGATGCTCTCATGGAAATATAAGTGGTGGCAGCCAAGTTGCGTCACTTTTGCGCTCCCCTTGGGATGCCTTTTGCAGCTGCAGTGTGCCTGGAGCCCAGGGCTTCCTGGTTTTAAAAGTCCTAGGCCTAAGCCTAACAGTAACCCTAGGAAGGTAAATCAGCCGGGTATTAGGGTTCTTCCTAAGGGAAAAGCCGTGAAAGCAGCCATGTTGTGGCACTTCTGCACTCCCTTTGGGATGCCTTTGGCAGATGAAGTAAGCCTGGAACTCAGGGCTTCCTGGTTAAAGAAATCCAAGCCCTAGGCTGAACCCTAACCCTAACCCTAGGCAGATAAATCAGCCTAGGTATAGGGATGGTGCCAAGGAAAAAGCTGTGAAAGCTGCCATGTTGTTGCACTTTTGTACTCCCCTTGGGATGCCTTGAACAGCTGCATTGTGCCTGGAGCCCAGGGCTTCCTAGTTTCAAAAATCCTAGCCCTAGGCCTAAGCCTAACAGTAACCCTGGGAAAGTAAGTCAGCCTGGTGTTAGGCGTCTTGCCAAGGAAAAAGCCGTGAAAGCAGCCATGTTGTGGCACTTTTGCACTCCCTTTTGGATGCCTTTCACAGCTCCAGTGTGCCTGGAACTCAGGGCTTCCTGCTTTTAAAAATCCTAGCCCTAGGCCGAACCCCAACCCTAAGACGAGAAAGGCAAATCAGCCAGGAATTAGGCATGTCCCCAAGGAAAAAGCTGTGGAGGCAGGCATGTTGTGGTACTTTTGCGCTCTTCTTGGCTAGTCCTTCGCAGCTGCTGTGTTCTTGGAACTCAGGGCTTTCTGTTTAATAGAAACCTTACCCTAGGCGTAACTCAAACCTTAACCCTAGGAAGGAAAATCAGCCTATGGTTCGGGATGGTCTCATGGAAATATCAGTGGTGGCAGCCAAGTTGCGTCACTTTTGCGCTCCCCTTGGGATGCCTTTTGCAGCTGCAGTGTGCCTGGAGCACAGGGCTTCCTGGTTTTAAAAGTCCTAGGCCTAAGCCTAACAGTAACCCTAGGAAGGTAAATCAGCCGGGTATTAGGGTTCTTCCTAAGGGAAAAGCCGTGAAAGCAGCCATGTTGTGGCACTTCTGCACTCCCTTTGGGATGCCTTTGGCAGATGAAGTAAGCCTGGAACTCAGGGCTTCCTGGTTAAAGAAATCCAAGCCCTAGGCTGAACCCTAACCCTAACCCTAGGCAGATAAATCAGCCTAGGTATAGGGATGGTGCCAAGGAAAAAGCTGTGAAAGCTGCCATGTTGTTGCACTTTTGTACTCCCCTTGGGATGCCTTGAACAGCTGCAGTGTGCCTGGAGCTAAGGGCTTCCTAGTTTTAAAAATCCTAGCCCTAGGCCTAAGCCTAACAGTAACCCTGGGAAAGTAAATCAGCCTGATGTTAGGTTTCTTGCCAAGGAAAAAGCCATGAAAGCAGCCATGTTGTGGCACTTTTGCACTCCCTTTTGGATGCCTTTCACAGCTGCAGTGTGCCTGGAACTCAGGGCTTCCTGCTTTTAAAAATCCTAGCCCTAGGCCGAACCCCAACCCTAAGACGAGAAAGGCAAATCAGCCAGGAATTAGGCATGTCCCCAAGGAAAAAGCTGTGGAGGCAGGCATGTTGTGGTACTTTTGCGCTCTTCTTGGGTAGTCCTTCGCAGCTGCTGTGTTCTTGGAACTCAGGGCTTTCTGGTTAATAGACCCTTACCCAAGGCGTAACTCAAACCTTAACCCTAGGAAGGAAAATCAGCCTATGGTTCGGGATGGTCTCATGGAAATATCAGTGGTGGCAGCCAAGTTGCGTCACTTTTGCGCTCCCCTTGGGATGCCTTTCACAGCTGCAGTGTGCCTGGAGCCCAGGGCTTCCTGGTTTTAAAAGTCCTAGGCCTAAGCCTAACAGTAACCCTAGGAAGGTAAATCAGCCGGGTATTAGGGTTCTTCCTAAGGGAAAAGCCGTGAAAGCAGCCATGTTGTGGCACTTCTGCACTCCCTTTGGGATGCCTTTGGCAGATGAAGTAAGCCTGGAACTCAGGGCTTCCTGGTTAAAGAAATCCAAGCCCTAGGCTGAACCCTAACCCTAACCCTAGGCAGATAAATCAGCCTAGGTATAGGGATGGTGCCAAGGAAAAAGCTGTGAAAGCTGCCATGTTGTTGCACTTTTGTACTCCCCTTGGGATGCCTTGAACAGCTGCAGTGTGCCTGGAGCTAAGGGCTTCCTAGTTTCAAAAATCCTAGCCCTAGGCCTAAGCCTAACAGTAACCCTGGGAAAGTAAATCAGCCTGATGTTAGGCTTCTTGCCAAGGAAAAAGCCGTGAAAGCAGCCATGTTGTGGCACTTTTGCACTCCCTTTTGGATGCCTTTCACAGCTCCAGTGTGCCTGGAACTCAGGGCTTCCTGCTTTTAAAAATCCTAGCCCTAGGCCGAACCCCAACCCTAAGACGAGAAAGGCAAATCAGCCAGGAATTAGGCATGTCCCCAAGGAAAAAGCTGTGGAGGCAGGCATGTTGTGGTACTTTTGCGCTCTTCTTGGCTAGTCCTTCGCAGCTGCTGTGTTCTTGGAACTCAGGGCTTTCTGGTTAATAGAACCCTTACCCTAGGCGTAACTCAAACCTTAACCCTAGGAAGGAAAATCAGCCTATGGTTCGGGATGGTCTCATGGAAATATCAGTGGTGGCAGCCAAGTTGCATCACTTTTGTGCTCCCCTTGGGATGCCTTTTGCAGCTGCAGTGTGCCTGGAGCCCAGGGCTTCCTGGTTTTAAAAGTCCTAGGCCTAAGCCTAACAGTAACCCTAGGAAGGTAAATCAGCCGGGTATTAGGGTTCTTCCTAAGGGAAAAGCCGTGAAAGCAGCCATGTTGTGGCACTTCTGCACTCCCTTTGGGATGCCTTTGGCAGATGAAGTAAGCCTGGAACTCAGGGCTTCCTGGTTAAAGAAATCCAAGCCTTAGGCTGAACCCTAACCCTAACCCTAGGCAGATAAATCAGCCTAGGTATAGGGATGGTGCCAAGGAAAAAGCTGTGAAAGCTGCCATGTTGTTGCACTTTTGTACTCCCCTTGGGATGCCTTGAACAGCTGCAGTGTGCCTGGAGCCCAGGGCTTCCTAGTTTCAAAAATCCTAGCCCTAGGCCTAAGCCTAACAGTAACCCTGGGAAAGTAAATCAGCCTGGTGTTAGGCGTCTTGCCAAGGAAAAAGCCGTGAAAGCAGCCATGTTGTGGCACTTTTGCACTCCCTTTTGGATGCCTTTCACAGCTGCAGTGTGCCTGGAACTCAGGGCTTCCTGCTTTTAAAAATCCTAGCCCTAGGCCGAACCCCAACCCTAAGACGAGAAAGGCAAATCAGCCAGGAATTAGGCATGTCCCCAAGGAAAAAGCTGTGGAGGCAGGCATGTTGTGGTACTTTTGCGCTCTTCTTGGCTAGTCCTTCGCAGCTGCTGTGTTCTTGGAACTCAGGGCTTTCTGGTTAATAGAGCCCTTACCCTAGGCGTAACTCAAACCTTAACCCTAGGAAGGAAAATCAGCCTATGGTTCGGGATGCTCTCATGGAAATATCAGTGGTGGCAGCCAAGTTGCGTCACTTTTGCGCTCCCCTTGGGATGCCTTTTGCAGCTGCAGTGTGCCTGGAGCCCAGGGCTTCCTGGTTTTAAAAGTCCTAGGCCTAAGCCTAACAGTAACCCTAGGAAGGTAAATCAGCCGGGTATTAGGGTTCTTCCTAAGGGAAAAGCCGTGAAAGCAGCCATGTTGTGGCACTTCTGCACTCCCTTTGGGATGCCTTTGGCAGATGAAGTAAGCCTGGAACTCAGGGCTTCCTGGTTAAAGAAATCCAAGCCCTAGGCTGAACCCTAACCCTAACCCTAGGCAGATAAATCAGCCTAGGTATAGGGATGGTGCCAAGGAAAAAGCTGTGAAAGCTGCCATGTTGTTGCACTTTTGTACTCCCCTTGGGATGCCTTGAACAGCTGCATTGTGCCTGGAGCCCAGGGCTTCCTAGTTTCAAAAATCCTAGCCCTAGGCCTAAGCCTAACAGTAACCCTGGGAAAGTAAGTCAGCCTGGTGTTAGGCGTCTTGCCAAGGAAAAAGCCGTGAAAGCAGCCATGTTGTGGCACTTTTGCACTCCCTTTTGGATGCCTTTCACAGCTCCAGTGTGCCTGGAACTCAGGGCTTCCTGCTTTTAAAAATCCTAGCCCTAGGCCGAACCCCAACCCTAAGACGAGAAAGGCAAATCAGCCAGGAATTAGGCATGTCCCCAAGGAAAAAGCTGTGGAGGCAGGCATGTTGTGGTACTTTTGCGCTCTTCTTGGCTAGTCCTTCGCAGCTGCTGTGTTCTTGGAACTCAGGGCTTTCTGTTTAATAGAAACCTTACCCTAGGCGTAACTCAAACCTTAACCCTAGGAAGGAAAATCAGCCTATGGTTCGGGATGGTCTCATGGAAATATCAGTGGTGGCAGCCAAGTTGCGTCACTTTTGCGCTCCCCTTGGGATGCCTTTTGCAGCTGCAGTGTGCCTGGAGCCCAGGGCTTCCTGGTTTTAAAAGTCCTAGGCCTAAGCCTAACAGTAACCCTAGGAAGGTAAATCAGCCGGGTATTAGGGTTCTTCCTAAGGGAAAAGCCGTGAAAGCAGCCATGTTGTGGCACTTCTGCACTCCCTTTGGGATGCCTTTGGCAGATGAAGTAAGCCTGGAACTCAGGGCTTCCTGGTTAAAGAAATCCAAGCCCTAGGCTGAACCCTAACCCTAACCCTAGGCAGATAAATCAGCCTAGGTATAGGGATGGTGCCAAGGAAAAAGCTGTGAAAGCTGCCATGTTGTTGCACTTTTGTACTCCCCTTGGGATGCCTTGAACAGCTGCAGTGTGCCTGGAGCTAAGGGCTTCCTAGTTTTAAAAATCCTAGCCCTAGGCCTAAGCCTAACAGTAACCCTGGGAAAGTAAATCAGCCTGATGTTAGGTTTCTTGCCAAGGAAAAAGCCATGAAAGCAGCCATGTTGTGGCACTTTTGCACTCCCTTTTGGATGCCTTTCACAGCTGCAGTGTGCCTGGAACTCAGGGCTTCCTGCTTTTAAAAATCCTAGCCCTAGGCCGAACCCCAACCCTAAGACGAGAAAGGCAAATCAGCCAGGAATTAGGCATGTCCCCAAGGAAAAAGCTGTGGAGGCAGGCATGTTGTGGTACTTTTGCGCTCTTCTTGGGTAGTCCTTCGCAGCTGCTGTGTTCTTGGAACTCAGGGCTTTCTGGTTAATAGACCCTTACCCAAGGCGTAACTCAAACCTTAACCCTAGGAAGGAAAATCAGCCTATGGTTCGGGATGGTCTCATGGAAATATCAGTGGTGGCAGCCAAGTTGCGTCACTTTTGCGCTCCCCTTGGGATGCCTTTCACAGCTGCAGTGTGCCTGGAGCCCAGGGCTTCCTGGTTTTAAAAGTCCTAGGCCTAAGCCTAACAGTAACCCTAGGAAGGTAAATCAGCCGGGTATTAGGGTTCTTCCTAAGGGAAAAGCCGTGAAAGCAGCCATGTTGTGGCACTTCTGCACTCCCTTTGGGATGCCTTTGGCAGATGAAGTAAGCCTGGAACTCAGGGCTTCCTGGTTAAAGAAATCCAAGCCCTAGGCTGAACCCTAACCCTAACCCTAGGCAGATAAATCAGCCTAGGTATAGGGATGGTGCCAAGGAAAAAGCTGTGAAAGCTGCCATGTTGTTGCACTTTTGTACTCCCCTTGGGATGCCTTGAACAGCTGCAGTGTGCCTGGAGCTAAGGGCTTCCTAGTTTCAAAAATCCTAGCCCTAGGCCTAAGCCTAACAGTAACCCTGGGAAAGTAAATCAGCCTGATGTTAGGTTTCTTGCCAAGGAAAAAGCCGTGAAAGCAGCCATGTTGTGGCACTTTTGCACTCCCTTTTGGATGCCTTTCACAGCTCCAGTGTGCCTGGAACTCAGGGCTTCCTGCTTTTAAAAATCCTAGCCCTAGGCCGAACCCCAACCCTAAGACGAGAAAGGCAAATCAGCCACGAATTAGGCATGTCCCCAAGGAAAAAGCTGTGGAGGCAGGCATGTTGTGGTACTTTTGCGCTCTTCTTGGCTAGTCCTTCGCAGCTGCTGTGTTCTTGGAACTCAGGGCTTTCTGGTTAATAGAACCCTTACCCTAGGCGTAACTCAAACCTTAACCCTAGGAAGGAAAATCAGCCTATAGTTCGGGATGGTCTCATGGAAATATCAGTGGTGGCAGCCAAGTTGCGTCACTTTTGCGCTCCCCTTGGGATGCCTTTTGCAGCTGCAGTGTGCCTGGAGCCCAGGGCTTCCTGGTTTTAAAAGTCCTAGGCCTAAGCCTAACAGTAACCCTAGGAAGGTAAATCAGCCGGGTATTAGGGTTCTTCCTAAGGGAAAAGCCGTGAAAGCAGCCATGTTGTGGCACTTCTGCACTCCCTTTGGGATGCCTTTGGCAGATGAAGTAAGCCTGGAACTCAGGGCTTCCTGGTTAAAAAAATTCAAGCCCTAGGCTGAACCCTAACCCTAACCCTAGGCAGATAAATCAGCCTAGGTATAGGGATGGTGCCAAGGAAAAAGCTGTGAAAGCTGCCATGTTGTTGCACTTTTGTACTCCCCTTGGGATGCCTTGAACAGCTGCAGTGTGCCTGGAGCTAAGGGCTTCCTAGTTTCAAAAATCCTAGCCCTAGGCCTAAGCATAACAGTAACCCTGGGAAAGTAAGTCAGCCTGGTGTTAGGCGTCTTGCCAAGGAAAAAGCCGTGAAAGCAGCCATGTTGTGGCACTTTTGCACTCCCTTTTGGATGCCTTTCACAGCTCCAGTGTGCCTGGAACTCAGGGCTTCCTGCTTTTAAAAATCCTAGCCCTAGGCCGAACCCCAACCCTAAGACGAGAAAGGCAAATCAGCCAGGAATTAGGCATGTCCCCAAGGAAAAAGCTGTGGAGGCAGGCATGTTGTGGTACTTTTGCGCTCTTCTTGGCTAGTCCTTCGCAGCTGCTGTGTTCTTGGAACTCAGGGCTTTCTGGTTAATAGAGCCCTTACCCTAGGCGTAACTCAAACCTTAACCCTAGGAAGGAAAATCAGCCTATGGTTCGGGATGGTCTCATGGAAATATCAGTGGTGGCAGCCAAGTTGCGTCACTTTTGCGCTCCCCTTGGGATGCCTTTTGCAGCTGCAGTGTGCCTGGAGCCCAGGGCTTCCTGGTTTTAAAAGTCCTAGGACTAAGCCTAACAGTAACCCTAGGAAGGTAAATCAGCCGGGTATTAGGGTTCTTCCTAAGGGAAAAGCCGTGAAAGCAGCCATGTTGTGGCACTTCTGCACTCCCTTTGGGATGCCTTTGGCAGATGAAGTAAGCCTGGAACTCAGGGCTTCCTGGTTAAAGAAATCCAAGCCCTAGGCTGAACCCTAACCCTAACCCTAGGCAGATAAATCAGCCTAGGTATAGGGATGGTGCCAAGGAAAAAGCTGTGAAAGCTGCCATGTTGTTGCACTTTTGTACTCCCCTTGGGATGCCTTGAACAGCTGCATTGTGCCTGGAGCCCAGGGCTTCCTAGTTTCAAAAATCCTAGCCCTAGGCCTAAGCCTAACAGTAACCCTGGGAAAGTAAGTCAGCCTGGTGTTAGGCGTCTTGCCAAGGAAAAAGCCGTGAAAGCAGCCATGTTGTGGCACTTTTGCACTCCCTTTTGGATGCCTTTCACAGCTGCAGTGTGCCTGGAACTCAGGGCTTCCTGCTTTTAAAAATCCTAGCCCTAGGCCGAACCCCAACCCTAAGACGAGAAAGGCAAATCAGCCAGGAATTAGGCATGTCCCCAAGGAAAAAGCTGTGGAGGCAGGCATGTTGTGGTACTTTTGCGCTCTTCTTGGCTAGTCCTTCGCAGCTGCTGTGTTCTTGGAACTCAGGGCTTTCTGTTTAATAGAAACCTTACCCTAGGCGTAACTCAAACCTTAACCCTAGGAAGGAAAATCAGCCTATGGTTCGGGATGGTCTCATGGAAATATCAGTGGTGGCAGCCAAGTTGCGTCACTTTTGCGCTCCCCTTGGGATGCCTTTTGCAGCTGCAGTGTGCCTGGAGCACAGGGCTTCCTGGTTTTAAAAGTCCTAGGCCTAAGCCTAACAGTAACCCTAGGAAGGTAAATCAGCCGGGTATTAGGGTTCTTCCTAAGGGAAAAGCCGTGAAAGCAGCCATGTTGTGGCACTTCTGCACTCCCTTTGGGATGCCTTTGGCAGATGAAGTAAGCCTGGAACTCAGGGCTTCCTGGTTAAAGAAATCCAAGCCCTAGGCTGAACCCTAACCCTAACCCTAGGCAGATAAATCAGCCTAGGTATAGGGATGGTGCCAAGGAAAAAGCTGTGAAAGCTGCCATGTTGTTGCACTTTTGTACTCCCCTTGGGATGCCTTGAACAGCTGCAGTGTGCCTGGAGCTAAGGGCTTCCTAGTTTTAAAAATCCTAGCCCTAGGCCTAAGCCTAACAGTAACCCTGGGAAAGTAAATCAGCCTGATGTTAGGTTTCTTGCCAAGGAAAAAGCCATGAAAGCAGCCATGTTGTGGCACTTTTGCACTCCCTTTTGGATGCCTTTCACAGCTCCAGTGTGCCTGGAACTCAGGGCTTCCTGCTTTTAAAAATCCTAGCCCTAGGCCGAACCCCAACCCTAAGACGAGAAAGGCAAATCAGCCAGGAATTAGGCATGTCCCCAAGGAAAAAGCTGTGGAGGCAGGCATGTTGTGGTACTTTTGCGCTCTTCTTGGCTAGTCCTTCGCAGCTGCTGTGTTCTTGGAACTCAGGGCTTTCTGGTTAATAGACCCTTACCCAAGGCGTAACTCAAACCTTAACCCTAGGAAGGAAAATCAGCCTATGGTTCGGGATGGTCTCATGGAAATATCAGTGGTGGCAGCCAAGTTGCGTCACTTTTGCGCTCCCCTTGGGATGCCTTTCACAGCTGCAGTGTGCCTGGAGCCCAGGGCTTCCTGGTTTTAAAAGTCCTAGGCCTAAGCCTAACAGTAACCCTAGGAAGGTAAATCAGCCGGGTATTAGGGTTCTTCCTAAGGGAAAAGCCGTGAAAGCAGCCATGTTGTGGCACTTCTGCACTCCCTTTGGGATGCCTTTGGCAGATGAAGTAAGCCTGGAACTCAGGGCTTCCTGGTTAAAGAAATCCAAGCCCTAGGCTGAACCCTAACCCTAACCCTAGGCAGATAAATCAGCCTAGGTATAGGGATGGTGCCAAGGAAAAAGCTGTGAAAGCTGCCATGTTGTTGCACTTTTGTACTCCCCTTGGGATGCCTTGAACAGCTGCAGTGTGCCTGGAGCTAAGGGCTTCCTAGTTTAAAAAATCCTAGCCCTAGGCCTAAGCCTAACAGTAACCCTGGGAAAGTAAATCAGCCTGATGTTAGGTTTCTTGCCAAGGAAAAAGCCGTGAAAGCAGCCATGTTGTGGCACTTTTGCACTCCCTTTTGGATGCCTTTCACAGCTCCAGTGTGCCTGGAACTCAGGGCTTCCTGCTTTTAAAAATCCTAGCCCTAGGCCGAACCCCAACCCTAAGACGAGAAAGGCAAATCAGCCAGGAATTAGGCATGTCCCCAAGGAAAAAGCTGTGGAGGCAGGCATGTTGTGGTACTTTTGCGCTCTTCTTGGCTAGTCCTTCGCAGCTGCTGTGTTCTTGGAACTCAGGGCTTTCTGGTTAATAGAACCCTTACCCTAGGCGTAACTCAAACCTTAACCCTAGGAAGGAAAATCAGCCTATAGTTCGGGATGGTCTCATGGAAATATCAGTGGTGGCAGCCAAGTTGCGTCACTTTTGCGCTCCCCTTGGGATGCCTTTTGCAGCTGCAGTGTGCCTGGAGCCCAGGGCTTCCTGGTTTTAAAAGTCCTAGGCCTAAGCCTAACAGTAACCCTAGGAAGGTAAATCAGCCGGGTATTAGGGTTCTTCCTAAGGGAAAAGCCGTGAAAGCAGCCATGTTGTGGCACTTCTGCACTCCCTTTGGGATGCCTTTGGCAGATGAAGTAAGCCTGGAAGTCAGGGCTTCCTGGTTAAAGAAATCCAAGCCCTAGGCTGAACCCTAACCCTAACCCTAGGCAGATAAATCAGCCTAGGTATAGGGATGGTGCCAAGGAAAAAGCTGTGAAAGCTGCCATGTTGTTGCACTTTTGTACTCCCCTTGGGATGCCTTGAACAGCTGCAGTGTGCCTGGAGCTAAGGGCTTCCTAGTTTCAAAAATCCTAGCCCTAGGCCTAAGCCTAACAGTAACCCTGGGAAAGTAAATCAGCCTGGTGTTAGGCGTCTTGCCAAGGAAAAAGCCGTGAAAGCAGCCATGTTGTGGCACTTTTGCACTCCCTTTTGGATGCCTTTCACAGCTCCAGTGTGCCTGGAACTCAGGGCTTCCTGCTTTTAAAAATCCTAGCCCTAGGCCGAACCCCAACCCTAAGACGAGAAAGGCAAATCAGCCACGAATTAGGCATGTCCCCAAGGAAAAAGCTGTGGAGGCAGGCATGTTGTGGTACTTTTGTGCTCTTCTTGGCTAGTCCTTCGCAGCTGCTGTGTTCTTGGAACTCAGGGCTTTCTGGTTAATAGAACCCTTACCCTAGGCGTAACTCAAACCTTAACCCTAGGAAGGAAAATCAGCCTATGGTTCGGGATGCTCTCATGGAAATATCAGTGGTGGCAGCCAAGTTGCGTCACTTTTGCGCTCCCCTTGGGATGCCTTTCACAGCTGCAGTGTGCCTGGAGCCCAGGGCTTCCTGGTTTTAAAAGTCCTAGGCCTAAGCCTAACAGTAACCCTAGGAAGGTAAATCAGCCGGGTATTAGGGTTCTTCCTAAGGGAAAAGCCGTGAAAGCAGCCATGTTGTGGCACTTCTGCACTCCCTTTGGGATGCCTTTGGCAGATGAAGTAAGCCTGGAACTCAGGGCTTCCTGGTTAAAGAAATCCAAGCCCTAGGCTGAACCCTAACCCTAACCCTAGGCAGATAAATCAGCCTAGGTATAGGGATGGTGCCAAGGAAAAAGCTGTGAAAGCTGCCATGTTGTTGCACTTTTGTACTCCCCTTGGGATGCCTTGAACAGCTGCAGTGTGCCTGGAGCTAAGGGCTTCCTAGTTTCAAAAATCCTAGCCCTAGGCCTAAGCATAACAGTAACCCTGGGAAAGTAAATCAGCCTGATGTTAGGCGTCTTGCCAAGGAAAAAGCCGTGAAAGCAGCCATGTTGTGGCACTTTTGCACTCCCTTTTGGATGCCTTTCACAGCTCCAGTGTGCCTGGAACTCAGGGCTTCCTGCTTTTAAAAATCCTAGCCCTAGGCCGAACCCCAACCCTAAGACGAGAAAGGCAAATCAGCCAGGAATTAGGCATGTCCCCAAGGAAAAAGCTGTGGAGGCAGGCATGTTGTGGTACTTTTGCGCTCTTCTTGGCTAGTCCTTCGCAGCTGCTGTGTTCTTGGAACTCAGGGCTTTCTGGTTAATAGAACCCTTACCCTAGGCGTAACTCAAACCTTAACCCTAGGAAGGAAAATCAGCCTATGGTTCGGGATGGTCTCATGGAAATATCAGTGGTGGCAGCCAAGTTGCGTCACTTTTGCGCTCCCCTTGGGATGCCTTTTGCAGCTGCAGTGTGCCTGGAGCCCAGGGCTTCCTGGTTTTAAAAGTCCTAGGCCTAAGCCTAACAGTAACCCTAGGAAGGTAAATCAGCCGGGTATTAGGGTTCTTCCTAAGGGAAAAGCCGTGAAAGCAGCCATGTTGTGGCACTTCTGCACTCCCTTTGGGATGCCTTTGGCAGATGAAGTAAGCCTGGAACTCAGGGCTTCCTGGTTAAAGAAATCCAAGCCCTAGGCTGAACCCTAACCCTAACCCTAGGCAGATAAATCAGCCTAGGTATAGGGATGGTGCCAAGGAAAAAGCTGTGAAAGCTGCCATGTTGTTGCACTTTTGTACTCCCCTTGGGATGCCTTGAACAGCTGCAGTGTGCCTGGAGCCCAGGGCTTCCTAGTTTCAAAAATCCTAGCCCTAGGCCTAAGCCTAACAGTAACCCTGGGAAAGTATGTCAGCCTGGTGTTAGGCTTCTTGCCAAGGAAAAAGCCGTGAAAGCAGCCATGTTGTGGCACTTTTGCACTCCCTTTTGGATGCCTTTCACAGCTCCAGTGTGCCTGGAACTCAGGGCTTCCTGCTTTTAAAAATCCTAGCCCTAGGCCGAACCCCAACCCTAAGACGAGAAAGGCAAATCAGCCAGGAATTAGGCATGTCCCCAAGGAAAAAGCTGTGGAGGCAGGCATGTTGTGGTACTTTTGCGCTCTTCTTGGGTAGTCCTTCGCAGCTGCTGTGTTCTTGGAACTCAGGGCTTTCTGGTTAATAGACCCTTACCCTAGGCGTAACTCAAACCTTAACCCTAGGAAGGAAAATCAGCCTATGGTTCGGGATGGTCTCATGGAAATATCAGTGGTGGCAGCCAAGTTGCGTCACTTTTGCGCTCCCCTTGGGATGCCTTTTGCAGCTGCAGTGTGCCTGGAGCCCAGGGCTTCCTGGTTTTAAAAGTCCTAGGCCTAAGCCTAACAGTAACCCTAGGAAGGTAAATCAGCCGGGTATTAGGGTTCTTCCTAAGGGAAAAGCCGTGAAAGCAGCCATGTTGTGGCACTTCTGCACTCCCTTTGGGATGCCTTTGGCAGATGAAGTAAGCCTGGAACTCAGGGCTTCCTGGTTAAAAAAATTCAAGCCCTAGGCTGAACCCTAACCCTAACCCTAGGCAGATAAATCAGCCTAGGTATAGGGATGGTGCCAAGGAAAAAGCTGTGAAAGCTGCCATGTTGTTGCACTTTTGTACTCCCCTTGGGATGCCTTGAACAGCTGCAGTGTGCCTGGAGCTAAGGGCTTCCTAGTTTCAAAAATCCTAGCCCTAGGCCTAAGCCTAACAGTAACCCTGGGAAGGTAAATCAGCCTGGTGTTAGGCGTCTTGCCAAGGAAAAAGCCGTGAAAGCAGCCATGTTGTGGCACTTTTGCACTCCCTTTTGGATGCCTTTCACAGCTCCAGTGTGCCTGGAACTCAGGGCTTCCTGCTTTTAAAAATCCTAGCCCTAGGCCGAACCCCAACCCTAAGACGAGAAAGGCAAATCAGCCAGGAATTAGGCATGTCCCCTAGGAAAAAGCTGTGGAGGCAGGCATGTTGTGGTACTTTTGCGCTCTTCTTGGCTAGTCCTTCGCAGCTGCTGTGTTCTTGGAACTCAGGGCTTTCTGGTTAATAGAACCCTTACCCTAGGCGTAACTCAAACCTTAACCCTAGGAAGGAAAATCAGCCTATGGTTCAGGATGGTCTCATGGAAATATCAGTGGTGGCAGCCAAGTTGCGTCACTTTTGCGCTCCCCTTGGGATGCCTTTCGCAGCTGCAGTGTGCCTGGAGCCCAGGGCTTCCTGGTTTTAAAAGTCCTAGGCCTAAGCCTAACAGTAACCCTAGGAAGGTAAATCAGCCGGGTATTAGGGTTCTTCCTAAGGGAAAAGCCGTGAAAGCAGCCATGTTGTGGCACTTCTGCACTCCCTTTGGGATGCCTTTGGCAGATGAAGTAAGCCTGGAACTCAGGGCTTCCTGGTTAAAGAAATCCAAGCCCTAGGCTGAACCCTAACCCTAACCCTAGGCAGATAAATCAGCCTAGGTATAGGGATGGTGCCAAGGAAAAAGCTGTGAAAGCTGCCATGTTGTTGCACTTTTGTACTCCCCTTGGGATGCCTTGAACAGCTGCAGTGTGCCTGGAGCTAAGGGCTTCCTAGTTTCAAAAATCCTAGCCCTAGGCCTAAGCCTAACAGTAAGCCTGGGAAAGTAAATCAGCCTGATGTTAGGCTTCTTGCCAAGGAAAAAGCCGTGAAAGCAGCCATGTTGTGGCACTTTTGCACTCCCTTTTGGATGCCTTTCACAGCTCCAGTGTGCCTGGAACTCAGGGCTTCCTGCTTTTAAAAATCCTAGCCCTAGGCCGAACCCCAACCCTAAGACGAGAAAGGCAAATCAGCCAGGAATTAGGCATGTCCCCAAGGAAAAAGCTGTGGAGGCAGGCATGTTGTGGTACTTTTGCGCTCTTCTTGGCTAGTCCTTCGCAGCTGCTGTGTTCTTGGAACTCAGGGCTTTCTGGTTAATAGAACCCTTACCCTAGGCGTAACTCAAACCTTAACCCTAGGAAGGAAAATCAGCCTATGGTTCGGGATGGTCTCATGGAAATATCAGTGGTGGCAGCCAAGTTGCGTCACTTTTGCGCTCCCCTTGGGATGCCTTTTGCAGCTGCAGTGTGCCTGGAGCCCAGGGCTTCCTGGTTTTAAAAGTCCTAGGCCTAAGCCTAACAGTAACCCTAGGAAGGTAAATCAGCCGGGTATTAGGGTTCTTCCTAAGGGAAAAGCCGTGAAAGCAGCCATGTTGTGGCACTTCTGCACTCCCTTTGGGATGCCTTTGGCAGATGAAGTAAGCCTGGAACTCAGGGCTTCCTGGTTAAAAAAATTCAAGCCCTAGGCTGAACCCTAACCCTAACCCTAGGCAGATAAATCAGCCTAGGTATAGGGATGGTGCCAAGGAAAAAGCTGTGAAAGCTGCCATGTTGTTGCACTTTTGTACTCCCCTTGGGATGCCTTGAACAGCTGCAGTGTGCCTGGAGCTAAGGGCTTCCTAGTTTCAAAAATCCTAGCCCTAGGCCTAAGCCTAACAGTAACCCTGGGAAGGTAAATCAGCCTGGTGTTAGGCGTCTTGCCAAGGAAAAAGCCGTGAAAGCAGCCATGTTGTGGCACTTTTGCACTCCCTTTTGGATGCCTTTCACAGCTCCAGTGTGCCTGGAACTCAGGGCTTCCTGCTTTTAAAAATCCTAGCCCTAGGCCGAACCCCAACCCTAAGACGAGAAAGGCAAATCAGCCAGGAATTAGGCATGTCCCCTAGGAAAAAGCTGTGGAGGCAGGCATGTTGTGGTACTTTTGCGCTCTTCTTGGCTAGTCCTTCGCAGCTGCTGTGTTCTTGGAACTCAGGGCTTTCTGGTTAATAGAACCCTTACCCTAGGCGTAACTCAAACCTTAACCCTAGGAAGGAAAATCAGCCTATGGTTCAGGATGGTCTCATGGAAATATCAGTGGTGGCAGCCAAGTTGCGTCACTTTTGCGCTCCCCTTGGGATGCCTTTTGCAGCTGCAGTGTGCCTGGAGCCCAGGGCTTCCTGGTTTTAAAAGTCCTAGGCCTAAGCCTAACAGTAACCCTAGGAAGGTAAATCAGCCGGGTATTAGGGTTCTTCCTAAGGGAAAAGCCGTGAAAGCAGCCATGTTGTGGCACTTCTGCACTCCCTTTGGGATGCCTTTGGCAGATGAAGTAAGCCTGGAACTCAGGGCTTCCTGGTTAAAGAAATCCAAGCCCTAGGCTGAACCCTAACCCTAACCCTAGGCAGATAAATCAGCCTAGGTATAGGGATGGTGCCAAGGAAAAAGCTGTGAAAGCTGCCATGTTGTTGCACTTTTGTACTCCCCTTGGGATGCCTTGAACAGCTGCAGTGTGCCTGGAGCTAAGGGCTTCCTAGTTTCAAAAATCCTAGCCCTAGGCCTAAGCCTAACAGTAAGCCTGGGAAAGTAAATCAGCCTGATGTTAGGCTTCTTGCCAAGGAAAAAGCCGTGAAAGCAGCCATGTTGTGGCACTTTTGCACTCCCTTTTGGATGCCTTTCACAGCTGCAGTGTGCCTGGAACTCAGGGCTTCCTGCTTTTAAAAATCCTAGCCCTAGGCCGAACCCCAACCCTAAGACGAGAAAGGCAAATCAGCCAGGAATTAGGCATGTCCCCAAGGAAAAAGCTGTGGAGGCAGGCATGTTGTGGTACTTTTGCGCTCTTCTTGGCTAGTCCTTCGCAGCTGCTGTGTTCTTGGAACTCAGGGCTTTCTGGTTAATAGAACCCTTACCCTAGGCGTAACTCAAACCTTAACCCTAGGAAGGAAAATCAGCCTATAGTTCGGGATGGTCTCATGGAAATATCAGTGGTGGCAGCCAAGTTGCGTCACTTTTGCGCTCCCCTTGGGATGCCTTTTGCAGCTGCAGTGTGCCTGGAGCCCAGGGCTTCCTGGTTTTAAAAGTCCTAGGCCTAAGCCTAACAGTAACCCTAGGAAGGTAAATCAGCCGGGTATTAGGGTTCTTCCTAAGGGAAAAGCCGTGAAAGCAGCCATGTTGTGGCACTTCTGCACTCCCTTTGGGATGCCTTTGGCAGATGAAGTAAGCCTGGAACTCAGGGCTTCCTGGTTAAAAAAATTCAAGCCCTAGGCTGAACCCTAACCCTAACCCTAGGCAGATAAATCAGCCTAGGTATAGGGATGGTGCCAAGGAAAAAGCTGTGAAAGCTGCCATGTTGTTGCACTTTTGTACTCCCCTTGGGATGCCTTGAACAGCTGCAGTGTGCCTGGAGCTAAGGGCTTCCTAGTTTCAAAAATCCTAGCCCTAGGCCTAAGCATAACAGTAACCCTGGGAAAGTAAATCAGCCTGGTGTTAGGCGTCTTGCCAAGGAAAAAGCCGTGAAAGCAGCCATGTTGTGGCACTTTTGCACTCCCTTTTGGATGCCTTTCACAGCTCCAGTGTGCCTGGAACTCAGGGCTTCCTGCTTTTAAAAATCCTAGCCCTAGGCCGAACCCCAACCCTAAGACGAGAAAGGCAAATCAGCCAGGAATTAGGCATGTCCCCAAGGAAAAAGCTGTGGAGGCAGGCATGTTGTGGTACTTTTGCGCTCTTCTTGGCTAGTCCTTCGCAGCTGCTGTGTTCTTGGAACTCAGGGCTTTCTGGTTAATAGAGCCCTTACCCTAGGCGTAACTCAAACCTTAACCCTAGGAAGGAAAATCAGCCTATGGTTCGGGATGCTCTCATGGAAATATCAGTGGTGGCAGCCAAGTTGCGTCACTTTTGCGCTCCCCTTGGGATGCCTTTTGCAGCTGCAGTGTGCCTGGAGCCCAGGGCTTCCTGGTTTTAAAAGTCCTAGGCCTAAGCCTAACAGTAACCCTAGGAAGGTAAATCAGCCGGGTATTAGGGTTCTTCCTAAGGGAAAAGCCGTGAAAGCAGCCATGTTGTGGCACTTCTGCACTCCCTTTGGGATGCCTTTGGCAGATGAAGTAAGCCTGGAACTCAGGGCTTCCTGGTTAAAGAAATCCAAGCCCTAGGCTGAACCCTAACCCTAACCCTAGGCAGATAAATCAGCCTAGGTATAGGGATGGTGCCAAGGAAAAAGCTGTGAAAGCTGCCATGTTGTTGCACTTTTGTACTCCCCTTGGGATGCCTTGAACAGCTGCATTGTGCCTGGAGCCCAGGGCTTCCTAGTTTCAAAAATCCTAGCCCTAGGCCTAAGCCTAACAGTAACCCTGGGAAAGTAAGTCAGCCTGGTGTTAGGCGTCTTGCCAAGGAAAAAGCCGTGAAAGCAGCCATGTTGTGGCACTTTTGCACTCCCTTTTGGATGCCTTTCACAGCTCCAGTGTGCCTGGAACTCAGGGCTTCCTGCTTTTAAAAATCCTAGCCCTAGGCCGAACCCCAACCCTAAGACGAGAAAGGCAAATCAGCCAGGAATTAGGCATGTCCCCAAGGAAAAAGCTGTGGAGGCAGGCATGTTGTGGTACTTTTGCGCTCTTCTTGGCTAGTCCTTCGCAGCTGCTGTGTTCTTGGAACTCAGGGCTTTCTGTTTAATAGAAACCTTACCCTAGGCGTAACTCAAACCTTAACCCTAGGAAGGAAAATCAGCCTATGGTTCGGGATGGTCTCATGGAAATATCAGTGGTGGCAGCCAAGTTGCGTCACTTTTGCGCTCCCCTTGGGATGCCTTTTGCAGCTGCAGTGTGCCTGGAGCACAGGGCTTCCTGGTTTTAAAAGTCCTAGGCCTAAGCCTAACAGTAACCCTAGGAAGGTAAATCAGCCGGGTATTAGGGTTCTTCCTAAGGGAAAAGCCGTGAAAGCAGCCATGTTGTGGCACTTCTGCACTCCCTTTGGGATGCCTTTGGCAGATGAAGTAAGCCTGGAACTCAGGGCTTCCTGGTTAAAGAAATCCAAGCCCTAGGCTGAACCCTAACCCTAACCCTAGGCAGATAAATCAGCCTAGGTATAGGGATGGTGCCAAGGAAAAAGCTGTGAAAGCTGCCATGTTGTTGCACTTTTGTACTCCCCTTGGGATGCCTTGAACAGCTGCAGTGTGCCTGGAGCTAAGGGCTTCCTAGTTTTAAAAATCCTAGCCCTAGGCCTAAGCCTAACAGTAACCCTGGGAAAGTAAATCAGCCTGATGTTAGGTTTCTTGCCAAGGAAAAAGCCATGAAAGCAGCCATGTTGTGGCACTTTTGCACTCCCTTTTGGATGCCTTTCACAGCTGCAGTGTGCCTGGAACTCAGGGCTTCCTGCTTTTAAAAATCCTAGCCCTAGGCCGAACCCCAACCCTAAGACGAGAAAGGCAAATCAGCCAGGAATTAGGCATGTCCCCAAGGAAAAAGCTGTGGAGGCAGGCATGTTGTGGTACTTTTGCACTCTTCTTGGCTAGTCCTTCGCAGCTGCTGTGTTCTTGGAACTCAGGGCTTTCTGGTTAATAGACCCTTACCCAAGGCGTAACTCAAACCTTAACCCTAGGAAGGAAAATCAGCCTATGGTTCGGGATGGTCTCATGGAAATATCAGTGGTGGCAGCCAAGTTGCGTCACTTTTGCGCTCCCCTTGGGATGCCTTTCACAGCTGCAGTGTGCCTGGAGCCCAGGGCTTCCTGGTTTTAAAAGTCCTAGGCCTAAGCCTAACAGTAACCCTAGGAAGGTAAATCAGCCGGGTATTAGGGTTCTTCCTAAGGGAAAAGCCGTGAAAGCAGCCATGTTGTGGCACTTCTGCACTCCCTTTGGGATGCCTTTGGCAGATGAAGTAAGCCTGGAACTCAGGGCTTCCTGGTTAAAGAAATCCAAGCCCTAGGCTGAACGCTAACCCTAACCCTAGGCAGATAAATCAGCCTAGGTATAGGGATGGTGCCAAGGAAAAAGCTGTGAAAGCTGCCATGTTGTTGCACTTTTGTACTCCCCTTGGGATGCCTTGAAGAGCTGCAGTGTGCCTGGAGCTAAGGGCTTCCTAGTTTAAAAAATCCTAGCCCTAGGCCTAAGCCTAACAGTAACCCTGGGAAAGTAAATCAGCCTGATGTTAGGTTTCTTGCCAAGGAAAAAGCCGTGAAAGCAGCCATGTTGTGGCACTTTTGCACTCCCTTTTGGATGCCTTTCACAGCTCCAGTGTGCCTGGAACTCAGGGCTTCCTGCTTTTAAAAATCCTAGCCCTAGGCCGAACCCCAACCCTAAGACGAGAAAGGCAAATCAGCCAGGAATTAGGCATGTCCCCAAGGAAAAAGCTGTGGAGGCAGGCATGTTGTGGTACTTTTGCGCTCTTCTTGGCTAGTCCTTCGCAGCTGCTGTGTTCTTGGAACTCAGGGCTTTCTGGTTAATAGAACCCTTACCCTAGGCGTAACTCAAACCTTAACCCTAGGAAGGAAAATCAGCCTATGGTTCGGGATGGTCTCATGGAAATATCAGTGGTGGCAGCCAAGTTGCGTCACTTTTGCGCTCCCCTTGGGATGCCTTTTGCAGCTGCAGTGTGCCTGGAGCCCAGGGCTTCCTGGTTTTAAAAGTCCTAGGCCTAAGCCTAACAGTAACCCTAGGAAGGTAAATCAGCCGGGTATTAGGGTTCTTCCTAAGGGAAAAGCCGTGAAAGCAGCCATGTTGTGGCACTTCTGCACTCCCTTTGGGATGCCTTTGGCAGATGAAGTAAGCCTGGAACTCAGGGCTTCCTGGTTAAAGAAATCCAAGCCCTAGGCTGAACCCTAACCCTAACCCTAGGCAGATAAATCAGCCTAGGTATAGGGATGGTGCCAAGGAAAAAGCTGTGAAAGCTGCCATGTTGTTGCACTTTTGTACTCCCCTTGGGATGCCTTGAACAGCTGCAGTGTGCCTGGAGCTAAGGGCTTCCTAGTTTTAAAAATCCTAGCCCTAGGCCTAAGCCTAACAGTAACCCTGGGAAAGTAAATCAGCCTGATGTTAGGTTTCTTGCCAAGGAAAAAGCCGTGAAAGCAGCCATGTTGTGGCACTTTTGCACTCCCTTTTGGATGCCTTTCACAGCTCCAGTGTGCCTGGAACTCAGGGCTTCCTGCTTTTAAAAATCCTAGCCCTAGGCCGAACCCCAACCCTAAGACGAGAAAGGCAAATCAGCCAGGAATTAGGCATGTCCCCAAGGAAAAAGCTGTGGAGGCAGGCATGTTGTGGTACTTTTGCGCTCTTCTTGGCTAGTCCTTCGCAGCTGCTGTGTTCTTGGAACTCAGGGCTTTCTGGTTAATAGACCCTTACCCTAGGCGTAACTCAAACCTTAACCCTAGGAAGGAAAATCAGCCTATGGTTCGGGATGCTCTCATGGAAATATCAGTGGTGGCAGCCAAGTTGCGTCACTTTTGCGCTCCCCTTGGGATGCCTTTTGCAGCATCAGTGTGCCTGGAGCCCAGGGCTTCCTGGTTTTAAAAGTCCTAGGCCTAAGCCTAACAGTAACCCTAGGAAGGTAAATCAGCCGGGTATTAGGGTTCTTCCTAAGGGAAAAGCCGTGAAAGCAGCCATGTTGTGGCACTTCTGCACTCCCTTTGGGATGCCTTTGGCAGATGAAGTAAGCCTGGAACTCAGGGCTTCCTGGTTAAAGAAATCCAAGCCCTAGGCTGAACGCTAACCCTAACCCTAGGCAGATAAATCAGCCTAGGTATAGGGATGGTGCCAAGGAAAAAGCTGTGAAAGCTGCCATGTTGTTGCACTTTTGTACTCCCCTTGGGATGCCTTGAACAGCTGCAGTGTGCCTGGAGCTAAGGGCTTCCTAGTTTCAAAAATCCTAGCCCTAGGCCTAAGCCTAACAGTAAGCCTGGGAAAGTAAATCAGCCTGATGTTAGGCTTCTTGCCAAGGAAAAAGCCGTGAAAGCAGCCATGTTGTGGCACTTTTGCACTCCCTTTTGGATGCCTTTCACAGCTCCAGTGTGCCTGGAACTCAGGGCTTCCTGCTTTTAAAAATCCTAGCCCTAGGCCGAACCCCAACCCTAAGACGAGAAAGGCAAATCAGCCAGGAATTAGGCATGTCCCCAAGGAAAAAGCTGTGGAGGCAGGCATGTTGTGGTACTTTTGCGCTCTTCTTGGCTAGTCCTTCGCAGCTGCTGTGTTCTTGGAACTCAGGGCTTTCTGGTTAATAGAACCCTTACCCTAGGCGTAACTCAAACCTTAACCCTAGGAAGGAAAATCAGCCTATGGTTCAGGATGGTCTCATGGAAATATCAGTGGTGGCAGCCAAGTTGCGTCACTTTTGCGCTCCCCTTGGGATGCCTTTTGCAGCTGCAGTGTGCCTGGAGCCCAGGGCTTCCTGGTTTTAAAAGTCCTAGGCCTAAGCCTAACAGTAACCCTAGGAAGGTAAATCAGCCGGGTATTAGGGTTCTTCCTAAGGGAAAAGCCGTGAAAGCAGCCATGTTGTGGCACTTCTGCACTCCCTTTGGGATGCCTTTGGCAGATGAAGTAAGCCTGGAACTCAGGGCTTCCTGGTTAAAGAAATCCAAGCCCTAGGCTGAACGCTAACCCTAACCCTAGGCAGATAAATCAGCCTAGGTATAGGGATGGTGCCAAGGAAAAAGCTGTGAAAGCTGCCATGTTGTTGCACTTTTGTACTCCCCTTGGGATGCCTTGAACAGCTGCAGTGTGCCTGGAGCTAAGGGCTTCCTAGTTTCAAAAATCCTAGCCCTAGGCCTAAGCCTAACAGTAACCCTGGGAAAGTAAATCAGCCTGATGTTAGGCTTCTTGCCAAGGAAAAAGCCGTGAAAGCAGCCATGTTGTGGCACCTTTGCACTCCCTTTTGGATGCCTTTCACAGCTCCAGTGTGCCTGGAACTCAGGGCTTCCTGCTTTTAAAAATCCTAGCCCTAGGCCGAACCCCAACCCTAAGACGAGAAAGGCAAATCAGCCAGGAATTAGGCATGTCCCCAAGGAAAAAGCTGTGGAGGCAGGCATGTTGTGGTACTTTTGCGCTCTTCTTGGCTAGTCCTTCGCAGCTGCTGTGTTCTTGGAACTCAGGGCTTTCTGGTTAATAGAACCCTTACCCTAGGCGTAACTCAAACTTTAACCCTAGGAAGGAAAATCAGCCTATGGTTCGGGATGGTCTCATGGAAATATCAGTGGTGGCAGCCAAGTTGCGTCACTTTTGCGCTCCCCTTGGGATGCCTTTTGCAGCTGCAGTGTGCCTGGAGCCCAGGGCTTCCTGGTTTTAAAAGTCCTAGGCCTAAGCCTAACAGTAACCCTAGGAAGGTAAATCAGCCGGGTATTAGGGTTCTTCCTAAGGGAAAAGCCGTGAAAGCAGCCATGTTGTGGCACTTCTGCACTC